>NC_042616.1:539966679-540268758 GCF_901001135.1 Rhinatrema bivittatum | reverse complement strand
CCTTTTTCTTTAGAAGTCTCCTTATTGGAGATAGGATTAGTTAGTTACTGGGGTACTGTTTTAATTATATGTTGGCATTATAGAATACCAGGGGGGATTCAAGGGAGATAGTGGGGAGGGGTTCTTAGATGCCGGAGTACATAGGAATGATGGGGGGGGGGTGAGGGGGAAAGTGGCTAGGCTTGGCTCGATGAGGGAGCGAGAGCAGTTGGGGTGTGGGTAGCTGCATAATATTGTTTATCCTTGCCATAAGTATGACACAGATCCTGCAACCGATTACTGGTTTTGATACCGGCTTCCCAGAAAATGCAGAATATCGAACTGCTACCCTCAGGTCGCTAGCGCATAGTTCTCACAGAGACGAAGCTGGATGGAAGAATGCATGGAGAGACTTCATGGATGAGCGGACTCCATTTTTTACCTCTACATGGCTTTGACCCTGAATTCATGGGTCTGGCACAATGGGCTCTTTAAGTATTGGTACTTACTAGAGAAATGACCAGAGACTGTTCACGAGGTCTGGCTGTGTCAACTTGGCAATAAATGCCACAGAGAAGGGGTGGGTAGATAATTTATGTGTTTTGGGTTTCTGAAACAGGGGGTGGGGATAGGTTTGATGAAGGAGATTTTAGATGTTGATTATGGATGTGCTTAGGTCGACCTAAGAAGCGGGAGCATATGTGGATGTGGGGGGTGGTTTCTTCTTGCTTCTTCCCATGAAGAGTTGTGAAAATTGGGGCAGGTTGTTGGTTATCTGTTAATGGTTAGGGGGGTGTTAGGGGGAGGGATATACCATAGATGGGATTTCTATCAGAACAGGAACAAAGCACACTTGGTTGTCAACTTAACCATGGTTATGGCTAGTAGAGAGATCAATATCATCACATTAAATGTCAGGGGCATTGGAACACCAGTAATGTGTAAGCGTATATTAGTAAGACGCGCACATCGCTCTATTGCAAGAAACTCATCTGTCTGATAAAGATCATACCAAGCTTCAGAGGGAATGGGTGGGTCAAGTATTCTATTCTTCATATAACACCAAAAGTAGGGGTGTATGCTTTTTAATATATAAGCCCTTTCTCTGCAAGCGAACAAGTAGTTGAAAGACCAAGAAGGCTGTTATATTGTGTTAGACTGTGTAATCTTTGAGGAATGCTATACATTTGTAAATGTGTATAAGCCAAATGAGGGTCAGAAGAAATTTTACAAGGGTCTTGCATTATCATTAGAGGGCTTCTCATCTTTTCCCCTGGTGATGAGGGGATTGGAATTCCTGCCTTTATCCTATTTGAGATATATCCAAAGGGCAGGGCACTGCACAGAATATGGCTGCTCAAAGCCTCAGGGATTTGATGGTCAGATTACGGGTGTTGGATGCTTGGTGGACTCAATACCCAATGGGAAGGGATTACACATATTATTCTGCGTGCCATTTTTCATTTACTTGGATAGATTTTTTCTCTGCACAGCTTCTGTGCTCATGAACCTGGGTCAGTTGGACATCCTTACCAGTCACATCTCAAATCACAACCCTGTTTTGTTGCCACTTCGGCTGTCCCAGGGTCTCCCGCTCTTTAAAACCTGGCACCTTAATCCCTCGTTGCTTGGCAATGAGAAGTTTTGTCAGATGACTAGGACACCATTAAAGAATTTAGGGGGTCATTTTCCAAAGTGATCGTATGCGATCACTAAATCAGGGCGGAGTCGGGGCAGAGTCCACACTGGAAGGGCCCTTTTGGCTGTCACTAGCGCGCCCAATAGCACCACCTTTTCTGATGGCGCTATTGGGTGCGAAAGCCAGCAGCGATCATACCGCAGAGGTGCGATCGCTGCCGGCTTTCGCAGGCCCACCCCCACTTCGCCACCCCGCCCCCCATTATCGCCGGATTTTCTAAGGTCTGCGACTTTAGAAAATCCAGGCCTTACAGAGATACACTGAACAGTGGAGCAATTGCCAGTAATAATGTGGGGAATGCTAAAGTCTGTTCTGAGGGGAAAGATTATTAGTTTTGCCTCCCATATAAACAAGCTCTGGCTGCAGGGGGAAAAATCCCTGGAAAGTAAGATTAAAACCTTGGAGGTGAAGCATAAGGCTACATGCACCCCAGGGTATTTGGTTCTTTACAGAGGGCAAGAACTGTTACTCTGGCCTTGATCCTCGCTATTCACTCGGACTCTCTGTTCTGACCTCCTGTGACTTCTGGACATTCTTGTTTGGACATTGACCGTGCAGCTCCATGTGCATAAAAATCATTTTACCTGCATAATAAAATGAAACCAGTTTTAAAATATAAGGAAGGACCCCCCTTGAAGAAAAGTGATGCAAATAATATTTTTCCCATGCATACCCCTACCCATTTCACTCCTGTACTTAGAAAATTTCATTATCACCTTTCTTTGAATGTTTGAACACCTGGAAACCAAGTCATATGAATTCTTTCATCTCGCAAGTAAGTATGGACTTTTTTCCTCCATTGGTACAGTATATGCATGGAAAAAGAAGCAAGAAAAATTGAGGAATCTATACAGAAATAAGACAGATCTTAGACACATACTTAGTAAATACTTCTGATCTCTTCTCTACCATAGGCTGAAGGAAAAAATTGTTGTAGTCTGTTTCGGCCTACATTTTCCAGGGAGTGGGTGGGAATATTGCCCTAGTTCTCGCTTGGCAAACTTGTGCCATGCCTTGTGTGCCTTGTGTGCCAAACTTGCCAGAGGTTCTTTGGTCGTGTACCCAGTGGGCTCTGCAAGAGAACGTGTGACAGAAATGTGTGCCTGGGTCTTCTTTTCTGGGGGATGATCTCCTCTGCTACTAATCCTTGTAGCTATGGCCTGTGTCAGGAGAACCCATTCTTCAGTGACCTTGGAGAGATGGCAGATAAAGTTGGGCGAGGAAATGGTGGATAACAGGGGTGTTGCTCATGCTGTCAGTACTGTGTGGAGTGCCTGCTTTTTTCTGCATCTCTACTGTCCATTACCTCTGTCAATATTGTTCCCCCCCCACCCTAGCCACCAGCATCTCCTTCCAGTAAATTAGAATTTTAGAGCAGAGAGCACAGCTAGCATTTAAGTATCCTTCTCAGTGAGGTGTTTCAGCCTATTTTGCACCTGCTGCTGCCATACCTCTGGCTGGCAGTCCTTGTTCCTGCTGGAAACCCTCTTACGTTTTCTCTAGGATGTTGACGTTGGGGATGACCTCACCCAGTGTGGCTCTTGTGGAACTGAGATTCTCCATGGCATCCTTGAAGGGTTCCAGGTCTCATATCATTTGCATCATGCATAAAAGTTACACTGGTTGCCAATTCCATTTAGAATTAAATTTAAAATGCTGGTCTTAGTTTCCAGGCATTATATCATTTGGCTCTTGATTATTTGAACTCTCAAATTGTAAGGTATAAGCCTACCCGCACCTTCGTTCTAAGTCAGAGTGATTACTTTTTGTTTTCCCAGTTAAAATGGCAAATTCGACTTGTACTAGGAAGAACGTTTTGGTTTTTGTTTTTTTTTCTGTCATCCAATGCTCTGGAATGCCTTAGTGAAAGAACTGCATTTAATTTCCAATTTATTCTTGTTTAAAGAACAGTTAAAAACTGTTACACTGTGTAAGGATATAGCAATTTTTATTGATTTATTGATGTAATTTGAAGGATATAGTTTAGATTCAGTTTGTTCTTGGTCTTAACTGTGTTTTTAATTGTAAATTTATCATTTTATTGCGCACTCTTTAAAAGTAGTTTATTGTTCTAAACTACTTTGGGCAAAATTTATGATAAGGCAAGTAATAAATAAAAATAATAATGATGATGATGATAATAAGAACAAAAGAACATAACATTTGCCATGCTGGGTCAGACCAAAGGTCTGTCAAGCTCAGCATCCTATTTCCAACAGTGACCAATCCAGGTCACAAGTACCTGATAGGATCCTAAAAGATTGATAGACTCCCTGTTGCTTATCCCAAGGATAAGCAGTGTATTTCCCCAAGTTCACCTTAATAATGGTTTACGGACTATTCTTCCAGGAACTTGTCCAAACCTTTTTTAAACCCAGCTACACTAACAGCTTGTACCACATCCTTCAGCAACAAATTCCAGAGTTTAATTACGTGTTGAGTAAAAATAGTATTTTCTCCTATTTGTCTTAAATGTATCTCCTAGTAACTTCATTGCATGTCTCCTAGTCTTGGCACTTTTTGAAAGGGTAAACAACTGATTTGCATTCATCAGTTCCAAACCCACTCATTATTTTATAGAACTCTATCATATTTCCCCTCAGTCATCTCTTCTCCAAGCTGAAGAGTCCTAACCTCTTTTGCCTTTCTTTATAGGGGATTCATTCTATCCCCTATATCTTGTTGGTCGCCTTTCTCTATACCTTTTCTAATTCTGCTATATCTTTTTGAGGTGTGGTAACCAGAGCTGCACACAGTATTCAATGTGCTGTTGCACCATGGAGTGATAAAGAGGCATTAAGATAGTCTCTGTTTTATTCTCCATATCTTTCCTAATAATTCCTAGCATTCTATTTGCTTTCTTGGCCACCACCACAAACCGGGCAGAGGGTTTCAACATATTATCCACAATGATGTCTAGATCATTTTCCTGGATGATGACTGCAAATATGAACCTTGCATCATGTAACTATAATTTGGATTCCTTTCCCTATTTGCATCACTTTGTACTTGTCTGCATTAAATGCCATCTGCCATTTGGATGACCGATCTCTCAATCTCAGAAGGTCCTCTTGCAATTTCTCACAGCCCTCTATGAATAATTTTGTATAATCAGCAAATTTGACCATCTCACTAATTATTCCCATCTCCAGGTCACTTATAAATATGTTAAACAGCAGCAGTCCCAGCACAGCTCCCTGAGACACTCCACTAGTGATCTTTCTCCAATAAGAAAGATGACCATTTATCCCTAATCTCTGATGCGCGAACAAAAGTACGCGATCGCATATTTTTTTAAGATCTACCCCAATAAGTGCAGGTTCAAACCTCCTTTTGACTCCCCCCTCCCCATCCTCCCTGTGCCCGCTGCTCCCTGTCCACTTATTTGTCTATGTAAAGAATACACCAGGCTATTCATGAAATCGTGACTTTATGTGGGTAAATTAAGGCTGCAGCACAAGCTTAACATGCAAAACTTTTATTCAACCAACATTTGAACTTACATAATCGCTATTCAACTGTTTAAACAACTCTTGTGCAAGAAGGGGTTTTGGGTGACCATACTGTTATCTCTGCTGTCTATTTTCTTTGTTTCCTTTGCTCAATGTCCTTGCCATCCCGGCCGTTGAAGCCAATGTCTGTTGGCACCGTTGATACTTAATTTGGCCGGGATCCCCATTCGTATAAGTCCGGGTACCCCTGACTGTCTGCTTGGAATGGTTAGCTGCCTCTGCCGTTGAAGTAAAGGGTGTAAATTCTGCAGACCCCAAATGCCAGGACTCGTCAGTGCTCAAGGTTAGCTTGCCTTATGGACTCCTTTTTTTTCCCCTTTATCTATTGGTCACCCCGCAACGGTATCCCGGTGACAAGTTGCCTGTGTGATCGTACCTGGAAAGGGTGGTTTCTTGGGAGGGGATGCCTTATAACTTGCTCCAGGCATCCAATGGCAATCTGCTCTTTTGTCTCCTTGCCCTTCCCCCCTTTCCTAGCTCCCCTTCCTTCCCATCTTCTCTGGCCCTGCCTTGTGTCCTTCCCTTTCTTCCTTATCTTCAACCTTACTTCTCTCTAGCTCAGCGCTAGCTGATAGTTGTCTGTCCCGCACACATGCAGGATTTTAAAAGGGTTACGCGCATAAGTTATGCACGTAACCCTTTTAAAACCCCCCTGCGCACGCCGAGCCTATTTTGCATAGGCTCGGTGGCACGCGCAAGCCCCGGGACGCATGTAAGTCCCGGGGCTTCGCAAGGGGGGCGTGTCGGGAGTGTGCCGGGGTGGGCGCGCGATTTCTGGGGCGTTCGGGGGGCATGTCTGGGGCATGGCACCGGCCCGGGGGCGTGGTCAAGGCCTCCGGACCAGCCCCCAGGTCGGGTGATGGCGCGCCAGCAGCCTGCTGGATTGCGCAAAGTTACGTCTGCCTCCAGCCGGCGTAACTTTGCCAACAAAGGTAGGGGGAAGGGTTAGATAGGGCCGGGGGGGTGGGTTAATTAGGGGAAAGGAGGGGAAGGTGCGGGGGGGTAGAAGGAAAGTTCCCTCCGAGGCTAGTCCGATTTCGGAGCGGCCTCGGAGGGAACAGGCAGTGCGCGCAGGGCTTGGCGTGCACAAGTTGCACAAACGTGCACCCCCTTGCACGCGCCGACCCCGGATTTTTGTTCGCGCCTGGTACGCGAACAAAAGTACGCGCGCGCGTAGCTTTAGAAAATCTACCCTACATTGTGCCGTGCCCCGGACAAAGGTCCTTCCGGCAGGGAACTTTATCTCCTATCAGCTGGATATCCTTTATCCACATATTTATTTATACCTTCAAAACATGTTGCAGATTATTAAGTCAAGACTTCCCTTGGCTTAACTCATGCTGGGCTTGTCCCATTAAACTATGAATACATATAATATATATATATATATATATAATTATATATACATATATTATATATATATATATATATATATATATATAGTCAGCAATTTTGTTCTTTATAATAATTTAAATCATTTTTCCTGGCACAGACATTAGGCTTACTGGTCTGTAGTTTCCTGGATCAGTTCTGCAACACTTTTTAAAACCTGGCAATACAATGTCCGCCCTCCAATCTTCAGGTATCATAGCTGTTTTAATGATAGATTACACATTAATAATAATAGGTCTACAAATTTATTTTTCAGTTATTTCAGTACTGCGGGATGTACTATCTAGTCCAGGTGATTTGTTACTCTTCAGTTTGTCAATTTGCTCTTTTATATCTTCCAGGTTCACAAAGATTTATTTCATTTTTTCTGAAATTGCCAACTTTAAATATCACTTCTGGTAAGGTATCTGCTTAACATCCTTCTCAGTAAAAAATGAGGTGAAGAAATCCTTTAAACTCTCTACTATGGGCTTGTCCTCTGTTAGTGCACCTTTCACCCCTTGACAATATAATAGTCCAACTAAGAAGGGATCCAAATGAATAAAACAGAAAACAGCATAAGCACTGGCAAGTTAGATGTAAAGCATTGATAAGGAAGGTGCAAGACAAAATTTGAAAATAAGCTTGCTGAAGAGTATTCCCCAAGGGCAAATATACACCTTTCTCTCTCTTTCCAGAGACAAGTCTTGAAGGGTTTTCTGTTGCTCCACTCATTTCTGTAGCATTGCATAAGTGGCATCACTCCTAGTGCCTTCATTCTGAATGAACTGGTGCAGAGGCACCCACAGCTGCTGCCCACTTTGCAGGCTCTGGTGAAAGTTCTTCATTATTTTCATGCACATCTCTATTGGATCTTTCAGGACTAAGCTGCAGTAGTTAACCTTGGCTCTCAAGGCATCCTTTACTGCAAGTTGCAGCAAGTGTGCAAAGCAACAGATTTCCTCATAACCCCCATATTTCACTGCCCTTTTCCTATTAGCCCCACTGTCTGTAACAAACCCCCCCCCCCCCCCCCCCGAAACAATAGTCATGACTCTCCTGTCTAGCTGACAGTCCTCCATTATCTTCTTTATTGCTCCTAAGATATTGACTAAGATATGGTTGATATCTATCACATGGGTATGCAGTACAACCCATTTGTACCCATCTAATCCACCCCCACTAGAGTTGTTGCCTGCCCCTGCTTTGACCAACTGCCACTAGTGTGCCATTAGGGAAAGGAGGGCATATGTAGATGCTGCTGGTGAAATGGATACTATACCTCTGAGCCTTGGCCAGTTATGTCTGCATGCAAGCTTGGCACTATGTGCACAGTGCTGGAATAACCTATCTACTGAATGTTGTCTGAAGGGGAGAAGTCTGCCCATCTAAACAACAATTGGGGGCTAAAAGGTTCAGCAGTTACTTAAATTCCATGTTCTCCATGATCTTCAGGGGCTAGTCATCCAGGGCAATCATTTCCCTAATGAACCATGTTATTAGTTTTGATACTTCTTCAGGTATCAAATTGAAATTGATCCAATAGTGTCGCTCTGGAATGACCATGAACTGCTGTACATTTTGTATTATAGTTCACCTTATCTAGTATTCTAGTTCATTAGCATTATATGTAACACATAGCTCCTCGAATTTAACATTTAGTTATTCTACTGTTCCTTGCCTCTTATAGTTGTTACTGTTCCATGTAAGGGCTCTGCCTATATGTAAATGGCTCCGCCTAAATGTTCCTAGTTATATGTAAACCGATACGATGTGCAAACGGCTATCGGTATAGAAGAAACTCTAAACAAATAAATAAATAAATAAATAAATAAATAAATATCAAGTAGATCAAAATGTCAGCCATCATTGTAGGCACTACTGGTTCATTCAACCTTACTTGCATTATCAGTAATCATATGGCTTTAAGACTTATGTCCATTAAATAATTTTTTTAGAAGAGTGGACTGGAAACCAAGGTTCAAATTCTGCTGCTGCTCCTTGTGACCTTCACTGTCCATTACCTCAAGTACAAACTTAGATTATGAGCCCACTGGAAACAGTGAAATACCTCTAGTATCTGAAAGTAAACTGTTTTGAAGTACCTGAAAAAGCAGAATATAAATCAAATAAATAACTAAACTGGGTAGAGCCATGGTATGATTACCATATGGCTCCAGGTCATCAGGGTAATCATGAGTCAGTGCTGATTTTGCCGTATTGCATGGCTGGACTTGTAGGGCTGATTTTCCATAGATTTTTTTTTCTAAAAATCAGCGCTGAAGTGCATGAAGATAATGAGGCAAAACCAAGATTAGCTTGTTCTGTCCCTTATAACCTGGTAACCTTAGGTGATGGGAGATTCTTATCTATCTTCATCCGGTTACTCATTTAGGGTCTTATTTACAAAAAAAACCATTTAAAAACATACTTAATTCTCCTCCCACCATGAATATAGGATTTACAAAAGGGCATTAAGCCACTCCTGTGTGCTTCCATTCCCTTCCCACCACTCCCCAGCATCTTTACAGGGGCAGGTAGCTGCAAATTACAAAACCCCCTGCATTCAACCACACTGCACAAAATCATCTCCCCTCCCTTAACATCCACCCTGCCCTTCTCTTACCTCCAGAACTCTCCCCCCTTTTACCCTCTAGTTTTAGCCTTCAGACCATCTGACCCGAAGTTCTACTTTGCTCCTCATGTATGGGGCAAATGGGAACCTTGAGACATCCAATACCATTTTGAATTTATGGCATGGGCTTGGAAGGAACGACTGGTAATTTTTCCTGTCCCAGGTAGAGCCAGGGATCCCACTAGATGTTAAAGGTTAGGTTTGTGGGGAGAAGGAGCATGAGAGCTAGCAGGCATGTGAATCTTTCAATATTAGATGGGAGGGGAGGAGTTGGTAGCAAAGGAGATGGGATTAGCCAAGTTATATATGTTATGTTGGTGTGCCAGGGAAGTATCTGGCATGGAAGTAGAGATTTTATGCAGGGGAAAGTGGACTTGAGTTTGGGAGAGTTATAATACAGGCCTATTTGCCCCTTTAAAGATAATGAGTGACCTGAGAGTATCACCAGCAGGTGCTTTTGGATGCTGATCATCTTGAGGAAATTTAATTACACTTCTTGAAGTATCATTATCTTTCCAAGGCTAATCGCAAATCACAGTGTAATGTGATCTACTTTAAGCCTTTTTAATATCATTGAGCTGTTTGGCATGTAATGCAGTTCATTTAAATTTTAAACAATCCAACAATATTTTGCATTTCTGATAATATGTGTTAATATGTTTTATTCATGTGTGTCAATTCATTAGCTCCACTTAGTAAAAAGACTCTTAAGCCTTTATTACACTACCCTTGCCACATAGTATTGTCCTGCTCAAGAGAGTTCAAGAGGGTAGATAAAGTGATGGGGGCCACAGACAGGATAGATCAGAGAGTTTTCATGAGAATCTCCACTGACTGAGCTTTTCAAATGCTTCTTTAGAGTCAGGAGTAGTTCCAGAGGACTGGAGATAAGTGGATGTGGTTCCTAGCCTGTTTCCTGTCTTTGGTATTTTTTATGTTTTTAAGTAATTTGTAAACAAAATAAAGGAAACTCAAACAAAAAACAATCTTGTGCATGTGATAATGTATTCACTTCAATAACTTATATAAGAATATGAGTTTTATATATATAAAGTAATGTTATGCATCAGCAAGCCCGGACCACTACATCATGTGCGTGAAAATATTATTTTTTGAAAATTTTTCTTTGTAAGTAAAACAAGCACAGTTTGAAGTCAACCTAGTATATAGTATCCATAAAGATCTAGGCTCAACAATGGTTGATGTTTCATGTTAAATCTTCATCAGGAGCAACATGATCATATAATTGACTCTGTTCATGAATTGATTCAGTTCTCTTCAAAACGCTGTAATTAAAACAATCAATATATAAACATTGTAGAAAGCTAAAAATGACTTATCTTATGATTTGAACCAATACTACTGGACCAAAATGTTTCATTGAAACCAGAGAAAAAAGAAAGAGTGGCAAGAACAGCCAACTTGCTCAGTATTGATATAAGACGCTGAGGCCTGGATTTAACAAAATGCACTAAATATTACATGTGATAGGAAAAGGGGTGTGTTTTATGGTAATAGGCAGTTTATTCACAATTTGGCAATAATACCTATGGCAAAGTTTGATAAGTGCCAGAATTGATGTATTTTCACATATAACCACTGGAGGTACTATGTTTTGAGTGAGAGAGAGAGAGAGAGAGACAGACAGAACCTAGCTGTAATGCCCTCACACTAGATTAAAATTTATATCTCTATGGGAGGCCAACCTATTCACTCGAGGTGAGGTTTAGGTATTAGTGTAGGGGTTAGTGGCCACTTTGAAATTCAAATTGAGACATACAAAACAGAACAGTGCTGTCTTGAGAAGATTTGATGACCTTCAGAGTGAGGAAACTCATCCAAAGATGAGATTTGTGCAATGTTCTCTCGACCTAGCTTGATGTTACGCCTTAACGCATGCGAAAACACCATATAGCACTTTGATAAATGAGTTTGAAAATCGGTAACGTGGAAGATGTAACCAATGGGTGACAGGACCTAATGATAATGTTATCATAACAAATTCCGTAACAAATTCTGACGCTGCAGCACAAGCTTCATCACTTGAATCTTACTGGGGTTGCATTCCAAATCCAATCACTCCTCCAGGGTGAACAACTGAAGGTTGACACCAAGCTCCCAAGCTATGTTGTCAGTGAAAATATGCTGATGTCAAAATAAAGCATTTAAAACTTTAGTATATATTTATGATCGTATCCTGAGGAGGTCCATATAAAGATAGACAGTTTGATTAGAGATGTGGAAGCTAATACATTAGATATAATATTATGTTTTATATGCTTTATTTTGAGATCTCATTGGAATATTGTGTATTGTTCTGGAAACTGCATCTTCAAAATGATACAAACAGGATGGAGTCAGTACAAGAGGATGGTCACTAAAATGGGTCAATAGGCTTTGATCTAAAGCATATTTGGTAGAGATGTGAATCGGAACCGGAATCGGTTCGGTTCCGATTCAAATCTTATAAGTTTTTATCGTCCGGCCTGATTGTTTTTTTGTTTATCGGCTGTGCCCAATCTGATAAACAAAAAAACCACCCTGACCCTTTAAACTGACCCCTTAGCCTCCCCCACCCTCCCGAACCCCCCCCCCCCCAAAATGTTTTAAAATTACCTGGTGGTCCAGTGGGGGGTGCAGGGAGCAATCTCCCGCTCTCGGGCCGTTGGCTGCGCTAATAAAAATGGCGCCGATGGCCCTTTGCCCTTACCATGTGACAGGGTATCCATGCCATTGGGCTGGCCCCTGTCAAATGGTAGGAGCACTGGATGGCCGGCGCCATCTTTAAAGATGTGACGGGGCCGGCCAATGGCATGGATACCCTGTCACATGGTAAGGGCAAAGGGCCATCGGCGCCATTTTTATTAGTGGCAGTCGACAGCCCGAGAGCGGGAGATCGCTCCCGGTGCCCTCACTGGACCACCAGATAATTTTAAAATGTTTTTTGGGGGGTCGGGAGGGTGGGGGAGGCTAAGGGGTCAGTTTTAAAGGGTCGGGGTGGGTTTTTTTTTTATCGGGCCATCGGTGCCATTTTTATTAGTGGCAGCCGACGGCCCGAGAGCGGGTGATCAGTCCCGGGGTTTCCACTGGACCACCAGGTGATTTTAAAACGTTTTGGGGGGGTTGGGAGGGTAGGGGAAGGTAAGGGATTAGTTTTAAAGTGTCGGGGTGGATTTAGGGGTTGTTTTGGTGTGCCGGTTCCCCCCCCCCAAATATCTCCCGTTAGTGGACACAAACCCGATTAACGATTTTTCATGATAAATCGGGTGAATTTCTATTGTATCTCACACTTTAACGATTTTTGACGATTTAAAAAATATTGGATGATATTTTAAATCGTCAAAAAATGATTCACATCCCTAATATTTGGATAAAGTTAAAGATTTAAATATATATGCCCTTGAAGAAAGGCAAAATAGAGGATATGTGATACATTTAAATACATCCAAGGTTTCCATGCATAGAAGAAGGCCTCTTTCAACAGAAAGGAGGCACTAGAATGAAGAGTCATGGGATAAGGGTAAAAATGAGTAGATTCAAGAGTAATCTGAGGAGATATTTTTGTATTGTAAGGGTAGTGGATGCATGGACCAGCTTCTCCATGGAGATGGTGAAGATAAGGACAGTATCTGAATTTAAGAATGCAAGCAATACACACGGTGGGATCTTTAAAGAAGTGGTAGGTATTGTAGAGCTGAATAGTTTGTATGCATAGGCAAACAATATTTAAGGAATTTAGAGGTCAATTTTTAGAAGGAATTTACCTAAGTATATGGGCAGCCTGAAAATTGCTCAGTTCTTGCCTGTCTAAAATTAGACCAAAGGGTCATCAACATGTAAGTAAGCAGGCCAGGAGTATGTTTAAGTCAGGAAAGATAAATAACATACATAGATTACATATTCAATTCTAAATGAGTTATTTTCAAGGGACAAAGTACTTGCAGAAAAATCAGTTTCAAATCTCTGTGGGCATTTTTTACAATGACAATTTTCAAAGGGAAAATATATTGGCATTTTCCCTTTAAGCATTAGTGCAATGTCCATGAATAAAACTTCCCACAGAATTTGCATCTATGAAGGTAGGTTTGAAAACTGCCACATTTTCTCTCTTTGCTGTGCCTTCTTTATCAGTCTGAGGACTCTGGGATTCTTCTGGATTCATATTCCAGTCTCCAGTAGGAAAGGTGGTAAAGTAATATGACAATGCAATAGCTCTAGCCAGAAGAATGCTGGGCTGCATAGAGAGAGGAATAACTGGCAAGAAAAAGGAGGTGATAATGCCTTTCAACAGATCATTGGTGCAGTCTCACCTGGAGTACTGTTTTCAATTCTGGAGCCTGTATCTTAAAAAGGATAGAGATAGGATGGAGGTGATCCAGAGAAGTTTGATCAAAATGGTGTGAAGTCTGAATCGGATGATTTATGAGGAGAGGCTGAAGGATCTCAATATGTACACCCTGGAAGAGAGGAGGTGCAAGGGAGATATAATACAGATCTTCAGATACCTGAAAGGTTTTAATGATGCACAATCTTCAAACCTTTTCCGTTGGAAAGGAAACAGTATAAGTAGAGGTCTTGAAATGAAACTGAAGGGGTTACAACTCGGATCCAATATCAGGAAATATTTCTTCATAGAGAGGGTTTGTAATCCCTTTTCAGAGGAGATGGTGAGGATGGAAACAGTAAACGAATTCAAGAAGCATAGGATAAACACTATAGGGTAGATTTTAAAAGGTGCGCGTGGGAGTAGATTTGTTTGCGCAACCCGGCACGAACAAATCTTCCAATTTTATAACTTGCGCACGCTGCCGCACATATGTTAGAAAATACAGGGTCGGTGCATGCAAGGCTGCGGAAAATCGGCAGCCTGCGCGCACCAAGCCACGCAGCCATCCTTCGTTCCCTCCGAGGCCGCTCCAAAATCAGAGTGGCCTTGGAGGGAACTTTCCTTCCGGCCCCCCCCACCTTCCCCTCTCTTCCCCTCTCTAACCCACCCCCCAGCCCTAACTAATTCCGCCCCCCACCTTTATTTTACAAGTTACGCCTGCCCGAGGCACTGGCCGCGACACCCCCCCCAGGAAAGGCCCGGGACTTACACGTGTCCCGGGGCCGAGCCTATGCAAGATAGGCTTAACACATTCAGGGGGTGGAAGGGGCAGCTTTTTGGGGGTTATGCACGTATCTTAAGCGTGTAACCCTTTGAAAATCTGCCCCTATGGATCTCTAAAGGCTAGAGGTTGAAAATGAAGAAAAGGGTGCATGTGCATGGGGGTTAACTGGATGGAGTTGCAGTTACTCCCCTTAATCAGAAGACATGGGAATTACTACCATTAACTGATTTGTCCTGATGCTTTTGGTTCAACTGCAACATCACTCTCTGCTTCTATGGCAGGAGAGAAAAAGGGGAATTGGTTCAGATGACAGCCAACACTGGGTCCCCCACTTTTACAGTCTGGGTACTAATATACAGACATGAGGGAAAAAGCACTTGCGGCAGAACGCTCTCTAAAATGCACTTATTTTATTTTTACTCATTTTCATGAAGCTGAAATCTTAGTTCTGTCAGCAGAACAGATAAATGAAAACCAAAAGCATTTTGGTTCATAAATAGTTATTTAATACTTTTCAGATATTTAATGGAAAGCAGAAAGCTTTTATTAGGTTGGACATTGCTGATATCTCGCCTCAAAACCATTTTAAAAGATTGCTTTGCATGCATATGCTTATTTATTTATTTATTTATTTATTTAAAAGTATTTCTATACCGTCTTTACAAACAATGTTTAATCAAAATGGTTTACAAATATCAAATAAAAATAGAACTAAAAATAAATTAAGGATTAATTAGGAGTAAAATAGCTTATGAAGAATATAAAATTACAAAAATTTTGTTAATATAAAATAAAAAATTGTTTAAAATAAAAATAGGTAACATAAAACAAGTCAGTAGTCAAGCGGAGAGGAATCGGGTGCCAAATTGAATATGTATGTATTCTGGGAGTGCGATGTAATTATTTGGTGGGTGGTATATGAAACGCAATTCAAAATAAATGAGTTTTTAAGGATTTTTTGAATTGTTTGGAATTAGATATGGATCTGATGGAGTCTGGTAGTGAATTCCACAAAATGGGGGCCTATAACTGAGAAAGCTCTTTTTCTAGTAATATCGAGGCGGGCTTGTCGAGGTGAAGGAAATTTATTATTTATTATCCATTTTCAACCTGTTTTTACCTTGAAAATGAAATAATTAAACCAATATTTTATTTAAAAGAAATCTGAATAGATGAGTATCAAATTGAAAATTATTAACCCTCATAGACAGCTTACACATTATAGTTTTGTGCTTTGTTTTATTCTAGATTTTTAAAATTGATGTTTAAAATACACTTCCATAATGGAATAATATCCCAAATTAATTATATACTACCTAACTTCATTCTTCCGTCCCTATGTGTACTAGCTAGGTGGCATCTTTTTCCATAGCTACAAGAAAAGTTTGGATTTATTGTATCACAGCACTAGTGAAAAACTAAAAGTAATTACTTGCATTTAAGCTGGAAAGACATTTAGTGTATCAAGAATGGGCTCATTGACTTTAAGGCACAGCGATACAAACAGAGTTGCATTGGGGAAATGAGAGTATTTGACGACAAATGGGATAACACTGGCAAGAGAAGCTGCAGTTATTGCATAGTGAAACCTCTAATCGATCATGCTGTAAAACCAGAAAAGCTGATGTGCCCTTAGAAGTAGAAATAACAACAGGATAGAAAAGCCAGGATCTGCCATTCCTTTGTGTCACATATGCATGTCTTTTTGTGAAGACACGTAGCACAAATTCAGTCAGCTCAAGACAAAGCTCCAGAGGATCTTGTCTCTTTAAATCTGTCTCCTTCCAAGTGAAATTTGTGGCCCTGATGAATGGCAGAGTGGAGTCATCCATAAAAGGGCAGAGGAAAATCTCAGTCATTTGCATACAGTAATTATTTCCTGAATCAGGCCACCTTTATTGCTGGCAGAAAAATCTACTGTCAGCATCACTCTATAGATCACGTCTGAAAATCTAACAGCTGAGGAGAGTAATTGTTTGGAATCCATGTGGTCCGACAGTCCTATCGCAGACATGTCAATTATAATGTGCTCAGTACAGATAGCAAAGTTTATAGATGTCAGTCTGCTCAGCAACCCTGCATTGTTCTTTTCTATGTTTCTGCCAGATTTTTTTTATTTGTTTAATTATTCTGCCTTTATCTGTGTTAATGCTATACGGTTACTCTCATAAATGTAGCAAAGGGTAGAATTGTTTACATATATATATATTTCAGCTCGTCGGAGATGTAAGATATGTGCAATCAGGGCTTTCTCAGGATTCCCTAATGAAAATCAGATGACTCTCAGATAGAAATCAGATGAGAGGATTTTTTTTTTTTTGGTTGTTTAATGTGTTTTACCTTCTATGATTCCATGGGAAAGTATTACATGGAAGGAGAAAACACCACTTCATTTATTTTCTACAGTTTACAGGTTATACATATTGCTGCCTGACTCAAAGCTGAAACATATGTGCTAATAACTTACAGTAGGGATGTACGGTACTTTTTTTTTTTAATGAATGGGCTAAACAGGATGAATGATGCAAAGGTAGTAGACTTCTCACATCACTCAGATAGGATTTAAGAGAATGCTGGGGAGGAGTCCGCTGTCATGGAACATGTGTGTAACAATGACATAGGAAAGTAAAGAAGGGACTTTGCGGAGGCTAACATTAGGCTTTTAGGCAGGAAAACCTACAGTCTCAGAAATGCTTTCTGTTCCTCACACAGGACCCCAGAGACAGGCTGCGCTACTACAGAGTCTCAATGCATGGATGAGACGGTGGTTCAGGGAACAGGGCTCTAGATTTGTTAATAATGGGGAATATTCAGGGGAAGAGGGAGCCTGTAACAATGGAAAGGGCTCATCTTAATCAGGGTGGAATCCAACTGCTGGCACTAACATTTTAAAAAAAGAGATTAAGCAGCTTTAAAACTAGACCATGGGGGAAAGGCTGCAGTTGCTCAGAAATTCATAATTCAGAGAGAGGTATCTTCCGAGGTTACTTGCAAATATGCAAGTTAGAATATCCCAATTGAGGGGGTGTAGTTTAAGCTACAATAGCCCATATGGCTGAAAATAAAAAGCAAACAGATGTGAACAACTCTAAATTGCTTGTTTCTTTTGCTCATAAGCAGGCTGTGAATTCAAATACAAATAAATACTTTAAAATGTCTGTAAGCAAATGCCAGAAGTCTGAAAAGAAAGATTGGAGAGTTAGAACAAATGGCATTATGAATGGATATAGACATTATAGAATCTCAGAAACAAGGTAAAAGTAGGATAACCACTATGACACATGACAAGACAGATTAAACTGGTAGAGGGGTGGTGCTATATGCCAAAGATGCCATAGAGTTGAGCAAGCTAGAAAATCCTGCAGGAAACAAAATTCACCATGGAATCCTCATGGATAGAAGTTCCATGTGTGAAGGGTAAGAGTAGCAGTGGGTATCCACTACTGTCTACCTGGACAAAATGAAGAAACAGACTATGAAATGCAAGCAGAAATTAGAAAGATAACTTTGGCAAAACAATCATTTCAGTTTTTTACTGGTTTGATATACCGTCATTTTCAGACCTTCTTTTCATTCTTCTGGAATTCGCTTACAGATATTTTAAAGTATTTTTTTTAATTTGCATTTGTATTTGTATTTCAGTTAGCCCAGTATTGATTATGTAAATATTTTACTGGGATATGCTAGAGTTTCTTGATGTCCTAAATGACTTTTTCATGGAGCAGCTTGCCTAGAACTGATGAGAAGGGGGGGGGGGGGGGGGGGGGGGTGCTACTTTAGATTTTGTCCTTAGGGAATGCAGAACCAGATGCAAGGGATTACTGTGGTGGGGTTGCTTACTAATAATGCTTTAGTGGCCTCCTGATGTCATCTAGGGAGACCACTTAAGAAAATCTATAGAAGGGGGATGAGGGTTGCTTCCAAAATGATGAAACTAAGGGGGTTGGGTTGCCTATTGGAGAGCAACCCATATGAGAGTGACTAGTAGACTGGGATTATGGCCTGGATTTATCAAAATGCACTAAATATTATAGAAAAAGGGGTGTGTTTTATGGTAATAGGCAGTTTATTGCAATTTGTGCTAATAACTATATGAAGAGCTAAGTTACTGCAAATTGTGATAACATTTTTGCATTTTGAGATAAGTGCCAGAATGTGGAGAGAGAGAGAGAACCTAGCTATAGTGGATGCACCCTAGATAGGTATTTATATCTCTATGGGAGGCCCACCTAGAAACTCGAGGTGAGGTTTAGGTATTAGTGTAGGAGGTTAGGGGTCACTTTGACATTCAATGTGAGACATACGAACTAGGGGTGTGCATTCGGATTGACCGCATTAGTAAAACGCAACTCATATTTTTTTTTTACTTAAAAAATTGATTCGACATAAACGATCGGATTTCCCACATATCGAACATAGATATGTTCGATATGTGGGAAATCGCGATTGTTGAGCCAAAATAAAAATTTAAACCCCCTCACCCTCCTTAATCCCCCCTCCAGACTTACCACAACTCCCTGGTGATCGAGCGAGGAGTGAGGACGCCATTTCTGCAATCCTTGGCGAGAAGCATGTGACGTCGGCGGCACGTCGAGTGACGCCGGCGTCACGTGATTCCCGGCTTGTTCGCGCCGGACGGCTCGTTCGGCCCAAAAAGAACTTTTGGCCAGCTTGGGGGGCCCCCCCAAGCTGGCCAAACTCATTGGATTTTTTTTATGTCCATATTGGCCGCAAGTGGGACCCCCTTTCGGACATAAAAAATATGAACATAAAATTTTGCTCTGCACATCCCTAATACGAACAGAACAGTGCTCTCTTGTGAAGATTTGATGACCTTTAGAGTGAGGAAACTCACCCAAAGATGAGATTTGTGCAATGTTCTCTCAACCTAGTTTGATGGACTCTCTACCTGGGTAACATCAAGCTAGGTTGAGAAAACATTGCACAAATCTCATCTAGGAGTGAGTTTCCTCACTCCGAGGGTCATCAAATGTTCACAAGAGAGCACTGTTCTGTTCGTACGTCTCACATTGAATGTCAAAGTGGCCCCTAACCCCCTACACTAATACCTAAACCTCACCTCTGGAATGGCCTGCAGGCTTGGGGCCTCCGCCGAGTCCATGGCCTTGCAAACTGTTGCAGTCGGATACTGCAGGCGAGGTAGTGGACCCTTGGGCCGGCCCACCTAGGATGACAGGGTAGGCCGGGAGGCGGAGCCACAGGCTGGCGGTGTTCACCCGGGAACCAGGAACCCCCCAGGAGGAGCCCGTAGGGTCCTGGAACCTTGGGACTTGGGGAATAGGCTCAATGTCCAGTGGCAGGAAAGGCCTAGGCCGGGAGTGTAGTATAGGAAGTCCAATAGTATAAGATAGTCCGTGGATCGGCTGTACAGGCCGAGGGCCAGCTGATGACAGGACAGCGGGCGGCAGCGGAACTATAGCTAACCGGATACTGAAGCAGAGTCTGTAGCAAGCTGTGGACTGAAGCAGGCTGTAGGCTGGGATGGAGTCTGTAGCAGACTGTGGACTGAAGCAGGCTGTAGACTGGAATGGAGTCTGTATCAGGCTGTGGACTGAAGCAGACTGTAGACTGGAATGGAGTCTGTAGCAGGCTGTGGACTGAAGCAGGCTGTAGACTGGAATGGAGTCTGTAGCAGACTGAAGCGAAGTCAGGAACGAACCAAGGTCTGAGGCAGGCGGCAGGCTGAAGCGAAGTCGGGAACGAACCAAGGTCTGAGGCAGGCAGCAGGCTGAAGTGGAGTCAGGAACGAACCAAGGTCTGAGGCAGGCGGCAGGCTGAAGCGAAGTCAAAGGCAGTCCAAAGGTCAAGTCAGGAACGAGGAATAGACGAAGCGCAAATCAGAACTACTAGGCAGTAGTGAACCTCGTTGCAAGGCAAGGAGAAGGAGTCCGGACGCCGGTTATATCGGGCTTAGGGCGTGACGTCATCAGCGCAGGCGGGGCCCAACTTCCGGGAGCTGTGCGCACAAAGTGGGCGTCCTCGCGCGCTCGAGGCAACAGGGAGATGGGCAAGCAATGGCGGCCGCCACGTGGAGCAGGCAGCGCCGCCGGGGTCCCAGCCACGCGGAAAGTGGCGTTTCCAGCAGCGGAGGTAGGCACTGTTCAGACCTAGCGAAGGAGAAGCGGCAGAGACCGCAACAGCAGTAGCTATTCCCTAAGTAAACTTGTTTAATAGCCGTTAATGGACTTCTCCTCCAAGAACTTATCCAAACCTTTTTTGAATCCAGCTACACTAACTGCACTAACCACATCCAAACTTCTTGTGATTTAACTACTCTGAACAATTTTGTATTATCTGCAAATTTGATTACCTCACTCGTCGTATTTCTTTCCAGATCATTTATAAATATATTGAAAAGTAAGGGTCCTAATACAGATCCCTGAGGCACTCCATTGCCTACTCCCTTCCACTGAGAAAATTGTCCATTTAATCGTACTCTCTGTTTCCTGTCTTTTAGCCAGTTTGTAATCCACGAAAGGACATCGCGACCTATCCCATGACTATTTACTTTTCCTAGAAGCCTCTCATGAGGAACTTTGTCAAATGCTTTCTGAAAATCCAAGTACAATACATCTACCGGTTCATCTTTATCCACATGTTTATTAACTCCTTCAAAAAAGTGAAGCAGATTTGTGAGGGAAGAATTGCCTTGGGTAAAACCATGCTGACTATGTTCATTAAACCATGTCTTTCTATATGTTCTGTGATTTTGATGTTTAGAACAGTTTCCACTATTTTTCCTGGCACTGAAGTCAGGCTAACTGGTCTGTAGTTTCACAGATTGCCCCTGTAGTCCTTTTTAAAAATTGGGGTTACATTAGCTGTCCTCCGGTCTTCAGGTACAATGGATGATTTTAATGATAGGTTACAAATTTTTATTAAAGGTCTGAAATGTCATTTTTTAGTTCCTTCAGAACTCTGGGGTGTATACCATCTGGTCCAGGTGATTTACTACTCTTCAGTTTGTCAATCAGGTATACCCCCTCTTCTAGGTTCACCATGATTTGGTTCAGTCCATCTGAATCATTACCCATGAAAACCTTCTCCAGTATGGGTACCTCCTCAACATCCTCTTCAGTAAACACCGAAGCAAAGAAATCATTGAATCTTTCCGTGATGGCCTTATCTTCTCTAAATGCCCCTTTAACCCTTCAATCATCTAACGGTTCAACTGACTCCCTCACAGTCTTCTCCTTCGGATATATTTTAAAAGGTTTTTACTGTGAGTTTTTACCTCTACGGCCAACTTCTTTTTAAATTCTCTCTTAGCCGGTCTTATCAATGTCTTACATTTAACATGCCAACATTTATGCGTTATCCTATTTTTTTCTGTTGGATCCTTCTTCCAATTTTTGAATGAACATCTTTTGGCTAAAATAGCTTCTTTCACCTCCCATTTTAACCATGCCGGTAATCGTTTTGCTTTCTTTCCACCTTCCTTAATGTGTGGAATACATCTGGACTGTGCTTCTAGGATGATATTTTTTAACAATAACCACACCTCTTGCACACTTTTTACTTTTGTAGCTGCTCCTTTTAGTTTTTTTCTAACTATTTTTCTCATTTTATCAAAGTTTCCCTTTTGAAAGTTTAGCACAAGAGCTGTGGATTTGCTTACTGTCCCCCTCCCAGTCATTAATTCAAATTTGATCATATTATGATCACTATTGCCAAGCGGCCCCACTACTGTTACCTCTCTCACTAAATCCTGTGCTCCACTGAGAATTAGATAAAAAATTGTTCCCTCTCTCGACGGTTCCTGAACCAATTGCTCTCTTTCTTTTAGAGGGCTTCCTGTTGTGCTGGGAGTGGACCCTTGGCCTGGTGCAGGATTGGTACAGCCCTCCGGTCGGATTGGTATGGCCTTCCGGTCGTATCCGGAGAGCACCTGCCACCAGGAGGTGGAGCACAGGAAGAAACAGAGGCTAGCTGGAGCTTCACCAATTGCAACCCGAGGTTCCCTCATGTTTAGCCCTTGGTTACCCGGGCCACCTGGATTTAGGTGGGCCTCGCAGGGTCTCCTAGAGATAAAGTTCAAGGGAGTGCCCACCATGAACAAGGGGGCATGGTCAGTCTTCAGACAAGGAACTCTGTATGTCTTTATAGTAAATGTGCGAAAGCTATGGCGATTAATTGGGATGTGAATCAGAACCGGAATCAGTTCCGATTCCGGTTCCGATTCACATCATGAATTTTTTTTCATGCGGCCCAATCGGGTTTTTTTTAATTGGTTGCGCCCGAGCCGATAAACAAAAAACCTACCCTGACACTTCAAAACAGCTCCCTTAGCTTCCCCCACCCTCCCGACCCCCCCAAAAATGTTTTAAATTACCTGGTGGTCCAGTGGTGGTCCCAGGAGCGATCTCCCACTCTTGGGCCATCAGCTGCCACTAATAAAAATGGCGCCGAAAGCCCTTTGCCTTTACCATATAACAGGGTATCCATGCCATTGGCCAGCCCCTGTCACATGGTAGGAGCACTGAATGGCCCGCACCATTTTTAAAGATGGCGCCGGCCATCCATTATTCCTACCATGTGACAGGGGCCGGCCAATGGCACGGATACCCTGTCACGTCGGCGCCATTTTTATTAGTGGCAGCCGACGGCCCGAGAGTGGGAGATCACTCCCGGGACCACTACTGGACCACCAGGTAATTTAAAAAGTTTGGGGGGGGAAGCTAAGCGAGCTGTTTTGAAGTGTTGCGGTGGGTTTAGGGATTCTTTTTGTGTGCAGTTTTTCCTTCCCTCCCCCAAAACAATAAGAGAACCCCCCACAAACAATCTCGTGGGGTTTTCCTATCGGTTTCGGGGAGCCCCCGATTTCTGGCGACTTTTCTGACGACTTTGAAAATATCGTACGATATTTTCAATCGTTAGAAATACAATTCACATCCCTAGCGATTAAATATCAGTGAGCATCCACTTGGGCCCAAATTTGGAAGCCCCTTGACAATTATGTGGAATCTTTATAGCCCTATTATTCTATAAAGATGCTTTTGTATGGTTATGCTGGATCTGTACCATTCTATCAATACATATTGAGGTCTCCTCACTTTCTCTAACCAGTGCCACCTCCCCCCCCCCTTTCTTTTTTCTCTCTTCCTCTTTCTTTTCCTCTATCTTTTCTTCTTCTCTCCCTTTTCTGTCCTGTCACATTATTTTGAATTTGGAATGGCTCTGTAATAATTCCATAGTATTTCATTGTATATATGATATTGTAATATTGTTCATATCTTTTAATGTATGGATAACTGTTTACCGTTTCCTAATAAAAAGATTTAAACAAAAAAACAAACAAACATAAAGCATCAATTATAATAGTAAAATGATACTAACCAAAGAATATTTTTAAACTACAAAAAAAAAGTATAACTTGCTAACTAGTAGAGCTATGTTGCATTTGAATATGGACTTCAGGGTTTCTTTTTTCTTTATAGTTTTATATGGTGTCCTATCAGAAGAATCCATTGATGGTATCTTGGACCTTATATGCTTATTCTAGGGATACTGGAAGTTTTAGTTTATTTAAATGTAACAGTATACCACAGTAAGATATATCATTACTTAGAAAATTAATGATAAAATTGGTTCTGTTAAATGGTTATATTTCTGAGATCAATGCATTCAGTATAAGAAAAAAAACCTATCCTTTGATGGATCCAAAGCAAAGTCAAAAAATTCAATGTTGAGGAAATAAGAAGATATTTTTTTGTTGCAAGTGGCACCAGATGATGTTGTCAGCCCAGTATTGACTTACAGCAATGAGCACTTATGAAACCACACTGATGTGTGTTTGCATTTCTCTTCCATTGAAAATTTGTCAGAAAAGAAGGGCATTAAACCTGTCACCTCAGATAAAGATCAGATGTTTGATTTCAAACAGAAGAAAACAAACACTCCACCCTGGATCCTATTAACTCGTTTGGTACAATAATATGGTCTGTGTGTTTGTCCACTGAGACATGTAGAATTGAAGGTCAACAAACAGATTGTAGGCGATAATATTTTCATTAATATAACTTAATAATTTTGTGATTCTTTTTGAGTTTTACATAGTAACACAGTAACATATTAGTGAAGGCAGAAAAAGACCAAATTGTTCATCCTCTGCCCTGCAAGTTTCTTATAGTAGTCACTACCATTCCTTGCAGGTTATATCCATGTTTCTGTTAAGGGTAGTAACTGCCGTTCCGTGCAGATTTTTCCCAAGCCTTATATTAAGGGTAGTGATATTTGCAATCAAAAAACAAGCAACTGTCAAACCCTAACAAAATTACTGCTAGCAATATTTTTACAAGGTGAACAGCGTTCTTGATAAATCAGACAATGCTGCTTAAGCATACTTTGCTTTTGGACCTGGCTGTAAAAGCAATCCTGCACTTTTTTTCCTAATGTTTGTGTATCAGTACCTCAGACCCTAAAAGTTGGGGCCCAGCATTGGTGGTCATCTGAATCCAATTCCCCCTTTTCCCTTCCCCACCCTGCCCCATCAAAGCAGAGAGTGATGTTGCAGTTGCGTTAAAGGAATCAAGGGTCTCTGCTAAGAGCAGTAACTGCCACTCCATGCAGGTTACCACCAATGCACCCTTTGCTTCATTTCCAACCTCTGGCCTTTAGATATTCACCATGTTTATCCCAAGCCTTTTACAATTTGTTTTCTGTTTTCGTCTTCATCACCTCTCCTGGAAAGGCATTCCAGACATCCTCCACCCTCGTCATGAAGAAATATTTCCTAAAGTTGGTTCTGAGTTTTCCTCCCTAGAGTTTCATTTCATGACCCAAGGTTACACTGTTTCCTTTCCTTTGGAAATGGTTCAAAGTTTGTGCATCATTAAAACCTTTCAGGTATTTCCTTCATCAGTTCAGCATAAACTGAGCAATGGGTAGTGGGGTTTTTCCCCACTATACAGTACAAGTTAATTATTGGTTGGATTATACCACCAGTATTTGTTTTGAAATCTGTAAAGAACTGTAAAGTAAAAGGAAGGTGATGGGAAGATGATTTCAAGGATCTGGAATAAATGTTCTTGGGGTGCCCTTTCCAGTCATTATTAGAGATGTGAATCATGTGATCGATCGTCTTAACGATCGATTTCGGCTGGGAGGGGGAGGGGATCGGATCGTCGCAGTTTGGGTTTTTTAAATATCATGTAAATCGTGTAAATCGAAAACCGCCACACTAAAACATCCCTAAAACCCACCCTGACCCTTTAAAATAAATCCCCCACCCTCCCAAACCCCCCCAAAATGCCTTAAATTACCTGGGGTCCAGTGGGGGGGAGGGGAAGGGGGAGGGCGGGAAAACCGGCACACTAAAACAACCCTAAAACCCACCCCGACCCTTTAAAATAAATCACCCACCCTCCCGAACCCCCCCCCCCCCAAATGCCTTAAATTACCTGGGGTCCAGAGGAAGGGTCCCGGTGTGGTCTTTTACTCTCGGTCCTCCTGTGCGTTCTAGAAATGGCGCAGGCGCTACCTTTGACCTGTCATATGACAGGGCAAAGGTAGCGCCGGCTCCATTTTGTTTTTTTGTCCCCCGACGGCAGGAGCGTAGGAGATCGCTTCTGGACCCCCGCTGGACCCCCAGGGACTTTTGGCCAGCTTGGGGGGGCCTCCTGACCCCCACAAGACTTGCCAAAACTCCAGCGGGGGTCCGGGAACGACTTCCTGCACGCGAATCGTTTTTCCGTACGGAAAATGGCGCTGGCCATACCGGGACCTTTCCTCTGGACCCCAGGTAATTTAAGGCATTTGGGGGGGGGTTCGGGAGGGTGGGGGATTTATTTTAAAGGGTCGGGGTGGGTTTTAGGGTTGTTTTAGTGTGCCGGTTTTCCCGCCCTCCCCCTTCCCCCG
Organism: Rhinatrema bivittatum; assembly: GCF_901001135.1. Classification (NCBI taxonomy): domain Eukaryota; kingdom Metazoa; phylum Chordata; class Amphibia; order Gymnophiona; family Rhinatrematidae; genus Rhinatrema; species Rhinatrema bivittatum. The sequence goes on along the minus strand of NC_042616.1, from coordinate 540,242,574 downwards.
ATTTACGATTTTTTGAATTGTTATTGTATCGCGGCTCTAACGATTTTTGACGATTTAAAATATATCGGACGATATTTTAAATCGTCAAAAAACGATTCACATCCCTAGTCATTATGGCGGTAACAATCAAAAAGTCTTAAGCAGGTAAACGTGTTTCTAACCGTGTAAAAACATGGTTTGAATATTGCCTCCTCCCATTAGTGCAGGTAAATCTATGAACCCTGTTTCACAGCATGCATATATTTACCTGAGCAGGGATAATTCAGGGAAAGTACATACAATATTTCAATTTGAAATTCCTGTGCATATTTAAACTACCTATGGTCTTCTAGGCAAAACCCATTGTCAGTTTTTACCCATGGGCTTTGCTAAAAAGATCAAAGCAAAACTATATGGATAGTTTTGATTTGATTAATGCCCCATATAAAGTACTTATGCAAATTTGCACTTGTTTTTTGTATGGATGCATATTAAGGCAAATTACCCATGTATGTGCCTATCCTAATCAAATCCCATCACGGGAATATCTTGGAAGGTATGCAAGTAAAAGTACCAATGTTTTACCCATAGAAACGGCTTTCATTATTATCCATCCCATTTGTTAAGTTTCTTCTTTGTTTAGATGCATAAAGAATTTAGGAGCTGCTTCACTGCCTTAGGTTTGGGGCTCCAGTTGATGAATAGAAGACAAACTGAAGATTTTATGAATTTCTCCTGTCATAAAAGGCAAAATTCACCAGCTATTTCATTCACGTTCAAATTTACACATGTACCACATGTGTAATCGCTCCCCCCTGTCTCTCCCCTGCCTCACCACCCTGAATCCACCCGAGCCTCACCCGTCAACCCACCCATACCCCCACCCTCCCTCCCCTTACCCTTTCCCTATACCCCCCGCCACCCTCCCACCGTGCTCCACTGTAACCCAGTTAAAACTTACAACCTATATGTCGAAATCAAGACTCCGTTATTACCTGCTGTAACTGCTGTAAATAAGCTAATACTTTATATATATGTGTTTAATTGTTTAATAAGTTATCTATATAATCCACCATAACTGCTGTAATTAAGCTTTAATATATATCATTATATAATCTATTTATTCCTCATTAACCGCTGTAAAAAATCAACCTTGTTCTAACCTCATTAAGCAACCTATCCTGTAAATACTGATATGTTCCTTGTACCTTTCTCAGCTGCTGTATTTCCTCCTTTACCTCTCTCCCCCCTCTTTCCCCCCCCCTCTTTTCGCTCCTGCTCCACTCCCCCACTCCCTGTTTTTTGTAATTTCCTCCTTTCTCAAGTTTATTGTAAACCGGCGTGATGTGCTTGCACGAACACCGGTATATTAAAAGCTGTTAAATAAATAAATAAATAAATAAATATATGTGTGCGCTTCTGCAATTTGCAAATTCTGGGTGTGCCGGGGTAGCCACATTCTACTATAGCAACACCAACTCGCCAGTCAAACTTCACTGCAACGGATATCGGCTGACTGGCATCCCTAGAGGTGGATAATAAGTGGATACTCCTCCCAATCCCCAGAATTAGGAGAAACCTGAGGAAGAACAAACAGGACTGGAAAAGCCCGCAGTGTGAGTTTAACCACTCAGCATCATAGCCTAGTGGGGTAAGTAGATTGTGGTAGGGATGTGAATCGTGTGATCGATCATCTTAACGATTGATTTTGGCTGGGTGGGGGAGGGAAATCTGATCGTCATGACATAGTGAGGGCAAAAGTAGCGCCGGCGCCATTTTGAATATTGGCAATGTGGCCCGAGTGCAGGAGGTCGCTCCCGGACCCCCGCTGGACTTTTGGCAAGTCTTGTGGGGGTCAGGAGGCCCCCCAAGCTGGCCAAATGTCCCTGGGGGTCCAGCGGGGGTCCGGGAGCGATCTCCTTCACTCGTGACGTCGGATGTCAGGAACCAAAATGGCGCCGGCGCTACCTTTGCCTTGTCATATGGTAAGGGCAAAGGGCCACCGGCGCCATTTCTATTAACATAGTCATGGCCCAAGAGCGGGAGATCGCGCTGGGAACCCCCACTGGACCTCAGGTAATTTAAAACATTTTGGGGGGGTTCGGGAGGGTAGGGGATTTGTTTTAAAGGGTCGAGGTGGGTTTTAGGGTTGTTTTGGTGTGCAGGTTTTCCCGCCCTCCCCCCTCCCCTGATTTACGATTTTTTGACGATAAATCAGGGGAATTGCTATTGTATCGCGGCTCTAATGATTTTTGATGATTTAAAATATATCTGACGATTGTTTTAAATCGTCAAAAAACGATTCACATCCCTAGATTGTGGTTATTACAGGTGGGCAATGGATAGCATACGCATGGAGAACATAAGAACATAAGAACATGCCATAGAGAGTCAGACCAGGGGTCCATCAAGCACAGCATCCTGTTTTCAACAGTGGCCAATCCAGGCCATATGATCCTGGCAAGTTACCAAAAACTAACTCTATCCCAAGTTACTGTTGATAGTAATAGCAGTGGCTATTTTCTAAGTCAACTTAAATAATAGCAGGTAATGGACTTCTCCTCCAAGAACTTATCCAATCCTTTTTTAAACCCAGTTACACTAACTACACTAACCACATCCTCTGGCAACAAATTCCAGATTTTAATTGTGCGTTGAGTGAAAAAGAAATTTCTCCGATTAGTTTTAAATGTGCCACATGCTAACGTCATGGAGTGCCCCCTAGTCCTTCTATTATCCGAAAGAGTAAATAACCAATTCACATTTACCTGTTCTAGACCTCTCATGATTTTAAACACCTCTATCATATCTCCCATCCCCATCAGCCGTCTCTTCTCAAGCTGAAAAGTCTTAACATCTTTAGTCACCCTTCTCTGTACCTTCTCCATCACAACTATATCTTTTTTGAGATGCGGTGACCAGAATTGTACACAGTATTCAAGGTGCGGTCTCACCATGGAACGATACAGAGACATTATGACATTTTCCATTTTATTCACCACTCCCTTTCTAATAATTCACAACATTCTGTTTGCTTTTTTGATTGCCACAGCACACTGAACTGACTATTTCAATGAGTAATACACTACGACGCCCAGATCTCTTTCTTAGGAGGTAGTTCCTAATATGGAACCTAACATTGTGTAACTGTAGCATGGGTTATTTTTCCCTATATGCATCACCTTGCACTTAACCACATTAAATTTCATCTGCCATTTGGATGCCCAATTTTCCAGTCTCACAAGGTCTTCCTGCAAGTTATCACAATCTGCTTCTGATTTAACTACTCTGAATAATTTTGTATCATCTGCAAATTTGATTACCTCACTCATCGTATTCCTTTCTAGATCATTTATAAATATATTGAAAAGTACAGGTCCCAATACAGATCGTGAGGAACTCCACTGCCTACTCCCTTCCACTGAGAAAATTTGTCATTTAATCCTACTCTCTGTTTCCTCTCTTTTAGCCAGTTTGTAATCCATGAAAGGGCATCACCACCTATCTATTGACTTTTTACTTTTCCTAGAAGTCTCTCATGGGGAACTTTGTCAAAAGCATTCTGTAAATCCAAATACACCATATCTACTGGTTCATCTTTATCTACATGTTTATTAACCCCTTCAGAAAGGTGAAGCAGGTTCGTGAGGCAAGACTTCCCTTGATAAAACCATGCTGACTTTGTTCCATTAAACCATGTCTTTTTATTTGTTCTGTGATTTTGATATTTAGAACTCTTTCCACTATTTTTCCTGGCACTGAAGTCAGGCAAACTGGTCAGTAGTTTCCTGGATCGCCCCTGGAGCCTTTTTTAAATATTGGGGTTACTTTAGCCACATTCCAGTCTTCAGGTACAATGGATGATTTTAATGATAGGTTACAAATTTTTACTAATAGGTCTGAAATTTCATTTTTTAGTTCCTTCAGAACTCTGAGGTGTATACCATCCTGTCCAGGTGATTCACTACTCTTCAGTTTGTCAGTCAGGTCTACCATATCTTCTAGGTTCACTGTGATTTGGTTCAGTCCATCTGAATCATTACCCATGAAAACCTTCTCCGGTACGGGTATCTCCCCAACATCCTCTTCAGTAAACACTGAAGCAAAAAAATCATTTAATCTTTCCGCGATGGCCTTATCTTCTCTAAGTGCCCCTTTAACCCCTCAAACATCTAACGGTCCAACTGACTCCCTCACAGGCTTTCTGCTTCAGATATATTTTAAAAAGTTTTTACTGTGACTTTTTGCCTCTAAGGCCAACTTCTTTTCAAATTATCTCTTAGCCTGTCTTATCAATGTCTTATATTTAATTTGCCAATTCTTATGCATTAACCTATTTTCTTCTTTTGGATCCTTCTTCCAATTTTTGAATGAAGATCTTTTGACTAAAATAGCTTCTTTCACCTCACCTTTTAACCATGCCGGTAATCGTTTTGCCTTCCTTCCACCTTTCTTAATGTGTGGAATACATCTGGACTGTGCTTCTAGGATGGTATTTTTTAACAATAACCACACCTCTTGCACACTTTTTACTTTTGTAGCTGCTCCTGCCGTTAGCCTTTGCCCTACTATGTCACAGGGGCCGGCCGTCGGCCCCTGTGACATACTGAGGGCAAAGGTAGCGTGGGCGCCATTTTGAATTCTGGCAATATGGCCCAAGTGCAGGAGGTCGCTCCTGGACCCCCGCTGGACTTTTGGCAATTCTTGTGGGGTTCAGGAGGACCCCCAAGCTGGCCAAAAGTCCCTGGGGGTCCAGCGCCGGCCATCCAGTGCTCCTACCATGTGACAGGGGCCGGCCAATGGCACAGATACCCTGTCACATGGTAAGGGCAAAGGGCCATCAGCGCCATTTTTATTAATGCAGCCGATGGCCCGAGAGCGGGAGATTGCTCCCTGCGCCCCCGCTGGACCACCAGGTAATTTTAAAAGGTTTTGGAAGATGGGGTCGGGAGGGTGGGGGAAGCTAAGGGGTCATTTTAAAGGGTCGGGTGGGGTTTTTTTTATTGGGCCATCGGCGCCATTTATATTAGTGGCAGCCAAAATAGCGCCGATGGCCCGAGAGCGGGAAATCGCGCCGGGACCCCCCCACTGGACCACAAGGTAATTTAAAACATTTGGGGGGGTGTTTCGGAAGGGTGGGGGATTTGTTTTAAAGGGTCAGGGTGGGTTTAGGGGTTGTTTTGGTGTGCCGGTTTTCCCGCCCTCCCCCCTCCCCCGATTTACGATTTTTCATGATAAATCGGGGGAATTTCTATTGTATCGCGACTCTAACGATTTTTGACAATTTAAAAAAATATCTGATGATTTTTTTAAATCATCAAAAAACGATTCACATCCCTAGTAATTACTGTGACAGGGATATTAGCAGAGGCAAGCAAATGGGACATCTATCTAATTTTGGCATTACGCATCATATGAAGAGGCAACACCCAACAATAGTACTGCCATCTGGGGATGGTGGCAGTACCCATCAGGGGACCCCTTCCAAGCAGCGTAAAGTGGTTCAAAAGCAGCAGAGTCAGCCCACGCCCTCATCCCCTTCTAGCATTCAGGTGGCAGGCCAGCAACCCCCTGACATGTGGCAGAAGCGACAATCCACCATGGAGGAAATGGGGTGGAGTGCGGTAACGCTATCCCGGGGTAGGAGGCAGGCAGCCTCAAAAGGTGTAACCAGGACCATTGGGGAAATGATTGCCCTTGATGACCAGCCCTAGCAGTTAGTGGAGAATGTGGGTTTCAAGTGTTTTCTGAAGGTCGTAGTTCCAAATTACAAAGTCCCCTCCAGAACCACATTTAGCAGAAAGGTCATCCCCAGCCTGTGCAAGCAGTGTAGCAGTCGCATGCAAGCACTGCCAGCTAAGGCAGAGGGGAGAGTGCATTTCACCTGCAATATCTTGACCGCCATGAATGCTGCACACTCTTACCTCTCCCTGATAGCAGACTGGTTGGACCTGGCTGAGGCAGGGGCAAGCAGCAGCTCTATTACTGAAGAAGTATCAGGGTAGAGGTGGGCTTTACTGCACACCCACCTGACGGACCAGACCCATACCGCAGCCAATATTCTAGCTTGCATCAGACTAATGCTGGAGGGCTGGAAACTACACCAGCGAGACAGGAATCCTCAAGCATGGTTCTTTGTCACAGACAAATGGTGCAAACATGGTTAAGGCAATAAACGACAGGCACTTTAAGAACATCCGATGTTTTGCACACACTCTGCACCTGGTAGTGAAGTCAGGTCTGGGGTTGGATTCCAATGACAAAGAGAATGAATACCTGCATAGGTTAATACAGAAGTGCAGGAACATAGCAGCGCCTTTCCACAGAAGTGTGAAGGCGGGCAGGTTCTCCGACAAAAGCAGACTGATTTGGAGATGCCTCACAAGCGTCTCATTCAAGACATTGCTACCCGGTGGAATTCCACCTTTATGATGCTGGAGAGGTTACTGGAGCTGCAGACAACCCTTCATGAACTTTCTGGTACAATGGACATAGGTGTGCAGAATCCCCTAGAGCAGTAGTCCCCAACCCTGTCCTGGGGGCCCACCAGTCAGTCAGGTTTTCAGGATATCCGCAATGAATATGCACGAGAGAAAATTTGCATGTACCATAACATGCAAATTTTCTCTCATGCATATTCATTGCGGATATCCTGAAAACCCGACTGGCTGGTGGGTCCCCAGGACAGGGTTGGGGACCACTGCCCTAGGCCATCATGATTGGTCAGTCATGAGTCAGCTGGTAAAAATCCTGCAGCCCTTCAAGGATGTCACAGAGGAACTGAGTTCTAGAAGTGCCACCTTGGCTGACATCATCCCTATAGTTAATTTCCTGGATGAACATTTGGAGGCCTTTAAACAGGAGGAGGGAATGACAGTTGAGGTGCTGCATTGGACGTTTTGCAGCAGCAGGTAGAAGAGAGATTAAGGCCTTTAACAGAACAGAACACATACATGCTCACCACAGTCTGTGATCCCCATGTGAAAGGGAAACTCTCCCTACAGTACGATTGTCTCTTCCTGGTGAAGGACCTGCTGTTAGCAAAGGTCTGTGAACAGGAGCGCCATAGGCAGCGACAGGTTACGCTTGAATCAGAGGTAGAAACAGCAGGCACTTCAGAGAGTTGTGCTGCTAGCCCAAGCAGGAGCAGCACTCTGTCAGCGACAGATAGTACCTCCTCCTCCACTTCAGAACGCCAAAGGCATGTTGCCCATAAAGATTAATGTGTTGTGCGACGGGCGAGAGGAAAGCAGCTGGCATGAGTGACTCTCAGCCCACCAAAGCAAAGGAGACACCAGCACAGCTGTCAGTGACACGGTATCTCTCAGAGCCAATAGAGAACATACAGACAGATCCACTGGCATATTGGGCACACAAGTCCACTGTCTGGCCACACATAGCCAAAGTGGCTCAGCGATATCTGTCATGTCCACCAACCAGTGTGCCCACTGAACGTGTCTTTTCAATGACAGGGGATATCTTGAGCCCTCACTGCTCAAGGCTGGCACCAGAGTTGATGGAAATGCTAGTGTTTTTGAAAATAAACCTGCATTTGCTTGGGTTTCCAAATTCTCCCTGTGAATGGCAAGATGAATAAAATAAATTGAAAGCCTTGCAGCAGCTCCAACTGCCTCCTATGCGCCAGATAATAGAAGCCCTGCAGCACATGTACCTGACCTGAAACGCTGTGTCTGCCTGTCCACTGTCCAGGCCATATGTCCCTACAAGGGCCTGACCTGAAACGATGTGCCTGACCATCCACTGTCCAGGCCGCATGTCTCTACAAGGGCCTGACCTGAAACGCTGTGCCTGACCGTCCACTGTCCAGGCTGTACGTCCCTACAAGGGCCTGACCTGAAACTCTGTGCCTGACCTTCCACTGTCCTGGCCGTACGTCCGAACAAGGGCCTGACCTCAAACGTTGTGCCTGTCTATCCACTGTCCAGGCCGTACGTCCCTACAAGATCCTGACCTCTAACGCTGTGCCTGTCCATCCACTGTCCAGGCCGTATGTCCCTACAAGGGCCTGACCTCAAACGCTGTGCCTATCCATCCACTGTCCAGGCCATACGTCCCTACAAGGGCCTGACACCAAATGCTGTGCCTGTCCATCCACTGTCCAGGCCGTATGCCCCTACAAGGGCCTGACATCTAACGCTGTGCCTGACCGTACACATTTGGAATGTAAGAACATAAAAAGCTGACTTAAGATGTTTGGATTTTGCATATTTCATATGCTCAATATTTTTCATGACGTTGCCAACAGTAATGTTTCAAGTACTATTTAAAACTGGTGGTAGTTGCACTCTAGTTCATCCTCTGTGTTCCCATTGTTTACAGAGGCACTGTGTAAACCACAAAGTCAACAAAGGTTGATATTGTAGATTTTGACTTGAGTACCGTTTTTCTTATTTCTGAGAGCTCTTCATGTTCCTTTGTCATCAGCTGAAGTGCATAAGTACAGTTCATAGCTTCTGGGTATTCAAAAATAATCTCCAGCTCAGTTCTTGCTTCACAAATGGCATTGCTCTAAAAGCATCCTCTGTTGAATTATCTTTCAGAAATGAAAAAAATGCCATTTTCTTCTGGCAGTGAAACAGTTCAGGAAGAAGTGACAGGTCAAACCACAACATACCTGCACAAACGAAATCCTCTATTGCTGTGCCTGTCCGTCCAGGCCTTATGTCCATACGTGGGCTTGACCTCTGTCCTTGACTGCTGTGCCTGTTCGCCCAGGCCTTATGTCCCTATGTGGACTTGACCTCTGTCCTTGACTGCTGTGCCTGTTCGTCCAGGCCTTATGTCCCTAGGTGGGATTGCCCTCTGTCCTCGAATACTGTTCCTGTCCATCTAGGCCTTATATCCCTAAGTAGGCTTGACTCTGTCCTGTATTGCTGTGCCTGTTCGTCCAGACCTTATGTCCCTACGTGGGCTTGACTCTGTCCTGCATTGCTGTGCCTGTTCGTCCAGGCCTTATGTCCCTACAAGGGTTTGACTTAGATTGTAAGTCCTCTGGGGATAGGGAAATACCTACAGTACCTGAGTGTAATCCACTATGAAGTGCTGGAAAAGCGTGAAAAGCGGAATATAAATAAATTAAAAAAAAAATTGCTGTGCCTGACCGTCTAGGCCTTATGTCCATACGTGGGCTTGACCTCTGTCCTCGACTACTTTGCCTGTTGTCCAGGCCGTATGTCCCTACAAGGGTTTGACCTCTATTGCTGTGCCTGTTTTTCCAGGCCTTATGTCCCTAAGTGGGAATCACCTCTGTTCTTGACTGCTGTGCCTGTTTATCCAGGCTTTATATCCCTACAAGGATTTGACCTCGATTGCTTTGCCTGTTCGTCTAGGCCTTATGTCCCTGCAAGGGTTTGACCTTGATTGCTGTGCCTGTTTGTACAGGCATTATGTCCCTAGGTGGGATACACCTTTGTCCTCGAATGCTATGCCTGTCAGTCCAGGCCTTATGTCCCTAGGTGGGCTTGACCTCTGTTCTCGACTGCTGTGCCTGTTTGTCCAGGCCTTATATCCCTAGGTGGGATACACCTCTGTCCTCGAATGCTGTGCCTGTCCATCATGACCTTATGTCCCTATGTGGGCTTGACCTCTGTCCTCGAATTCTGTGCCTTTCTGTCCAGGTCTTATGTCCATACGTGGGCTTGACCTCTGTTCTCGACTGCTGTGCCTGTCCATCCAGGCCTTATGTCCCTAGGTGGGCTTGACCTCTGTTCTCAACTTCTATGCCTCTTTGTCCAGGCCTTATGTCCCTAGTTGGGATATACCTCTGTCCTCAAATGCTGTGCCTGTCCGTCCAGGCCTTATGTCCCTAGGTGGGATTGTCCTCTGTCCTCGAATGCTGTGCCTGTTTGTCCAGGCCTTATGTCCCTATGTGGGCTAGACTCTGTCCTGTATTACTGTGCCTGTTCATCCAGGCCTTATGTCCCGATAAGGGTTTGACCTCTGTCCTCGACTGCTGTGCCTTTTCACCCAGGCCTTATGTCCCTACAAGGGTTACACTTAGTTTGTAAGCCCTCTGAGGATAGAGAAATACCTACAGTACCTGAGTGTGATCCACTATGAGTGCTGAAAAAGCCTGAAAAGCGGAATATAAATAAATTAAAAAAAAAATATTGCTGTGCCTGTCCATCCAGGCCTTATGTCCCTACAAGGGTTGGACCTTGATTGCTGTGCCTGTCCGTCCAGGCCTTATGTCCCTACAAGGTTTGGACCTTGATTGCTATGCCTGTTCATCCAGGCCTTATGTCCCTAGGTGGGATTCACCTCTGTCCTCGACTGTTGTGCCTGTTCGTCCAGGCCTTATGTCCCTACGTGGGATTGACCTCTGTCCTCGAAATCTGTGTCTGTCCGTCCAGGCCTTATGTCCCTACGTAGGCTTGACCTCTGTCCTCAAATGCTGTGCCTGTCCGGCCAGGCCTTATGTCCAGTCCTAATGGCTGAACCCTCATTGCAAAGGGAAACCTCAGTCTCTGGCAATTCAAACTAGCAGTCCTTCACAGCATGGATCCTTAAATAAAACAAACAGTTTTCTTTAGTTTCAGGGCAGAGAAGAGAACTTCCTCCATCTTACTTATGAAGTCATGATCTGTTTGCAAATGCTTAAATTCTAACAATTTGTACCATTATACACTCTATGGGCCAACCCATTCCAGGGAGCCCTTTCCTGCTCAAAGGAACGGGAACTCTCCCCGTTGTTGCAGCCTATCTCTTACCACCTGTTGACCCATGTTCAGAACAAGAAAAGATCTCCAAGGTACTTAGACTGTGGCAAACACAACACAGTGAGACCATGCTCACAGTGAGACCCTGCTCTAGGTCGCCACGCTTTGAAGGCTCGTGCTCCATTCTAGGGGCCAACCCACTCCAGGGAGCCCTTCCCGGCTCAAAGGAAAGGGAACTCTCTCCGGGTGTAGCCAGCCTGTATCTACCCTCTGACCCATGTTGAACCATTGTTTACATGGTAACCTCCTCCGCCTCGGCCTTAAAAATTCTCATTTGTATATCTGCTAACTCTACCAGATTTTAAAAGACCAGCGAGAGCTCACTAGATGCCAATGGAAACACCCCACTCTAGGGGCGAACCCATTCTAGGGAGCCGTTTCCTGCACAAAGGAAAGGGAATTCTCCCCGGATGTAGCCAGCCAGTATCTACCCTCTGCCTCTGTGCCTTGCTGCTATACACCAGATGACTCACTCAACTCCTTGTGGTGTTCTGGCCATTATCATGGTTGCTCAGTGTGTTGGTGCTAGTCTTTCTGCTTGCTATGTTCCTCCTTCATTGTGCTGTAGGATGTCGATGCCACTTGTCTTGCCGCTTTGCCTGTCATGCTGCCTTCGAGGGTTCATGCATCTGTTATCGGTGCTCTCTTTTGAAGCTGTGGTGTGTTTTTGATACTCTCGCTGATGCTTTGCACCTCTATTAAAGCACTCTTCTTGCCACTCCTGGTACCCCTTTGCCCCTTTAAAGTACCTTAGGCTATTCATGCCACTTTGGTGCCTCTTTGCCACAGTCTAAATACCTTGGAGCTGTTTTGTTGTTCTGATGATTGCTCCCCAGAAGTTTCATCAAAATTGATAATAAAACCCCAATTCTGCAGCCAAAAATAGGCTGCAAATACTTCCCCCATTGACTTTAATGGGAACCGGAAAACGAATGCACTTATCATCGTATCGGGGGCGATTTGAACCATGACCTCACTGGTTCAAATGCTACTGCTCCAACCACTAGGCTACTCCTTCACTTACATTGGTTTTTTTATGTTACTGTGGCTGATATAAATGCTGTTGGGTTTTTTTAAAGTTTTCTATGTGCATCAAATTATGAATGATCTCCCTGTAAACTGCTTTAAAAAATTCAGATTGGCTGTTAAAAACAATGTAAATAAATAAATAAAAGGCTGGCTACCAGTCTTCCTGCTTGCTCCATGTTCCATTTGAGTGGAAAACTTTTAAAGAACCTCAGCTTCCTACTTTAGAAGTTGGACCTCTTGTCTGTCAGGTCATGAAGGTCCAGCATATCCTGTATGGCCCTCAATCAGTGATCATGGACTCATAGAGGAAGGATATACTGTGGGAAAAGATCTGCTACCAGCTTAATGTGATCTATCATATCAACTGCTGCATGAAAGACCTGAGCCACAAGTGGAGAGACCTCCAGCACCTCAAGAGGAAGCAGACCAGGATGAGAGCTGAGAGGCCTGCCAGCCAGGTCATCTTCACCACAGAAGAATGGATGGTGCTGAGTGCGATTTTAGTTGCAAAATTCAGATAGCCAAATATTCAAGCATTCAGTTGCCAATTGACTCCAGATTTTCAGAACAGGTTGATCCAGTCCAGGCTTTACCCCAGGGCATGCAGGAACTTGTAGTCTATATTTTCTAAGGGACAGTATTATAGAAGTCAAAACTATTAGCTATGCTGTGGCTAAATTCAAAGACTGGATCTTCCTGTTCTCAACACCTTGAGCCAGTAAGCAACCCTTTTCAAGAGCCACATCATGCAGTGAGTCTTTTTTCAGGCTTTGCATGCTAAACATAACAAATGTTTCCAGGGTATGTATTTGTAGCACTGCAATGCTTTCTATACAGTTTATGTAATTGCAGGAGGTATTATATTAGGGATCATGGAGCTGTTGTGTAAAGCAGAAAGGAAGATTAAGCGAGTATGAAGAGAAATACCAACATAGCATCTATATTAAAAGTATGCACTATTTCCATTTTGCAAGGGAGCAACCCAGAAATGAATCTGATGGCCAGAGACCAAATAGCCTCTGAAGGGCAAGGCAGTGCTCAAGGGTGTTGCCTCTTAGCCAAGAGGAAGATACTGAAGTGGAAAAAAGACCCACAGAAGAACAGTGACAGCCTGAGATGCAGGAGGAGACCCAGCCTGCCGCTACTTATTCCCTCACACCTGATCTCAGGGAGTTTGCAGATATCCAGAAAGAGAGCAGCTCAACAGAGAAAGAGCTTGTTTTTCCTTGAGAAAAGAAGGTGCAGGTCACTTTGAAGAAAGGAGAGGTGCATCATCAACACAAATTCCTGAGTGGTAGAGGAGATTTCAGGAATCAGGAAGGCAATGCAAGGCCTCTGGGGAGTTCTGAGGGAGGAAATGTAGGGCATGAAGCAGGAGCTAAGGGGCATCCATGATGAAAGCCCAGACTACAGAGTAGAGGAAGATGCTGCAGGGAATGTTCCTCTGGAGGTCACAGCCCCAACCAGCTCCCTAATATGTGATGCTCCACTGAATGCAACCTTTCCATTTCCACCAGATTGGATGGCCCCTCCCCAAGCTGGAGATCCATCTCTACTGTTGCCAGCTCTACTTATTCCTCCATTGCCTATCATGGTACCAATTTCTTTTATGCAACCACTATCTTCACCCATACAGCCTGCAGCATCATGACTGCCTCTAGCACAGAGAGCACACCTCTCTGAGTGAACAGGAATCTAATGAGGAAATGCCCACTTTAGTTGCTGGCTTATCTTCCTGATTGACTCTGAGCCCTGCAGTAGCTCTGATGATATGCCAGTGTTCTGAAGTCTCATGTCCTCTGAGGACAGCATCAGCTGCAACAAGACATCCCTGTAGAGGAGTGCCATGATTGGATAATTCAATGCAACAGAGCTTCTCCCACCATGAAAAAGAGGGTTATCAAGGAGGATCTAAATAGATTTATTATATTAGTCATCACATTGTAAATGCATGTTAACCTTCTAAAATATCTTTGTATCAGGGTGTTCCTTTCCTCTATAGACTGCAGTTGACTCTGGCAATGTATATCCTGCAGTTCTTCCTGACTCAGTTCTTCTTCCTCCTCCTCCTCTTCATCTAGATGATCTTCTAGTCCCTCTATAGGGGGAAGGTCTCAGGTTCTGTCCAGTTTATGAAGCACATACCTTAGGGGGAATGCAGAGAAGGCATCTTTCAGATCTATCCAGACAATAGAAATGTTTTGAATAGGCCAAATGTTTTCTTGATGACTACCCTGGTCTGCTGGTGGGCCCTGTTATAACAAATATCTGCAGCGGTTTGAGAATTTGCCAGCAGGTTCAAGAGCCAGGTTTTGAATGGATATTCTCTATCATCTGTACGGGGGGGGGGGGGGGGGAGATGGTAACAAATAGCAGTTAGATATGTCTTTGGGTTGGGCAGCTGAAAAGTTCACAGGACAGAGTTAGAACAGTCCTCCTAGGCCAAAACTGCAAGTCCACCTAGAAGTGAGGAAGACAATAAGACTACGTTAGTTTGTGTGTGGTGGTAGTGATAAGTACATTTCTACCTAGAGGTCCACCCCAATGATGTGGTCTTCCTGGAAGCGATCATGGATTCCTGATTATGAGAGGTTAGAGGCATTGTGAGTGGAACCAGGAAACCTGGGCATGATAATCAGGTTGATGCCCTTCACATCACAAACCATCTGCATATTAAGAAAGTGGAAAGTTGCAGTAGATGGACTCATCTCCCCCTAGTGATTTTATAGGCACATGAGTGCAATCAATAGCTCCCATGACAGGGAGAAGCAAGCAATTTTCTAGAAATCAGTCGTGATTCATTATTGATGATGTCTGCTGTGAAGGAAGCATATATACTTGTGCCCATAAGTTTACATACCCCAGGAAGAATTTGTAAGATGTGTAGCATTTTAAAAAAAACATGAGTGATCAGCCAAAATACATCTGTTATTTTTAATGTGTTTCAAATTAAACTATTATACATCACAGAATACCAAAATCATTAAACAAAATTTAACAATAAAGGAAATTCTAAAATGGCCCTGTTCAAAGTTTGCATACCCTTAGTTTTTACATCATTGACAGCTTGAAGTTTTTTTATGATAGTTGTGAAAGAGGCCCTTTATTTTCTCATGTCATAAAGCTGCCCATTCCTCTTGGCAAAAAGACTCCAGATCCTGTAAATTCTTCGGTTGTCTAGCATGAACTGCATGTATGAGTTCTCTCCAAAGTGGCTCAATGATGTCATGGTCAGGAGACTCTGATAGCCACTCCAGAACATTCACGTTCTTCTGCTGTAGCCACTGAAGTGTCAAAATAACTGGCCGGCACTGGAGGTTTTTTGACCAGTGATAAGATTATATTTGGCAAGCTAAAAAATTTTACTTGCCAGATTCTGAGTTCTTTTGCTCTATTTATATAAATGTGTTTTCAGCACAAAAGTATTAGTTAATCAACAAATATTTTTGTTGGGTGCTCTATATAGAATTATGTGTTTCACATATCTTCCTTCTTACCTACCTAGATGTTACAGTTTACCATCTATTCACTAAAGCACTAGCAGAGGTCTTAGCACACATGCTAAAGCTTTAAAGATGAATTCTAAGAGCCACACACATGCCAAAGCCGTGAGAAAAATGCAGAAGTCAGGCTGGTGTGTGCTGCACAGATTTTAAAAGGCCCGCAAGTACACACACACATTTTTTTTTCGAGAAAAGGGGTGGGGTGTGGGCATGGCTGGGCAGGGCATGGGGATTCCTGGATTTTTGAATGAAACCAGTGCGTATTTATGCACACAAGCACACACCAGGGTCCCCTACCGCGTAACTTTACTTCTGCTAGAGATGGCTTGGAAGTCATGAAACAATAAAAATTAGACTAGTCAGCAGGGTTTTAAGGATTGGGGGTTAACAAGGTAGAAGGGAGGCTATTTATAAGGGGGGGGGGGGGGAGTCCTATTCTTTACCAAGGCAAAATGGGAATGAAGTTGGAAAACTGGAAATTGCATTGTCATGCGTATCTGCCAAAATTCCCCCACTTACGAGGCAGAGGCGGCATTTGCACGCACATGTGCACATCTATATAAAAAAGCATGCACATGTATGTGTGAACAGCCTATTTTATACCATGCATGCATATATGCCCATATATTATAAAATTGTGGTGTCCATTGATGCAGGCCATTATATCCGTGTACATATGTGCCCGTGCAGCTGCTTAAAAGTTACCGACCCCTCAGGTAGCACATTATTTGTTGTACAAACTAGACTGGTTATGCTCAGTAACCGTTACTGATCTTCTGTTAATTTGCCTTATGGTATCAACATGCAGGAAAGATTGGTTAGCTTTAGCTTCTGCCATACCTTTCCACAAGACTCTCTTCCGTTTGCTTCATGTATCACAGAAATTATGTGCTTCCTGCAAAGCTGTGCGACTGGTTGAAAAAAGACAGAATCATGTTCACTTTCATAGAGAGCATAATACTAAAGCATGATATTTGCTTTTGGAATGCTGCCCAAGGAATGGTAAATGAAGTTTTCTCTTAAAGCTATTTGTATGCAATGTTTAAAGCTGTTAAACCTCTTAAAGTTGTTTAAACACATTTAACAATTTGCAGGGATCTCAGAACAGCATGGGATATTGAACAGATTGCCTATAGAAGTTAATAATATTAATTTAACATTCATTTGTAAACAAAATGATGCAGATGGAAAATTAAACATGTGTCACATTATGTGGTAGGCTCCCTAAAATGTGACAAACTATTTTTCTTGCCAAGTTAGAAGCTAAGCATAAAATAAATAAAACATGATATCCGTTGTTTTTACTGCTTTTTCTTCTCTTTATTTTACAGAATCTCTCATTTAAATCTGTGGGCTTAATTTTGCCAAATGTAGGTGCTTGACCCAGAGATATTTGACAACCATAGCTAACAAAAATATGTATATCCTGCTTAAAAAAATATTCTGTTGGGGTGGGGGGTGGAGTGCCATACATTTGGGCTTTTTTATGTACTTGGTGTTGATGTGATTTTTAAGGTCAGCCCTTTCTTTGAACTGCCATTAACTGTCACAAATTCCCTTCTCTTTCCTTCATTATTCCTACTCTGGATTTGCAAATAATTCCAGCAAAATGTTATTTGACAGTTTGGATGAATAAAACAGTGTGATCATTTATTTTGAAATGTCTATTTTTGAATCCACATGCACAATGAAAAACACTAACTAGACCCCCTTTACATGGATTTTTCAGTTTCCTCCACTCTTTGGTGGGTAGTACAATACTGACTTCATTACCATATCAACAAGGTTCATTTTCCCTTTTTGGACATGAAAAGTCACCGTTGATGTCAGCAACATCAGGAAGTGAACTGAGGAAGCACATAATATAACAATAATACAATATACAGTATGAACAAGGAGACAAAAATGTTTGCCTACAGTTCAGTTGACTTGCTGCTATATGAAGACATGGCTATTGTGAACAGTAAGAGGTTTGAGAAACTGGCTAGTAATTTTAAGTTTATTTTATTGTTTATTACATTGGACTGATTGTATATTTTAAACTGTACATCGCTTGAGAGTTTTGTAAACAATAAACTGATCAATAAATGTCACTAAATAAATATTTGAATATTCTTTCAAACACTTTTATAACCCAGATCTATAGGAAACTATACAGAAAAATTCAGGAATGGCTTTTTCCAATCCACACAATAAATATTTACATGTCTCCACAATACCTTCTCTTGCAGTCATAAATGTCTCTCCTGCCATAAAGGTTGCAAGTTGGCAACTCATATAGCAAAGGATAACTTTTTTCAGCTCAGATCATTCTCACATCACTATTAGTCTTCCTCGCATGTCCTAACAGTTCAACCAGTAAACATAAAAATGCAAAATTTAAAAGCCCTATGTGCACCAAAGCTGCGTGATATGTACAGAAGCCAGGTCAGTATGCACCACATGGATTTCAAAAAGCGCGCTGCGTGTATGTCCTGGTGTACGCATAAAAAATGTTTTGCAAAAAAGGGGTGGGAAGTGGGTGTGGTCTGGGCAGGGCATGGGTGTCACTAGATTTCTCAATGAAATCTGCACATTAAATATTTACGTGTACAAGCGTGCACAGGGGTCTCCTACCCCATAACTTTACTTCTGCTATGGATGGCATGATAAGTCCTGAAACAAAAAAAACTAAAGAGGTTAGTGGGGTTTTAGGGGTTGGGGCTAACAGGATAAAAGGTAGACTAGTTATCTAGGGGGGCTTAGGAAGTCCTATCCTTACCTGGGTGAATTGAGAATGAACTGAGGAAACTGGTAATTGCATCAGCATATGTGTCTACTAAAATCCCCTACTTACGCGGTAGAGGCGGCATTTGCGTGCACATGTACGCACATACAGACTATTTTATACCACGTGTGCATATACACATGTATGTTATAATATGGCCATGTCCCTTAGTGTGAGCATATGCCCATGAAACTGTTAAAAAGTTAACATCCCTGGGAACTCTTCCTTCATATATGCTACCCACTCCCACCATATCTCTTGCCTGAGATGGCAGAGTTGCTCATCATAGCTATCACTTTGTGATAGAGTTGGTATTGTGTTTAGTTCTCAGACTGTGATTTCAGATCCTGTGGAGTAATTTCATCATTCAGTGGTGCCTTTTGAAAGGATCTGCTATGCTCGGAAATGTTATTTTTACACAATTTGCATTATTCTTCTATTTTAATTTTCTTTTGGATCTCACCTCAATCACTTCCACCCTGTTACCCTCTTCCCCATTGGGCTGATTCTGAAAGCAAAATGTGCGGCTTGGCTGCACATTTTGTTTTCTGAATCGCGCGGGAATACTTAATAGAGCCATCAACATGCATTTGCATGTTGAGGGCGCTATTTGGTTCGGCGGGTTGGACGCACGTTTTCGGCTCCTTACTGAATAAGGGGTAAGGGAAAACGCGCGTCCAATGGCGGGTTAACAGTGTGCTCCATCGGAGCGCACTGTACTGTATCGGCCCGCATGTCTGTGCTCTATTGACACTTTGAAAGCATTGTATTAATTTTATTTTTTTATTTTTTTATTTTTCTTTCTTTTTTGGAGGGGGATATGTTTGGATTATTTCTAAGTCTCTTTATTCCTTGTTACTTATTTATGAATTTAAACCTGAAAATTCTGATTAGAAACAGGACAATGGACAAATAAAACCAAATATCAAGTATATGGCAGCACAAAAGACAGTATAAATGGACATATTACCTAGACCAAGTAGCCATTATTTATTTGCCTCATTTGTTTCTATGTAACTTTGTCTTGCACTTTCTGAATAAACATATAGTCAACTCTGATGCATCATGGCAGAGTCCAAGAATCTTGACCCTGCATCATTTACCAGCATCTGAGACTCATAATACATTTGCATGCAAAGGCTATGGTAATTGCTACAATTAATGGCTTCCTAGGACATGGGAGCAACAAAGCATATCACAGAACAATCAATTACCCAATCACATTGGAGAACTAGATCACTGAAGGATGTTGACAATTATGGTAATGAAAAAGTAGATGGACAACCATGAAATAGAGAAATGACCAATAGCAATTATGTCTTCATGTACTGCATGTAAGGTACACTAGCCAGCAAAAGAAGTGTTTCTGAAATTTGACATCCATGGACATGTTTTAGAAATGATCTAGGTAGAATTGCAGGTAATGTCTCATCTGCTTATACAGTTCTAAGATAAAAGTCCTTGTCTGTCTCTTTGTTGGTCAGTTCTATCAGATCTAATTTAGTTCTATAGACTTATCATTATGAAGCAGTGATCAATAAAAGTTCATCCTTGTAAGAGAAATGCAAAATAGAACTTGATTTCTCCATAGCCCAGTAAAAGAGTGCATGTTAGACCCTCCTTAAAAGCCTGGGACCAGGCATTTAGCCCAGTCCACCTTAAGCCAGGAAGGGAGTTATGCTCTGAGAACATTCTCCTTACAGGAGAATAAGAAACTAGGCTCAAGGAGAACACAAGGCCCTAGGAAAGAGAAGGAAGTCTAGAGAAAGGTAATACTGTTGTTGGACTGTGAGTTATATTTCTATTTTGTGAACTGCAAAGCCTGAATTTGTTCTCCGATGGACTATTCAGTGTCACATATGATTTTAGAAGTATGGAGGTCCATATTCAAAAGCCATTTAGCCAGATAACACAATAGCTATCTGTCTAAATGTCTTACCTGGTTATTTTCAGCCCTTATCCAGCTAATTTCTAGCCAGCTAATAAGTTAGGTGCTAGAATTTAGCCAGATAAGTGAGGGGTGGTCCAGGGGTGTAACTGAGTTAGCCAGCTAAACTAAGGCCTTATCAAAATGTGGTAAGTACCGCATGCGATAGCAAAAGGGGTGTGTTTTATGCTAATATAGCATTTATTGCAATTTGCACTAATTACCTGTGCGAAGAGCTAAGTTAGCACAAATTGCAATACCCTTTTCATATTCTGCGATAAATGCCAACCTGTTGTATTTCCTGCATTCAACCACTGGGGAACCATTGTTAATGGTCCCAGACATGGGGGAGGAGGGGAGGGAGGGGGAGAGGGAGAGAGAGAGAGAGAGAGAGAGAGAGAGAGAGAGAGAGAGAAACTGGCCATAATGTCATGGCCCATAGGTAGGTATTTGTATCCCTATGGTAGGCCCACCTAGTAACTCGATGGGGATTCGGTAAGAGTGTAGGGTGTTAGGGGCCACTTTGACATTCTACGTGACACCTACGAACAGAACAGTGGTCTCTTGTGAAGATTTGATGGCCTTCGGAGTGAGGAAACTCACTCCAAGATGAGATTTGGGCAATGTTCTCTCAACCTAGATTGATGTTACCCAGGTAGAGAGCTAGGTTGAGAGAACATTGCCCAAATCTCATCTTGGAGTGAGTTTCCTCACTCCAAATGTCATCAAATCTTCATGAGACCACTGATCTGTTCGTAGGTGTCACGTAGAATGTCAAAGTGGCCCCTAACCCCCTACACTCTTACCTAATCTCCACCTCGAGTTACTAGGTGGGCCTACCATAGGGATACAAATACCTACTTATGGGCCATGACATTATGGCCAGTCTCTCTCTCACTCTCTTTCTCTCTCTCTCTCTCTCTCTCTCTCTCTCTCTCGCTCTCTCTCTCTCAATAGGCCTTACAGGAGACATCACAAAGGGCAATGAAACCTTATCACACAACCTAACACAATTAAAAAAGGTATAGTTAAAATTGGCATTACAGCTGTGCAATAGCTCTTTGCAGACAGGCTAACCCAGCCCACTCTCTGCCCCTAACTCCTCCTATTTTCTGAATTTGCATCACACCATACGATATGGTGCGCTTGCATGCGTTAAACACATTTTCACATGCGGTAAATTTAATTTAATTTAATTTTAATTTAATTTAAAAGCTTTTCTATACCGTCATTTAGTAATGTACCATCACAACGGTTTACATTTAGGCATGAAATAGGTTTGATTTATAAGTTATCCATGGTGTGCCAATATTTGCAGTTACATAGTTCAGTAATATACTCTAATTGATAAGTGGGTTGGGGTTACCATTTATATGATTGTTTGGATAATCATATATGTGTATACTGTTTTTAATTTAATATTTAATTATGAGAAATACAATCAATTTTTATTTTTATATCTATAGGTGACTTTCAGCTGTGTGTGTTGCTATTCAGCACCTTCACTGTGAAATGCTTTTTTGAAAAGCCAAGTTTTTAGGCTTTTCTTGAAGAGTTTTAGATCTTTCATTAGTCTTAGTTCGAGTGGTAGTGTGTTCCATAGTAATGGTCCTGCCAAAGATAGTGCTCTCTCTCTAACCTGGGTCAACTTTGCTGTTTTGACTGAGGGTATAGTTAGCAGTGCTTTATTGGCTGACCTGAGATTCCTTTGGGGGACATGTAATCGTAGTGCCGTGTTTAGGCAGTCAGCATTTTCGTCATTTATCAGTTTATGAATTGTGCATAGTGTTTTGAATTGTACTCTTTGTTCTTTTGGGAGCCAGTGTAAATCTGCAAGTGTTTGGGTGATATGATCTCTCCTGCTTTTTCCAGTCAGTATTCTAGCAGCTGAGTTTTGTAGTATTTGCAGCGGTCTGATTGTGGTATATGGTAATCCCAGTAAAAGTGTGTTACAGTAGTCAGTGCTAGCAAATATTAGTGCTTGTAATACTGTACGAACGTGTTCTTGATTTAACAAGGGTTTTAGTCTCCTAAGTACCATTAGTTTGGCATAGCCTTCTCTTACTTTTATTGGTATGTGTTGTTTAAGGCTGAGTTCTGTGTCTATAATTACTAGGGATGTGAATCGTTTTCCATATCGTCTTAACGATAGAAATCGTGTGGCAGGGCAAGAAAATCGTCTTAGGCACGATTTTT
Organism: Rhinatrema bivittatum; assembly: GCF_901001135.1. Taxonomy (NCBI): domain Eukaryota; kingdom Metazoa; phylum Chordata; class Amphibia; order Gymnophiona; family Rhinatrematidae; genus Rhinatrema; species Rhinatrema bivittatum. The sequence goes on along the minus strand of NC_042616.1, from coordinate 540,220,434 downwards.
TAGTTAAAAAATCGTTAAAAATCGTTTTTTCCGATTAGTGCGCACTAACGGGAGTTAGTGCGCACTAACTGAAAATGATACAATTTGACACTTTTCAGGTCAGTTAAGGTCAGTTTAGGAATGAATATGTATTCCTATTGGCTGCCCTCTTATTTATTCATGTTACCAAGTTTCCTACTGACAGTATATGGGGGATGGGAAATGGAAACAGTTGGTAGCTTGACAAAACAAGTAATGTGATCAGTCAATGTGACTAGAACTTGTGCCCTAACCCTGATACCAGGGGTATTGTGATCTTCCTGCACACAGTGCCCTATCCCTATTAATACCAGGAGTGTTGTGATCTTCCTGCACACAGTGCCCTATCCCTAATACCAGGGGTGTTGTGATCTTCCTGCACACAGTGCCCTATTCCTGATACTGGGGGTGTTGTGATCTTCCTGCACACAGTGCCCTATTCCTGATACCGGGGGTGTTGTGATCTTCTTGCACACATCCCGATATCAGGGATAGGGCACTGCATGCAGGAAGATCACAACACTCCTGGTATTAATAGAGATAGGGCACTGCATGCAGAAAGATCACAACACTCCTGGTATTAATAGTGATAGGGCACTGCATGCAGGAAGATCACAACACCCCTGGTATCAGGGATAGGGCACTGTGTGCAGGAAGATCACAATACCCCGGAGGAGTGAGGGTCAGGCAGCTCCCCCCTGTCTGTGAAGCCAGCCTCTCACTAGTAATGCAGGGAGGGAGCTGTCTCAGACTTCACCATCCTCCCCCCCCCTTACCCACACACCATTCACTAGCTGGGACATGGGGGAAGTCAGGAGTGAGGGTCAGGCAGCTCCCCCCTGTCTGTGAAGCCAGCCTCTCACTAGTAATGCAGGGAGGGAGCTGTCTCAGACTTCACCATCCACCCCCCCCCTCACCCACACACCATTCACTAGCTGGGACATGGGGGAAGTCAGGAGTGAGGGACAGGCAGCTCCCCCCTGTCTGTGAAGCCAGCCTCTCACTAGTAATGCAGGGAGGGAGCTGTCTCAGACTTCACCATCCTCCCCCCCCCCCTCACCCACACACCATTCACTAGCTGGGACATGGGGGAAGTCAGGAGTGAGGGTCAGGCAGCTCCCCCCTGTCTGTGAAGCCAGCCTCTCACTAGTAATGCAGGGAGGGAGCTGTCTCAGACTTCACCATCCTCCCCCCCCCCCCTCACCCACACACCATTCACTAGCTGGGACATGGGGGAAGTCAGGAGTGAGGGTCAGGCAGCTCCCCCCTGTCTGTGAAGCCAGCCTCTCACTAGTAATGCAGGGAGGGAGCTGTCTCAGACTTCACCATCCTCCCCCCCCCCCCCTCACCCACACACCATTCACTAGCTGGGACATGGGGGAAGTCAGGAGTGAGGGTCAGGCAGCTCCCCCTGTCTGTGAAGCCAGCCTCTCACTAGTAATGCAGGGAGGGAGCTGTCTCAGACTGGTATCAGGGTTAGGGCACTGTGTGCAGGAAGATCACAACACTCCTGGTATTAATGGGGATAGGGCACTGTAAGAGATGACTGTAGTAGATTGAATAAAGATCTGATGTTTCTGCTCTCCTCACACCAAACAAAAACAACACACAAGCAGAGAAGCCCTTCTTACAAAGCTGAGCTAGTGAGTTAAGTAGGAGGAAAAGTAAACATACTGGTGCCAGTGTGGCTACTTAAAAAATACACTTACCAACAATCAATTACATATATTTGAACTGTGTACAGTTCCAGCCAGGACCACCTTTCTAAAATGCACAGTGATTGGCAAATTCAACATGCACTAGCATTTCAGGTGCCTGCTAACAAAAATAATAAACAAACAAGTTCTAGTCACGTGAGTGCTGATCATTACATTACTTTTTTTGTCAAGCTTCCAACTGTTTCCATTTCACATCCCCCCAACCATATTGGTAACATCAATAGATAAGAGCACAGCCAGCCAATAGGAATACATACATACATATTCATTCCTAAGTGACCTTTACTGACCTGGGAAGTGTGAACACTTTGTTTCATTTTCTGTTGGTGTTCGTTAGTTTCCAGTTCCATTTCCCATCCCCCCAACCATCACCTCAGTGGTAACCTTGGTAACATCAATAGATAAGAGGGCAGCCAGCCAATAGGAACACATATTCATTCCTAACTGACCTTCAGTGACCTGGAAAGTGTTTATTTGTATCATTTTCAGTTAGTGCGCACTAAATCGAGTTAGTGCGCACTAACGGGGAGTTAGTGCGCACTAACTCGAGTTAGTGCGCACTAACACGATTTAACGATTTTTAACGATAAATCGTTAGAATTTCTATTGTATCGTGTTCTATAACGATTTAAGACGATATAAACATTATCGGACGATAATTTTAATCGTTGAAAAACGATTCACATCCCTAATAATTACTCCTAGGTTCCGAGCCTTATCAGTTAACTCCACTGATTTATCATTTTTAAGTTTGATGGGATTTTGAATTTTTACAATGTTTTTTCGTTCAAGGTGTATGAATTCTGTTTTTTCTATGTTAATTACTAGTTCCATTTGGTTTAATAGTTGATTTATTATGTCTAGGTACAGCATTGCAAAGTTTAGAGTTTTTTCAATAGATTCCTCTATCGGTAGAATTAGTTGAATGTCATCAGCATATATGTAGGGTATGATACCTAGCCCTGCTAGTAGGTGGCAGAGGGGGAGCATGTAAATGTTAAATAGAGTTGCTGATAGTGCTGAGCCCTGGGGGACTCCTGTTTTTAGGTTGATCTTGTCTGATATTGTGTTTTTTATCTGTACCTGATACGATCTATTTGAAAGATAGGATGTGAACCATTCAATTGTTTTCTTTTGTAATCCAATTTTTTCCAGTCTTTTTAATAGTATGTTATGGTTTACTGTGTCAAACGCTGCAGATAGATCTAGTAGTATCAAGATGTAGTATTTTCCGTTATCAAATCCTCGTAGTATGTTATCTGTTAAAGAGATTAGTAATGTTTCGGTGCTATAGTGTTTTCTGAAGCCATGTTGTGATGGGTAGAGTATGTTATTGTTGTCTAGATGTTCTGTTAATTGTTTTTGTACTGCTTTTTCTATTAATTTTGCGAGCATAGACAAGATTGATACAGGTCTATAGTTACTTAAGACGTTTGGGTCACTGTTTCTTTTTTTCAGAACTGGTTTGATAATTGCGTTTTTCAATGGCCTATCGCATGCATTAATGGGGCTTTTTGCATGCAATAAGCCCTTAACACATGCGAAAACGCCTTATCGCATTTTGATAAATGACCCCCTAACTCTGATATTCAGTTAGCTGGATGACTTACCTGGCTAAATATGGTGAAGTAAAAGCTCTGCTAAAGTTAGCCAGCTAAATAATTAAGAGGGTCATTTTCAAATTGCAATGGGCCATTATCGGGTGTGATAGGGCATTATCACATGTGATAATGCTCTATCACAAGCAATAACTACCACATAGCGAGTTAAAAATGTAGATTAGGGAAAGGGGAAGAGTTTGGGTGGGGTTTAGTTAGGGTTTAGGAAAATTAGGGGCCTGTAGCACTGCAGGCAATAATGTATCACATATTATTATCCACATTACTGCCAGAAATAACTACAAATATTTCATTGCTGCTACGGGGACGACAGTGTGCAGCGCGGCTGCAACTGCAGTAGGCAAAAATGCACTGCCGCGATGCGCTGACCTGCTCACTATCACCCCCGCCCCTTTTTTCCTATCGGCTTATCATTCCACTATATTTATAGCATGATGTCTATTCATTTTTGCTTCCAAGATCAGTGTCAGTCTGATAACTATGAAGCTGTAATCAATAAAAAGTCCATACTTGTAAGAGAAATGCAAAATAGAACTTGCTTTCTCCATAATCCTGCAAAAGAGTGTATGTCAGGAGGCTAGAATTTAGCCAGATAAGTTAGGGGAGGCTCAGAGGCATATATTTATAGTGGAATGATGAATCTAGGGGTAAGATAGCTGTCTATATTCAATAGTGTGGCTGCACTATTAAATATGCTTCCAAAGTTAGCTGGATAAGTTTATCTATCCGCACTGTGCCTGAATATGGACCCTGTGATTTCTCCACTAAGCTTGGCACAGGCAAAGAACCACACCAAAAAGAGAAAGAAAAAAGGGGATTATTTTTTCTTTATTCTGGGGCTTAAGTGCAGCAGCAGCCGAGAGATTGATTCACAGCAGACTAAGGAGAGTTCCTGCTGAAGAGAGGAAATTGTATAGTGAATCAGAGGTCAAACAGGCAGGGCTTTTTGTGCTTTGTTCCTTCTTGAGGGGACAGTTCATTATGTATGTACTTCTGAACAGGGCAGAGCCAGTAAACTAACGAGGAATGATTAATATAGGCCTTTGCAGAAGGGCAGCAGTAGCTCATGGAATGGGTTTAAACCCTACAAGAACAATATGGCCAGCAGCTGGGAGTGTTGAACTAGGAGTACAGGGCACTGACACAGATGCACCAAGTAATATAAGTTCCCACAGCAAAGACAACCCAAGTGCCTCCAGTGTTGTTTCAAATGAAGTAAGAGGAAGACCCAGATGTTTTTTTTTAATAACTTTGAAAAACATTCCCATATGACTGGCTGTCCAGAAGCAAACTTGATCACCCACCTGGCAAATTTACTTACTAAGCCACCTTTTAAACTGATAATCCATATGGAAGAGCCAAAACTGCCATCCTGAAAAGAAAAGGATACATGACAGAAACATACCGGCAACAATACTGGAGAATCAACCTACAGCCTGAGAAAACTCCATGAAGCATTTTTCATCAGCTAAAAGATGCTGTATGGAAGTGGCTACAACCAGAGGCAAAAACAGGGCTCTAGGTAGCCAATTATATCCTCTTGGAGCAGTTCCTAGATGGATAGGACTAGCACATGTGGGGTTGATTGTATCAGCACTCAGAGCTTACACTGGAGAATGTGCTGAAATGGCAGACACCTTTCACCAGGCTCTAGATGTCGGAATTAGTGCAGAAGCCAGAAAGGCAACCTTCAAAGGTTCCTTAGTGTGGCAGTGAGAATGCAGGATCCCCAAAAAGGCTTCTCAGAGCAGGAAAGCTCTGGTTCTGCACCAAGATTAGAGATTCCAATCTGCCCGGTGTTAAGGCTACCTGCTGTGGTGGTCCGTAACTGGCTACTTACCCGCGGCATCGGGCTCCTCTTGGGATGCCCGTGGGAGCGGGCAGCCACCGCTGAAGTTTCTTCGAGGCTGTGCCACTTCCAAGATGGCCGCCACTTCTGCTGACTCCGCCCCCGCCAGGTCTCCTAGAGCCATTCGTGCGGCTGCTGAGGTAATTTAAATGGACCATGACAGGAAATGGTCATGGCTCCTCTTTAGGACTCCTTCCTGGTTTCCTGTATTTAAGGGAAGGTCTGCTCCTCAAACCTTGCCTTAAATACAGGTATCTTGGCTCTTGGTCCTGTGAGTTCCTGTGCCTTGAGTTCTTGTTCCGCTGCCTGCTCGCCTGGTTCCTGTTCTTCTTGGTCCTTGTTCCTGATTCTCCTCTCATTTGATGGATTCTTCTGGCTTCGACCCCTGGACTGGCTTCCGACCATTCTTCTGGCTTCGACCCCTGGACCGACTTCCGACCATTCCTCTGGCTTCGACCCCTGGATCGGCTTCTGACCATTCTTTTGGCTTCGACCCTCGGACCGGCTTCGGACCAATCTCAGGATATTTACACTTGAATTGACTTCGACCTGCTGGAGGTGCCAGCTATCTGAATTACTCGACCTGCAGGAGGCACCTGCATCAAGATCTTCTTTGGTCTTCAGGGAGTCTCCTAAGTCCCAGCAGCCGGGTTCCTACGGGCTCCTCCTGGGGGAATTGCGAGCTTCCAGGGTGAAGCCTTCATTCCATGTCTACATCATCAGGCCTCGCCTTCCGACGGTAGGGACCTAAGAGGGTTTACCTTCCTAGGTAGTGCTAACTCTACTTCAGACCAAGGGTCCACTGCCAGATCCATAACAGAATACCAGGGATGGCCATTATGAATATCTCGTCATGCAGTTCGGTCTAACTAATGCTCCTGCAGTCTTCCAGCACTCTATTAATAAAATATTTCGAGACTTGCTCTATGTATTCGTGGTAGTCTACTTGGATGACATATTGATTTTTCCCCGGGATCTACAGATGCATCGACAACATGTTTTACAGGTTTTCCAACGCTTAAGAGAGAATAGACTTTTTGCAAAGGTTGAAAAATGCATCTTTGAAAAAGAATCTCTAACCTTCTTGGGGTACATTATTTCCAATCTGGGCTTCCAAATGGATCCCTCCAAGTTAAAATGTATCCAAGAATGGCCTCAGCCTACTGGGTTACGTGCGCTCTGGCGCTTTCTGGGTTTTGCCAACTACTATCGTAGTTTTATCCGGAACTTTTCCAAACTGGCTGCTCCCCTCACTGCTCTAACTCGCAAGGGGGCGGACATCAAGGCGTGGCCTGTTGAAGCTGAAGAAGCCTTCCAGGACCTTAAAAATTCCTTTCTGCAGAAACCTTGCCTTCGGCACCTGGATCATAGAAGTCCATTTACGGTAGAGGTAGACGCCTCTGCTGTTGGAGTAGGAGCAGTGCTCATCCAAAATGACACATCTGGAACATCTCACCCATGCTCCTACTTTTCTAGAAAATTCTCTCCGGTGGAACATAATTACTCTATTGGTGTCAAGAGCTCCTAGCCATTAAGCTTGCGCTAGAAGAATGGTGTCAATAGCTTGAGGGAGCACAACATCGTATAATCATTTTTACTGATCATAAGAACTTGATATATCTCCAAGAGGCCCAACGTCTTAACCAGCGCCAAGCTTGATAGGCGCTCTTCTTCTCACATTTTGATTTTGAACTCCGCTATTGACCCGCTAGTAAGAACATTAAGGCAGATGCCCTGTCCCGCTCTTTCTCTGCAGAAGACTCGGATGAGCCCATTCAGCATATCATCGATCTGGCTCGTATCATCATCTCTGTTACCTTTACAGTACCACCGGGGAAAACGGTGGTGCTAAAAAGGCTCTGTAGCAAGGTGCTAGCCTGGGCACATGACTCCCAGTTGGCTGGGCAACCAGGACATGACCGGACTCTGAATCTTCTTCGGCAATATTATTGGTGGCCTGAGATGTGCAAGGATATTCGAGCATTTGTCGATTCTTGCCCAAGCTGTGCCCAACATAAAATTCCAACAGGAAAAACTTGGGGTCTCTTACAACTGCTTCCTATGCCCACAAAGCCATGGACTCACATTTCCGCAGAATTCATCATGGATCTTCCACCCTCTGAGGGCAATACAGTAATATGGGTAGTAGTGGACCGATTCTCCAAAATGGCCCATTTCACCCCTCTTCCCTTCCTCCCGTCTGCTCCTTGCCTGTCCCAACTATTCATGTCTCATATTTTCTGCCTCCATGGACTGCCACAGCACATCGCATCTGATCGCAGACCTCAATTCATGACCCGATATTGGTCCAATCTCTGCAAGAAGTTTCATATTTCTTTGGGCTTTACCACGGCGTTCCATCCACAAGCCAATGGTCAAGCGGAACGGACTAATCGTACCTTGAAACAATTTCTACGCTTATATGTTAACACCTGTCAGGATGATTGGGCAGCACTTCTTCTTTGGGCCGAGTTCTCCCACAACTCTCATGCCTGTACTTCTACTGGGGCTTCTCCATTTCAAATTGTTTTTGGTCGACAACCCAGGCCACCGTTACCTCTGCCATTGCCTGTTCCTTCACCAGCAGCACAACAAACGGCAACACAATTGAAAAGACTCTGGGTGCATATCCGGCAAATGCTACTACAGGCGGCCCGCACCACGAAAAGATTTGCAGACAAACACCAAAGACCAGCTCCTCGTTTCCATCCAGGATAAAAGGTGTGGCTTAGCACCAAGTATATTCATCTATGGGTTCCATCCATGCAACTTGCTCCTCGCTACATAGGTCCCTTCCCGGTGCTGCGGCATCTGGGTCCCGTGACCTATCAACTTCGTCTGCCTGCCACATTAAGAATCCACAATTCTTTCCACGTGTCTCTCTTGAAGCCCTTGGTTCTTACTTGGCCTACTTGGAAGGTTCCTGCAGCTTCACAACCTACAGCGGAGGAAGACCCTATATACCAGTTTCGTGAGGTTCTCGATGTCCGCAGATGAGGCAGGAAGTGGGAGTATCTCCTAGCTTGGGAAGAATTTGGGCCTGAGGATAATTCCTGGGAGCCTGCTAAGAACATTCAGGATAAGAATCTCATACACAACTTTCACATAGATCACCCAGGAAAGCCCAAGGCTTCTAGGGGGAGGCCTAAAGGAGGGGGTACTGTTATGGCCGCCAGCCGTGGTGGTCCGTGACCGGGACTGGCCACTTACCCGCGGCATCGGGCTCCTCTTGGGATGCCCGCGGGAGCCGGCAGCAGTCGCTGAAGTTTCTTCGTGGCTGTGCCGCTTCCAAGATGGTCACCGCTTTTGCTGACTCCACCCCCGCCGGGTCTCCTAGAGCCGCGTGCGTGGCTGCTAAGGTAATTTAAAGGGACCATGACAGGAAACGGTCATGGCTCCTCTTTAGGACTCCTTTCTAGTTTCCCGTATTTAAGGCAAGGTCTGCTCCTCAGACCTTGCCTTGGTATCTTGGCTCTTGGTCCTGTGAGTTCCTGTGCCTCGAGTTCTTGTTCTGCTGCCTGCTCGCCTGGTTCCTGTTCTTCTTGGTCCTTGTTCCTGATTCTCCTCTCGTTGGACAGATTCTTCTGGCTTCGACCCCTGGACCGGCTTTCGACCATTCCTCTGGTTTTGACCCCTGGACCAGCTTCCGAACATTCCTCTGGCTTCGACCCCTGGACCGGCTTCCAACCATTCCTCTGGCTTTGACCCCTGGACCAGCTTCCGACCATTCTTCTGGCTTTGACCCTCAGACCGGCTTTGGACCAATCTCCAGATATCTACACTTGAATCGACTTCGACCTGCTGGAGGCGCCAGCTATTTGGATTACATGACCTTCAGGAGGCGCCTGCATCCAGATCTTCTTCGGTCTTCAGGGAGTCTCCTAAGTCCCAGCGGCTGGGTTCCTACGGGCTCCTCCTGAGGGAATCGTGAGCTTCCAGGGTGAAGTCTTCATTCCATGTCTACATCATCAGGCCTCGCCTTCTCATGGTAGGAACCTAAGAGGGTTTACCTTCCTAGGTAGCGCTAACTCTACTTCTGACCAAGGGTCCACTGCCAGATCTGTAACACCCAGCTTGTTTCAACTGTGGAAAAAAGTTCATTTGACTTAAAGATAAAGACTGGGAGCATAGTTTTGAGGAAGAATGGGGCACAAGCTAGACAAGTATCACAGTTGTAACTTTGTGGATATCCCTCATGTGTGGCTTAAGGGCTTTGTGATCCCAGATAAGCTAGATGACATTTCTACCCAAGTTTTGGTGGATTCAGGAAGCAGAAAGACTCTTATATGGAAGGAGCTAGCCCAGAGTGCATATATTGATTACAGGAAGAAGACAATACTCACCTGTATACAGTACCCAAACAGTCAGGTCGTACTGACATTCTCAACAGGGCAAGTCTATGTAGAAGTGGGTATACTTCCCAAACTTTCATGCCCTGTTGTTATAGAAAGAGATTATCTCCAGTTTGAGACTCCATGGTGGTTAGCCCAGACTGCATAAAAGCATCTCCTCTGGAAGCCTATCTATAGAATGTTGCGAAAGTATACCACATGGAGTGAAAAACATTCAGCTCATGGAGGCAGCATCCATAAAGAAAATCCAAGAGGTCTCAGTGTCTAAAGACTGCAAGTGACTTTACTGTGTTAACTTGCAGTGGTGACATGCATCAGAGGGATCCGGGGTATTCCAAGAACCCTTAACTGATTTCCCAAAAAAGGACGGGGAGGGTAATCTTAGAAAACTTAACAAGTCCCACTTGAAAGTAGTTATCTTGATTTGGGTTAGAGGCATATAAAGAGAGAGGGAGAGATAGGTACCTTCTGACCCAGAGGACCCCATACCAGTTCTACCCTCAAAAAGTGAAGAGAAAAAGTGAGTCCCAATTTAGGGAAGGAAAAGAATATAAAAAGGGTGATTTATTTTCCTGCGTGTTAACCTGGATTGTGGTAGATGCTTGACCTGACAAGATCTAGCTGAGGGGGAGGGTATGTAAAGCAATGTATGTTAAAACTTCCTTAAAAGCCCAGAGCCAGGGATTTAGTCTGGTCCACCTTAAGCCACAAACAGGAAAAGAGTTCCGCTCTGAGGGCATTCTCCGTAAAAGGCAATAAGAAGTTAGGCCTGAGGAGAACACAGGGAAGAGAAGGAAGCCTAGGGAAGGTTAATACTGTTGAACTATAAGTTATATTGCTGCCTTTATTTTATGTACTGAAAAGGTAAGGTGAGCTGCTTCTGTTTTGTTTTCTTGTCATAAATAAAGAAGTTTATTAGAGAATGTTCTGTGGCAAACCTAAGACTGTTTGCAAGACTCAAAACCAATCATTATATTTAATTGTTTGTAATTGCATTTATTAGACAGAGTTCCTCCTCCATCAGGGCACATAAGGGCCCATGCTCTAGCTATGAAATTGTGTAATTTCTTATCTACCTAACTGATTTTAGCAGCAGTATAGGTTCTTATATGCCTGTATGAATGGGCTCCCCAGATTTCTTTCAGGGATATAGAATTCCAAAGATTAGAAACTCCTTGAAACATATTTATTTCAGTTGACGTTTAACTCTTTGTTGATTGTGACCCTACTGGCTGAATACACTGGGAACATTGTGCTAAAGATCATTATCCAATACTTATTAGTGGGATTATCAATTTATATTTTAATTTGTGATATGTTTTTATGTTTGTACTCTTATGAACCATTTTGAACCTGATTTAAGCGATATATACTTTTTAAAAATAAATGAATGAATAAAAGCCTCTTTTTATCTACTGTAGACCTCCTCTATATATATATAGGAAGTTGACACATTTATGTGCAAACGATGTTAAGGCATTTTCCTTCCTTTGCCCTACAGACATGGTAGAGAGACGTCTTTTGAAATAGAAAATGCCATAGTTTTACCTAAAAACAAGTGTTTTCCCACAAATGTTTGCACATGGTCTTAAAATAAAATAAAAATAAAGAGTGGCAGTTGTGATAGTGGGTGCTGTAAAAATGACTGACATGATATGTACAAAGGTTCCTGTATCATGTGATCAGTGTGAGTTTGGAGTTCCCCCTCTGCAGGGAGAGAGAGAAAATGAGAATGGAATCACTGATTCTTTCCTTGGAAATGAGGGCGAGACATAAGTCAGCCTGGGCTTTGGGCTTCCCTTTATAATTTTTCATAGTATAACACTTGTTTATTTTTGTATCTTAAAAAGAGATGGAATTTAAAGTCAACCAGGGAGCCTGCATTTTAGTCCAATTTTAAAATTCTTTATTCAAATTACCAGAACATTGTAATCAAGGCAGTAGAAATGGTTACGGTATGAGAGAACAAATTTCCCAGCAGCATTTCATTCACATTCAAAAGCATCTTTTTTAATGACATCATTTTTAAAAAATGTGGACAAAGTACAGCCTCCCTGATTGCCTTCATTACATCTGTTTCTTTAACTTTACACACACAAAACAGACACAGACACAGACACACACACACTCTCCCCACCCCCATCTTTACCTCTTATGTAGGTGTTTGCCGCGGTAGCAGTAAGTGCATGCTAAGGGAAAATAGGGCAGCTGATATGATTTGACTATAATAGGTACATAAGAGGACTAGACAAGCATGAATTAATGAAGGTGAGGGGGAAGAGTAAGATAAGAAAGTAGAAGAAAGGTGGGAGGAGAAATGGAGCTGCCAAAGGGATTCAAGTAGAAAGTGAAGGGATATACATGTATTTAACAGCAAATAAAATGGGAGAGTAGGTGTTATGCTACTGTTTAGGGCACAAGATGTTTTTAGTGTATGAAATATGCAGTTTATTAAAATCAACAAAGCAAACTAAAACATGCTGGAATCAAATATGAAATCCACAAGACTTTTCCAGTGAAAAGGAACCAGCTAAGTTCTCAACTCTGCAGCTAAATTCAGACTGCTTATCTGGTGTGGAAGAAGTTCCTTAAATAGCAGCCTCAGGGTCACATGACCTAATCCTCATACCTCCCACCCATCCACCTGCACACCCACACTTATAAAATTCCTTTTTATTTGATATTTAGCATAATCTTACTGTGAACTGGCTTTGCCTGCCATTAACATGGTTCCCTATATTTTCTTAGAAAGAAGAGTTTTGCATTTCTGGAGTCCTACACTTGCTTTAACTCCCCCCCCCCCCCTTTCTGTGGGATGTGTCTGAGGAATATAAATGTCCCCTGGAGAATGTGATCTGGGTCATTGCCTCACCCCAAGATGAATGAACAGGAGGTGGTCTTGGATGCTGATAGAATGGACTTATCAAGAGAGGAGAGGAGAGAGTAAAAGACATGTGGAAGAGTTTTTGTATTTTTTTTCTTTTTTTGAATTGAACAAGTTCCTGAAGCAAGGGATACCCTGTTGTCTGGAAGGGCTGGATTCTTTAACTTTTGCCTTTGCTACTAATCAATAGTGGGGGCTGAAGAGTGTGAAGACTTTTGGAGATCGTGACAATTGCTGAGTCTTTTTGATTTATCTGTTTTTGAAGGCAATATTTTTTGCTAGAAAAAGGTTTTATCTCCTTCTTCCAGCCTAGTTCATGCTGGAATTACAAAGAGGCTATCCTCCACACCAAAGGGAAGGGATTATGGAAATGGGTAGTGGTGCAGAGGTAAGAAGAATAACTAAGAGGAGTATCATAGATAAAGCAATATGGTTTTTCTTCAGAGAGATAGCCATGTTAGTTTGGGTAGCAAAAATGTCATGAGGTGGGTGACATCTTATTGACTAACCAATTTATTGAGGCATGAACTTTCAAGGACAGATGTGCTCGGGGGTGGACCCTTGTCCTGGGCAAAGATGGAATGTCTCCTGAAAGGGAACAGTAGGTAACTGGACCCAGGGGGCGGAGCACTGAGGGAGACAGAGGCTAGGTAGAGCTTCACCACTAGAAGCCCGAGGTCTCCCTGGGAGGAGCTCATAGGGACCCGGGCCGCTTGGACTTAGGTGGGCCTTGCAGACACATGCCCACAGACACAGAAGGAGTGCGGTCAGGTTCGAGCTGGAGCAGGGAGAACCAGAACAGAGTTGGTGTTGACAAGGTGAGGAACAGAGCCAGAATCTGGAGGTGAGGTCAGGCAGGCAAAAGGTCAATGTCCAAAGGTCAGTCCGAGGAGTGGTCACCGAAGCAAGAGTCAGATACCAGAAGTCAGATGTAGTCAGAAGCAAGCAGAGGTCTAGAGGCAGGCGGCAGACAGGTGAGCAGGTCTGGAACAGGCTGAGGTCCTTGAGGCAGGCGGCAGACAGGCGAACAGGTCTGGAACAGGCTGAGGTCTTTGAGGCAGGCGGCAGACAGGTGAACAGGTCTGGAACAGGCTGAGGTCTTTGAGGCAGGCGGCAGACAGATGAGCAGGTCAGGAACAATCCGAGGTCAGTACCAGAAGACAGTCCGAGGGTAATACCTGGGGAGGGAGATAGATGAACACAGGAACAGGCAGGACTAAGGAACAAGAAGCAGGAACAAGTCAGGAACAGAACTGGAACAGAAGGATCCTGGAACGAGACTAGGAACAAACAGGAACAGACGCGGAGGCAATCTAGCAAACAAGCCAACCCAATTGCCAAGGCAAGGAAGTGAAGTCAGGAACTTCCTTATAGGGATGTGAATCGTTTTTTGACGATTTAAAATATCGTCCGATATATTTTAAATCGTCAAAAATCGTTAGAAGCGCAATACAATAGGAATTCCCCCGATTTATCGTCAAAAATCGTAAATCGGGGGAAGGGGGAGGGGAAGGGGGAGGGCGGAAAAACTGGCACACTAAAACAACCCTAAAACCCACCCCGACCCTTTAAAATAAATCCCCCACCCTCCCGAACCCCCCCAAAATGCCTTAAATTACCTGGGGTCCAGAGCGGGGGTCCCGGTGTAATCTTTTACTCTCGGGCCTGCGGTGCGTTGTAAAAATGGTGCCGGCGCTACCTTTGCCCTGTCAGGAGGTCGTTCCGGACACCCGCTGGACTTTTGGCAAGTCTTGTGGGGGTCAGGAGGCCCCCCCAAGCTGGCCAAAAGTCCCTGGGGGTCCAGCGGGGGTCCAGGAACGACCTCCTGCAGTCGAATCGTGTTGCCGTACGGCCAGCGCCATTTTGCGCAAAATGGCGCCGGCCGTACGGCAAAACGATTCGAGTGCAGGAGGTCACTCCCGGATCCCCGCTGGACTTTTAGCAAGTCTTGTGGGGGTCAGGAGGCCCCCCCAAGCTGGCCAAAAGTCCCTGGGGGTCCAGCAGAGGTCCGGGAGCGATCTCCTACGCTCCTGACGTCGGGGGACAAAAAACAAAATGGCGCCGGCGCTACCTTTGACCTGTCATATGACAGGGCAAAGGTAGCGCCGGCGCCATTTCTACAACGCACCGCAGGCCTGAGAGTAAAAGATCACACCGGGACCCCCGCTCTGGACCCCAGGTAATTTAAGGCATTTTGGGGGGGTTCGGGAGGGTGGGGATTTATTTTAAAGGGTCGGGGTGGGTTTTAGGGATGTTTTAGTGTGCCGGTTTTCCCGCCCTCCCCTGATTTACGATTTACACGATATTTACAAAAACAAAACCGCGACGATCCGATTCCCTCCCCCCCCCAGCCGAAATCGATCGTTAAGATGATCGATCACACGATTCACATCTCTACTTCCTTATATTGTAGATCAATCAGGGCACGCCGTGGAACTCAGGCCCGCCCTCAGCCCTACAAGTGTTGGGGCAGGCCGCACGCACGTATGGGTGTGGCTAGCATGGAGGGAGATGCCGAGCCTCGGCGTAAGGCCTGGCGTGCAGTGGAAGGCCTGGCGACTGCCACCGCGGGACGCCGGGGACTAGCAACTACCGCAAGGGAGGTCATCCCAGGACTCCCCGAGGAACTATGCAGGTGAGCGATCCCATGCGTGGGATGGCCGCGGGTGGGGCGCATAACAACAGAGTCCACTTCTTCAGATGCAATAGTTTTTCTAACTTTTTTTTTTTTATGCTGTTTCTTATTTTTCTATATTGTTTTGGATTTTGATTTTCAAACTGAAGTAAACTTTCATGTTGAACATGATTACCAGACTCTGTAAATTTTCATATTGGCACTAGGACTTTAAGTGGAGTGCAGGAGTTTTTTTTAGTTCCCCCTGGATGACTCCCCCACCAGGTGGCTAAAATCCATGGAGTGAGACTTAATCAGGATAACCACATCATTGACCATACCAAGAGGACAGGAAATTAAGCCTCCCACCCTCTACATGGACCCAAGCTTTGTAGCTCTCAACTGGGGATCCCACTACAGATGGCATCCAAACAGGGTCCTGATGGTGTGAATGTCATTTGAGATACAGGAGAACAAAAAACCTATTTTTGTAGGATCTTTTTGTAGTCTTTAAGAGTTTTTCCTTTTTTCAGAAATTTCTGACAACATGGCAGATTTCCCACCAACAGAACAGGGATTTGCACCAAAAAGTCAAGAAGACGGACATGGTGCACATTAGCGGAGGTCAACACAGGATATCATCAGTCAACGACTATTCAGCATTAGCTAAAGTTTGCTGGTTAGTGGTGACTCTGCCCCATTATGAGGATACAGGTATATGGTGTCTGCTTGCCAAACCCTGAAGAGAAGTAGCAAGGAGATTGGGAGGAGTGCCAATAGAGTTGAAAAGAACATAGCAATACAGCATTGGGTAGCAATAGCTGACCTTTCAGATGCATAAGTGAAAGATGATGCCAAAGTTGTACAATTGGCTGAATGATGGAGTCTACCCACAGGCAAATCCACCACCAATTTGACCAATGGTAGTATCATGGAAGTTTGGGAACTTTCTGACCCAGAATAGTTCCTGAAAGGGTTTGGCTTTTCTACTATCAAGGACAGCTTCAGTTATTTATTATCAGGTGCACTATGATGGCCACCGCTGAACCTGTGGCATACCACAAGTTTCAAAGACCACAGCTTATTGTTGCTGTTGTGAGATGATATTCTTGGAGGAAGATGCCAGTGTAGGTGTATCTGGAGTAGTTACCACAGAAGCTGCATTGGTAAGTATTCTGACCCATGGGGCTACAATGGGTTTGGGCTAGGCAGCTGTCTAGCATTGAACCTGAGCGGAGCAGGAATATGACTAGTGACTAGGGATGTGCATTCATTTAAAATGAATAGCTGATCTGCAAAAACCAAGCTGTATTTGTTTGATTTATGTGCCCCCAAAAGTGAATGAGCAAGTTCCACAAATGAAACATTTGTCATTTGTTTCATTTGTTTATGTTTCTCATTGAAATGAAGTGGCTGCATGAAAAAGATAGAGCCTGAGGCTTAGCAGGTCATGTGGGAGTTTCCACAGAAACCAGCCCTGATGCCTATGACTCATGTGTGAGATCAGAGGAGAACGAGGATCTGTTGCAAAGGAAACCAGACTGACAAAGCAAGAGACCTGTCATGACTACTGGCCGCGGCCATCCAAGGCAGGCTCAACTTACCTCATGTCTTGCCTGGCCCTCCTCCTCCGGGGCTCTCCTAGCAGGCCTAGGAGGAGTCCTCCGGCAGAACCTAGGCCTGGGAGTTTCCCGGCAGACGGGCATGAAGCTATGGCATGTCCGGGTTGGCCACAATACAAGCAGAGGCCTGATTGTTGGTGATGGCATTTTTCTTTCAGAGAAAGCCTACTTCGACCCATCTGCATAGGTTCTTCCACTTATTTATTCTGAGTGGTGTTGGGCTTGGAAGAGTCATACGTCGAATTCAGTGTGAGCTTGGTGCTATCCTTCTGGATGCTCTAGCCTCTTGAGAACATTCTTGAAGGCGGCTATCGATGAGACCGGCAAGGTCTATCATTGCTCTGGTCAGGCAGCAATGCAAGTCAGAGCAGCACCCTTTCATCACCATCTAGCTCTCCCTCTAGCACAGTAAAGCGAAAACAATCCTCACTTCTGTCCCAGGTGACTAAAAACCAGCTGGGAAGAAAGACACACATCCAATACCAGCAAAGGAGATGACACCTCACATCTTAGTGACATGATATCTTACGAGACTGTCGAGACATGGAGACGGATGTGCTGGCATATTGGTCCCAGAAAATCAACCATCTGGCCAGACCTAGTGAGAGTAGCTCAGTCTTATCTCTATTGCCCACCAAGTGTCCCCAGTGAAAGAGTATTTTCCATGACAGGAGACATCATAAGCCCTCATCTCTCCAGGCTAACACCACACTTGATGGAGAAGCTAGTGTTCCTTAAAATTAATCTGCCTTTGCTTGGCTTTCCAGATTTGACAGGTGAGTGGCAAGACAAATAAAAGGAACTTGAAGGTTCTGTAGCTGCAGGCTGCTCTGCCTGTCTGCCTATCGTGCCTTAATGACAGCAATGGGGCCTACATCCACCATTAAGCAACATCTAGTGGCTGACGTGTGACTCACTGACTACCTGCTCTGTCTCCAGCACCATCAGTTTGGCCTCATTTCAACAACAACACTTTTGCTGCCTCCCTGGCATGAAAAGCCTGAGTCCTGTTGTGTCCCTAACACTGCTAGTTGGGCCACACTTCAGCAACACCACAGTTGCTGCCACCCCAGGTGGAAAAGCAATTCCAAGGGCCAAAACACACCAATGTTAAGCCTTACAGTGTCCCCAACACCATCCTGCCCTTACCAACATCACAGGGGCCAAATGCACTGACACAATCCACCTGCCTTCCCTTACCAATTTCACAGGGGTTAAGACACACTGACACAATATGCCGGCTTTGCCCTTTTGAAAAGCACAGGGAAAAACATGCAAGGACAAAATCCACCTGCCTTGCCCTTATCAACACCAGAGGGGCCAACAAACACTGACACAATCTGACTTCCTTGCCCCGTTAGTGTCTACCATTACTAGGGTCTGACCAGTCCTGCTTTCTCTTGACTTGTCTCCATACACAAAACTGGGCTTGTCACACTTTGTCACTTCCTGACTTTTCCACATCCGCAAAACTGAAGCCTGTCATACTCTGCTGCCTCCTGAACTTGTCCCCACTGACAAAACTGGGGTCTTTCACAACATGCACCACATGAATTTTCCCCATCCAGAAAACTGGGGCCTGACTCACCTTACTTCCTGACTTGTCCCTATCCACAAAACTGGGGCTTTTCACAACATACTACCTCTTGACTTGTCCCCATCTACAAAATTTGGATCTGACACAGGTTACTTCCTTCTGACTTGTCGCCACCCTCAAAATTGAGGCCTGTCATACCCTGATGCTTCCTGACTTGTTCCCACCCACAAATCTGGAGCCTTTCATAGCCTGCTGCCTCCTGACTTGTCCCTACCCACAAAACTGGGACCTTTCACAACATACTAACTCTTGACTAGTTCCATCCACATAACTTGGATATGACTCAGCTTACTTCCTCCTAGGGGTGTGCATTCGTTTTGAACGCATATGTAAAACGCAACTTATATTTTTAAAAGAGAAAAAAAAGGTTTGAGCAGAAACGCATCACGAGTTCCAACGTATTCAACATATTTCTGTTGAATACGTTGAACCTAAATAAACACTTAAACCCCCCCCCCACCCTCCTGACCCCCCCAAGACTTACCAAAACTCCCTGGTGGTCCAGCGGGGAGTCAGGAAGCCATCCCTGCACTCCTTTGTGATTTCCTCATGGCGCCGATGGCCTGTGTCACAGGGGCTGCCGTGCCATTGGTCAGCCCCTGTCACATGGTCACCGGCGCCATCTTGTGCTCCTACCATGTGACAGGTAGGTCATGTGGCAGGAGGTCGCTCCGGGACCCCCATTGGACCCAACCGGAACTTTTGGCCAGCTTGGCCAGTTCCGGTTGGGTCCAACTTGGCCAGTTCCGGTTGGGTCCAACGGAGGTCCCGGAGTGGAGGAGCACGTGACGCCGGAGCGGAGGAGCACGTGACGCCGGAGCGGAGTGACGCCGGCGTCACGTGCTCCTCCGCGCCTCCGCTCCCGGTTGGGTCCAACTTGGCCAGTTCCGGTTGGGTCCAACGGGGGTCCCGGAGCAGAGGAGCACGTGACGCCGGAGCGGAGGAGCACGTGACGCCAGAGCGGAGTGACGCCGGCATCACGTGCTCCTCCGCGCCTCCGCTCCCGGACCCCCGTTGGACTTTTGGCAAGTCTTGGGGGGTCAGGAAGCCCCCCAAGCTGGCCAAAAGTTCCAGTTAGGTCCAACGGGGGTCCGGGAGCGGAGGCGCGGAGGAGCACGTGACGCCGGCATCACTCCGCTCCGGCGTCACGTGCTCCTCCACTCCGGGACCCCCGTTGGACCCAAGCAGAACTTTTGGCCAGCTTGGGGGGTAAGGAGGCCCCCCCAAGCTGGCCAAAAGTTCCGGTTGGGTCCAATGGGGGTCCCGGAGCGACCTCCTGCCACATGACCTACCTGTCACGTGGTAGGAGCACAAGATGGCGCTGGTGACCATGTGACAGGGGCTGACCAATGGCACGGCAGCCCCTGTGACACAGGTTATCGGCGCCATGAGGAAATCGCAGACGAGTGCAGGGATGGCTTCCTGACTCCCCGCTGGACCACCAGGGAGTTTTGGTAAGTCTTGGGGGGGGATTAAGGAGGGTGGGGGGTTTAAATTTTATTTAGGGAACTGGGCAACGTATGGACAGATCCACAACTTATGGATTTCTCCATACGTCCATATTGAACGGAATCGACCCTCACCTACAACGTATCAACGACTCAACGTAAACTTTTTGTCTGCACATCTCTACTTCCTCCTGCCTTCTCCCCACCCACAAAACTGGGGTCTGTTATACCTTGCTGTCTCCTGATTTGTCCCCATCCATAAAACTGGGGCCTATTATACTCTGCCGTCTCCTGCCTTGTCCACACCCACAAAACTGGCACCTGTCACACCCTACTGCTTCCTGACTTTTCCACATCCACAATACTGGAGACTGTCACACTCTGTTGTCTCCTGAGTTCCCCCATCCAAAAAATTGGGGCCTGTCACTCCCTGCTGGCTCTTGACTTGTACCCATCCATAAAACTGGGGCCTGTTACACCCTGCTACCTCATGACCTTTCCCCATCCAGAAAACTGGGGCCATACATACCCTGCTGCCTCCTGACTTGCCCTAATTCAGAAACTAGGTCCTGTCACCCTCTGATTCCTCCTGACTCATCCCCTTCAACAACAATGGGGTCTGACTCAGCTTACTTCCTCCTGACATGTCTCCAACAACAACACTGGGACATGACACTATAGGGGTCTGACAGAACTTCCAGTAACAGCCTTTCACTACCATACCCCAACACCAACAGCACAGGGGTATGGCAGCACATCCAGCAGCAGCCTTACACTACCATACCCCACCTTCAACAGTACAGGAGTCCACTCAGTTCCTCTGCCTCCTTTTCCCTAAATGCACTGACTCAATGCCTCTCTCCTGTCATCTCTAGTGCTGCTCTGACAGAGGCAGCACTGAAAGCCTATTTTATTTATTTATTTGCTTATTTACTTGTTCATTTAAAAACATTTCTTACCCACCACTCCAACGATTGTGGCAAGTCACAAATTAACATGCATAAAAATGCAGCACTTGAAGCTAACTTGACGTTCATGCTTCCAGTATTGATTCTGTTACAGCTGTGCTGGAGGTACCAGGAGCAGAACAGAGGACTCCTCACTCCTACATCACATTAAAAAGGTATCAGGCGGGACAGGAAGTGTACAAGAGATGGGGGAGAGGCTGGCATCAGGATTGTCCTTTGCGGGTGGGTGATGGGGAAGGTAGAGAAGCAGCTCGATGGCATGTTGCCGGATAACTTTAGACAGGTATATTCAATTGGATATTTATCTTTAGCCAGATAACTTGTCCACTAACTGGCCTACTGAATATGGACCTCAATTTCGCTATTTAGTCGGATAATTTATCCGTCTAAGTTGCACCGTCCCGATCCACCCATTGCCCGCCTGTCATTTGTCCAGGTAACTAGATAGCCGGATAAGTGACTTATCCAGCTATATATTGGCTGTTGAATATAACCGAATATTCAGCAGTCACTAGATAGTCAGATAAGCCCTACTTATCTGGCTATCTAGCTTTTGTATATTGACCTCCATAAGTTTGGGCATTTTTTACTATTGCTGTTACAGAAAATTTAGTTGTGTGAGATTACAGCTCTATTAACTCCATAACAGGAAAGAAAATGAAGAATATATAAAATTACAAGAATATTTTATCTACCAGCACTGACTACTCCAAAAGATGTTGCACTTTCTTGTTAAAGAGAGACTACAATAACCATTGACATTATTACAAATGCCCTTAGTTTCATTTGATCATGCAACTTGATAGTAAGCATACATTAAATATTGAAATGTGATATCAAAGTGCTAATTGAAATGTTCATGATAAACATTTGGTTGATATGTAACTGTATCATATGAAAGCACTAATGCAAACAGTTAAAATAAGCCAATTAAATTACAAAATAAAACATAAACAATGATGTCACAGAATGGTACAGACTTGTCTCTCAATGAATCATTGTGAAAGTTCTTTTACTTAGCAGTTGTTCCTTCTTCTAGCTCCATGAACCTTCAGTTTGCAACCGCCAGATTTGTTTTTCCTTATTTTATTAGTACCATTTTCTCACTACTCCCAGCCTGGTCATCACAGCAATGGCCTTTCTGGAAAGTATTTGCAGGCCTGGCCAAACAAAGAGTGCAGAGATCACAATCTGGGAATTGAATGGGGGCTCTTCCATATGACAATGTGCAGCACTGCCATTGAACCACAAGGCCAGCTAAAGAATTATTTTTCATTTTCTAGTAGAGGCTTTGGGGCCTGTTTACTGAAGCGCATTAAAGTGGTAATGCACATTAAATGACTTTAAGTCGCACTAAAGCGCAGTTATTGTGCATGTTAATGTTAAAAATAAAATCCCTGAATAATGTGAAGAATATTTAAATGAGTTGTGCAGCATGCAAATGCATGCTAAATAGATCATTACCATGTATATTCAGTTAGCACAAATCAAGTTGATGAACACAATTGGTGTTAAATTGCTGGGATAAACAAAATTTAAATATATATCTTGTTGTTTGCCTTAGCAGGAAAATGCACCTGCCAATATGGCCATCCTCTCTTCCCAAGATAACAATGCAACCCATACAGACTGATCCTCCTGCCCATGAGTAAGAAAGTGACCCCATCTGGCCAACATCCTCATCCATTTAAGTCAGGAAGAGGCCTGCCAAGCTTATTCTGTACCCCTTGTCAGCAAGAGGACTGCCTGGGCCTGTCTGGTCATTATCTTAACATATCGGAGTCAGTGAGGCCCTTTGGAGCTAACCCAGTAATACTGGAGCAAGTGCTAAACACTGCTATGAGAAGGGTCTAGATTTCATTCCCAGGATAGGTCTTCTGCTCCCAAGTCAGTCAGGACTGGGGATAGCGTGGAGGCAGAATTCATGACCAGAGAGGTGAAATACTCTTACTTGTCATGCAATAGCAATACCTAATGACTGAATTTAGAGCCAATGATTGCAAGGTCTTGGCAGGAGCCCTGATCATAACTGGGAACTCTCTGGATTTCACCCAGAAATTTAGGAAATTTGTGTCATTTGCTGGTGCTCTGGGAAAACACTGGAAAGCTCCAGGCCCCTCTGTTTACAGTTCCATCTATGCCTCTTCCTCAGTAAGCCTGTAGGAAACAGGAGAAGACACTGCACGCACATGTGGAGAGAAACTGGAGTAGGTCTTCAACGCACACAACTCAGGTTGCTGCTGTATTCCAGGACTTGGGACTCACTCAGCAGAGGGTAGAATGAAGGTGCACAAGTCAGGGAGCTTGATTTAAACAGGGATGGGAGCAAATGGAGTGGCAGGGTCAGGTAGAAATGCAGGTTAAGAAGGCTGGGGACATCCCTGGAATTGGAAAAAGTTGTAATGGTGGGTGAGGGAGAAGAGAGATAAAGTGTGGATTAGGGTGGGTTGTAGTGGAAGATAGCTGATACACATTATTCCTCCCCCCTCCCCCTCCCCCCCCCCGGGTCTAATTAATAGCAATCTCAGGATGACCAGAACTCAAATGTTCCCATGCATGGCCTTTGTGCATGGCCCCTGGCTGAGGACTGTTGTTGCAATGACTAGGCTAAGGGACTTTGGAGAGGTCATAAAATAGGGACAATTCATGAGAAAGTTGTGAATGAAGGATCATGGCACCAGATCCCAGACCCATTTCCAAATGAGCTCAAGACAAAATGTACAGAAGGAAATTATTTAGAAAAAAATGTAAAGGAACAGTTGGAAAGGTTAGAAGTACTTTGCATGAGGTATGGACATTGTTTAAAAATACCATTTTGAAAGTCTAGATAAAATATATTCCATGCATTAAAAAAGATCTAAGAAAGACCAATCGACTTGCGGCATGGTTTAATGGTGACGTGAAAGAGGCAGTTAAAGCTAATAGGGTATAATTGAAAAAAATGGAAAGTGGACCCAAATGATGAAAATAAGCAAGAGCATAAGTACTGGCAAGTAATATGTAAAACAGTAGTAAGGGTGGCCTTGAGAGAATTTGAGAATAAGCTTGCCAGTGATGTAAAAACTAATAATAAAAAAACACTTTTTCAAGTACACTTGAAGCAAACATCCTGTGAGTCAGTTGGGCCGCTAGATGACAAAGGGGCACAAAGGGTACTCAAAGAGAACAAATAATAACAGAAAAAATGAATACTTTACCTTAGTCTTTACCGAGGAGGTTGCTGGAAACATACCCACATTGGAAACATTATTTAATGGTGATGATTCTGAGCAACTAAAACAAATAGATGTTACAATAGAGGATGTTATACAGCAGGTTGATAAACTAAAGGGCAACACGTGTCTGGGACCAGGTAGGAGCCACCCCAGGGTTCTAAAAGGAGTAAAACATGAAATTGCTAAATTGTTACTAGTAATATAGAACCTATTATTTAAAACAGCCAGGATACCTGAAGACTGGAAGGTAGTCAATGTGACACTATTTTTTTTAAATGACTCCAGAGGTGATCCGAGAAACTATGGACAGGTGAGCCTGATGTCAGTGTCAAGAAAAATGGCAGAAGCCATTTTTAAAAAGAAAATCACGGGCCCTATAGAGACCTAGCTTAATGGGGAAGATTCAACATAGTTTTAGCAAAGGGAAGTCTTGCCTTACAAATCTTAGATATTTTTGAAGATGTACATAAACATGTAGATGAAGGTAAGCCAGTTGATACATGTATCTGGATTTTCAGAAAGCATGTGACAAAACCCTTCAAGAGAGACAAAGGAAAATAAAACGTCATGAGATAGGAAGTAATGTCCTATGGTGGATTGGTAACTAGTTAAAAGACAGGAACAGAGGGTAGAACTAAATGGCCAGTTTTCCAAATGGAGAAATGTCATTAGTGGAATACCTCAGGGATCAGTACTGGGACCTGTGCTGTTTAACATATTTATAAATGATCTGGGAAAGAGAATGAGAAGTGACGTGATAAAATTTGCAGATGGCACAAAATTATTTAAAGTTGTTAAAACAGCAGCAGATTGTGAGGTACTGCAGAGGGACCTTGTGAAACTAGAAGACTGGACAACTCTATGGCAGATGAAATTTTATGTGGATAAGTGCAAAGTGATGCACATAAGGAAAACTAATCCCAACTACAGGTACACAAACTTGTATTCTGTATTGGTAGTCAGGACCTTGGAATCCTTGAGGACAATACATTCAAATCCTCAGCTCATTGTGCTGTGGCTGTCAAAAAGAGGAAGAGTATGTTAAGAAAGATCTAAAAAGGAATGGAAAATAAAATGGAAATTATCTTATTGCTTCTGTATTGAGCCATAGTTTGACTGCATCTTGAGTACTGTATGCAGTTCTGGTCTCCCAGATACAGCAGAACTAGAAAAGGTTTAGATGAGGAGAAACAAAAATGATTAAGGTTAGGGATTAGGGATACGTTGCATTCGGCAAGGGGGCCCCCCCGATACATACATGCATTAATTCTTATTTGTTTCCCAGCTAAAATTGAATTACGTACAAGCGCCCACCCTCCTGAATCCCCCCCCCCCAAGACTTACCAAAATTCCCTGGTGGTCCAGCGGGGGGTCCGGGAGCCATCTCCTGCACTCACACCCTCGGCTGCCAGTATTCAAAATGGTGCCGATAGCCTTTGACCTTCTTTGTCACAGGGGCTACCGGTTCCATTGGTCAGCCCCTGTCACATGGTAGGAGCAATGGATGGCCTGACCCCCCACAAGACTTGCCAAAAGTCCCTGGTAGTCCAGCAGGGATTCAGGAGCGACCTTCTGCACTCGGGCTGTCGGCTGCCAGTATTCAAAAATGGTGCCTATAGCCTTTGCCCTCATTATGTCTATCGGCGCCATTTTGAATAGTGGCAGCTGACAGCCCTCACTATGTCACAGGGGCTGAAGGTCAGGAGGGTCCCTCAAGACTTGCCAAAAGTCCCTGGTGGTCCAGCAGAGATCCAGGAGTGATCTCCTGCACTCGGGCCGTCGGCTGCCAGCATTCAAAATGGCGCCTATAGCCTTTGCCCTCACTATGTCACAGGAGCTACCAGTGCCATTGGTCAGCCCCTGTCACATGATAGGAGCACAAGA
Source organism: Rhinatrema bivittatum (assembly GCF_901001135.1). Taxonomy (NCBI): domain Eukaryota; kingdom Metazoa; phylum Chordata; class Amphibia; order Gymnophiona; family Rhinatrematidae; genus Rhinatrema; species Rhinatrema bivittatum. The sequence continues at coordinate 540,194,646 of NC_042616.1, read as the reverse complement.
TGGCACCGGCCATCCATTGCTATTCATTTGTATGAGTGCAGGAGATGGCTCCCGGACCCCCTGCTGGACCACCAGGGAGTTTTGGTAAGTCTTGGTGGGGGTCAGGAGGGTGGGGGGTTCGTTTAAATTTGCCTCTTTAGACGGCCAAATAATTTGGCGAAGATTCATTGTATTCATGGGGAATCACGATACGTTTTGCTTCCCCACGAATACAATGAATATGGCCCTGTATGTTGCGGATTACAAATAAGTAGGAAAGGAAAGCACACCCCTATTAGGGATTGGCTCTTTTATGAGGAGAACTTGTGCAAGCAGGGACAATAACTTTGATATAGCCGCACGGGCGCACATGTACACGCATATGCTGGCTTGTACCAAAGGACGCGGCCATATTATAACATACACATGTATATGCATGTATAGTGTAAAATAGGCTGTACACGTGAACATGTGAGCACAATTTTATATGGACGCGCGCATGAGCGTGCATAAGCCACCTCTACCACTTAAGTGGGGGGATTTTAGTAGATACATGTGCTTACACAATTACCAGTTTCTCCAGTTCTTTCCCAGTTCACCCAGGTAAAGGATAGGAATTCCTACCCCCCCTAGTTAATTAGCCTCCCTTTTACCTGTTAGCCCTACCCTTAAAACCCTGCTAACTAGCCTAGTTTCTTTGTTCCTGGACTTACATGCCATCCATAGCAGAAGTAAAGTTACACAGTAGGGTACCCTCAGCATGCACTTGTGCACATAAATACTTATGCACAGATTTCACTGAGAAATCTAAGAATGCCTATGTCCCACCCAGACCACGCCATCTCACCCCTTTTTTGCAAAAAAATTTTTGTGTGTGCGTACTCGCGTGCTTTTAAAATCTGCATGCTGCACACAGGCCCAACATCTGCACATATCTCCCGGCTTTGGCACACATATGACTTTTAAAATTCACCCCTAAGGCTCTTCAACTTGGAAGAGAGATGACTGAGAAGGGGACATGATTGAAGTTTACAAAATCATGGGGACATTTCATAAATCTAACAATCAGCAGATTTAAAAGAAATAGTAGAAAGTTCTTTGTCCCTCAGCACACAATCAGGCTATGAAATCTATTGCCAGAGGACGTGGTCAAGGTGCTAGCACAGCAGGGTTTAAGAGGGGTTTGGAAAAGTTCCTAGAGAAAAAGTCCATAACACATTATTAGTTAGGAAGAATAAGGAAAACTATTGCTACACCTGGGAGTGAGTAACAGGAAAAAGATCTATTTTACAGGACCTGCCAGGTTCTTGCTACCTGGATTAGCCACTGTTAGAGACAGGATCCTGGACTCAATGGAATTTGGTCTGAGCCAGTTTGGCAATTCTTATGTTCTTATGTCATATTCTTATGCACTTATGAGTAAACTATTTGCCCACCTGGTCCTCACAAAAATAGCAAGAAGCTTCCTTGGGCTTACCATGCACTCCCACTGCCAGAGTCAGCAAGAAAACCAAGGCCATTCCCCCACCCAACACATACTCTCAACTCTTAAGACAGTAAGAGGCTCTTTCAGGTCAATTCTCCTAACTCCCACCCTTTCAATGAGTCAACAAGAGACTCTTCTTAGACTTCTTGCCTACCTCCTTGAAATGATGGGGGCAGGAGGAATTTCTTGCCACACTGGAGCTGATAATCAAAATGGTTCTCAATGACCTCATGTACTCCTTTGCCCCTTGGGCCTCTTGCTGACATAGAGGGTGAGAGAATTGACCTGGCTGGGGTGTTAGATCTATTGCTGACTAAGGGGGAATTATTGTTATTTGAAATGTTAATGCTTTTTATTAAAATGAACATAAAAATTACTGATGATGCTTGTGTTAAAATTAGGATCAATTTTCAAAGAGTTTAGGATCCTAACTTTTGGAGTTAGGCACCTAAATTGGATCTTCTGAAAATTTACTAGGTCTGAGTACCTAAATTTAAGCTTCTAGTTTTACTAGGCTCCTAAATTTAGGTGCCTAAAAATGGACAGCCACAAAGGTAGAGTTTGGGCAGGGAAACAAATCCCGGTATTCATCATTCCGTTATAATTATAGTGGAATGATGAGTTGTGAAAAAAAGTGGCAGGGGGGTGATACTGAGCCAGTGGCCACACCATGATGGTGAATTTTTGCCCACTGTGGTTGCAACTGCGCTGCAAACTATTGCCCCCATAGTGCCACATTAAAAGGTGTTGTTATTTCTGGCACTATTGCCGGCGATAATGTGTAACACATTATCACCTGCAGCAGTACAAGCATCAAAATGTTATTAACCCTGCCCCAACCCCACCCTAACCCATCCCTTTCCCTCATTTAAATCTTAACGTCATGATGCAATAACTCCCTAACACACATGATATGTTAATACTGGTTGCGGGCCTACTCGCGGTTCCCAGTCTCTTTTAGTCACAAGTCTGGTCCCCGGTCTCAGCGCTTTTTTGAGACGGAAGGGGGTGGCACGGTGTTTCGGGTCGCAGCGGATTGTTGCTCCTTCAAGGCAGGTGGCGTGGCTCGAGCTGTTGCAACGCTCACTCCGGGAAGGAAGCGCTGGTGGGTGTTAGCAGTGTCTCGGGCCGGCAGGCCGAGGCGGATCGGTTGCTTGCAGATCTTTTTTACTGGACGCATCTGCGAGCAGCAGCTGACGATGTCATCATGTTCCAGATGAAGTCATCACGTGGGGGTTGGGTAAGGCTGTTGTCAGCATCTCTGGTTGCTTTGGCAACGAGTCTGCTTAGAATAAGCAACAGTCTTATTTTTATTATTTTGTTCTGCTGTGTTTTTTTCCCTTCAGTTTCATTGCCTGTGGTCTCAGAAAGCATGTATTTCTCTGGACTGTATTTTTGGCTGAGTTTTTAAAAGAATAAAGTTCAATCATCTATGTTACATCTGGAGTCATAGCTACCTCAGTGATTTATGCCTTAACCGTCTGCCTGGATCATCTGACTAGTATTAACCCTAATATCACCAATCTTGACTTAGATCTTTCCTGGTCTCTTTTCTGCTAAAAGACTTTCTGGTAAGTCCTACTGGCTCTGGTACCCAAAGATTCAGTCTGCGGGAACGTGGGCTAGTAAGGTGAAGTTCCTGTCTAAGCTATTAGTATTGTCCACATTCCAGCTGAAGGTAATTCTAAGGGATATTCCTTTAGTAGTTTCATCTACCTTCAACCTTCAACCGGCTCAAGTGTCCACATAGATTAACAGATTTCCAAAGCCATGGACCCAGTGGATCTCTCTGGACTTCAGGCTATTCCAGGCTTGTCTCAGCGCCTGCAGCAACAGCAGCATTGTTTGGATATATTATCTGCTATGGTAGAGCATTTAGCAAATCGCCTGGACTCCACTTCTAGGGCTGCGACTTCCAGTTTGCCTTCCGCTTCTGCAGCAATGCCATTGATGCCTTTAAATATACCGGCACCTCCTCATTACGCAGGAGATTCCAAACAGTGTCGAGGATTTTTAAATCAATGTTTCATGCATTTTTCACTTCAGCCACATCAATTTCCATCTGATAAGGTAAAGATGACATACATTTTATTGGATGGTCGAGCTCTAGCATGGGATTCTCCTTTTTGGGAGCGTGGCGACTCCTTTCTGTTAGATCTCCAGAATTTTGTGTGAATCTTCAGACAGGTTTTTGATGATCCTGCTAGACAATCTACAGCCACCACGGAGTTTCTTCATTTAAGTCAAGGTGCCTGTCCTCTTGTTGATTATGCAGTTGAATTCCATATCATGGCCTCTGAGATGGGCTGGCGGGAGGATAGTCTGTGAAGTATTTTCTTGGAAGGTCTTTCAACCAAAATTAAGGACGAGCTTGCTGCTAGAGAACTACCTGAGGAGCTGGAATCTTTAATTCATTTGTCTGGTTGCATTGACCGTCGACTGCAACAACGAGCTAAAGAGGTAAAAAATAGTCGTCGGGCCATTTCCTTAGCACCAGCTTTTTCTTGGCCAATACATCTTTTACCTTCCAAAACAGAATCACCACGTTCAGAGGAGCCCATGCATCTTGGTCGCATTCTTCTTACTCAAGAGGAGTGGCAGCGACGTCGATCTCTAGGCCTCTGACTTTATTGTGGAGGAAAGGGTCATTTGCTGGCTCAGTGTAAAAAAAGGCCGGAAAACTCCCGATTAGGGAGCTGGAGGGAATTTTATTTTGGCGGACTTGGTAAAACAGTTACAGCTTCCCACCATTTCCAAAAGTCTTCCTCTGCAAATTTCCTCTAAACACGGAAGTCCACTTCCTAGTTGGGAGACCTCTATCACTGCTCCGGTAAATCTTTGCACGGGGGCTCTTCATGAAGAACAAATCACGTTCTTCATTCTGGAAAAGACCATTCATCCAGTGATTTTAGGACTGCCCTGGCTACAGAAACATTCCCTTCAAATTAATTGGAAAACTTTACAGATTATAGCATGGGGTTCAACTTGCTTTTCTTCATGCCTGAATAAATTATCTCGATCTCGAATACCTTTGTCTGTGACAGGACTTGATATTCTAGCACAATATGCAGATTTTAGTGATTTTTTTCAAAAGAAAGGGCTGAAGCATTACCAGAACACTGGCCTTTTGATTGTGCTATTGACTTACTTCCTGGCTCTATACCTCCAAGGGGTCAAGTATATCCTCTGTCTTTACCAGAAACTCAAGCTATGACTCAATATATTCAAGATAACCTTGATAGAGGGTTCATTAGGACCTCTACTTCTCCAGCTGGAGCTGGGTTTTTCTTTGTGGCTAAAAAAGATGGTTCATTAAGACCATGTATAGATTACCGAGGTCTTAATGCCATTACCCGTTGAGACAGGTATCCATTACCACTTATTCCTGAACTTTTGGATCAATTACAAGGAGCTAAGATTTTCACGAAACTAGACCTTAGAGGCGCTTATAACTTGGTTTGAATAAAACCAGGTGATGAGTGGAAGACAGCTTTTAATACTCAAGATGGATATTATGAGTATTTGGTAATGCCGTTTGGACTTTACAATACTCCAGCAGTATTTCAAAACCTTATGAATGAGGTTTTCTACGACATGCTCCATTCCATGGTAATAATATATCTTGATGACATTTTTGTATATTCAAAATACCTCTGTTATCATTGCTATCAAGTATGATAAGTGCTTCAGTGTCTTCAGGAACACCATCTTTATGCGAAACTTGAGAAATGTCTCTTTGAACAAGAATCTATTCCATTCTTAGGATATATTGTATACTCCATTGGTTTTCATATGGATCCCGGAAAGTTGAAAGTATTATGAAGTGGCCTCGCCCGGTTGGACTTTGAACTCTCCAACGATTTCTTGGATTTGCTATTTTCTACCACCACTTCATTCCTAACTACACAAGTATAGTGGCTCCACTCAGTGTACTCACTTAAAAAGGGATGAATGCCAGAGTTTGGCCACCTGAGGCACTAAGAGCTTTCGAAGAATTGAAACTAGCTTTTCTCCAAGACTCTTATTTACAACATCCCAATCCTTCTTGACCATTTGTGGTGGAGGTGGATGCTTCAGATTCTGCCATGGGAGCTGTACTCAGCCAATTCTCGCCCAATGGAGCACTTTTGCCTTGTTCCTATTTTTCTCGGAAATTCACTTCTTCAGAGAGAAACTACAGTATTGGAGATAAGGAATTACTTGCTATAAAGATGGCTTTTGAAGAGTGGCATCAGTAGTTGGAGGGGGCCTAACTTGAAATAACTGTTACGAGCGCGCGCGGGCGCGGTCGTCTTGGGCGGGTGGTGAGCCCTTGGGCCACGGCAGGACCCCAGGAGGAGCCCAAGGCCACACCGTGGGAGGTGAGCTGAGCAGGCATGGTGAGCCAGGCAGGCAGGAACAGAAGCAGGAAGTCCGGCCCTCAGCCGGACCTGCATGCCCATGGTAGCCAACACGGGGAAGTTGACTAGTGAACGGTCCTCCGACTGTTCCCGGCCCTTTCGGACCCGCCGCAGGGAACGGCAATGGGCAGCAGGCCGGACAGAGGCGAGGGCAGACAGAGTCCTTAAACTGAAGACATCAGACGGGGCAGAAGCAAGACGAAGACATCAGGACAAGGGCTGAAGCGAGACACAGGAAAGGCCCAGGCGAGCAGGAACTCCGATGCTGGGATACTCACATCCGAAGCCCCCTCGGCTGGCAGAAGCTCAAGAGCCCGTGGGACGAATCCCTCCTGTTGGCCACTCCAGGGCCCAACAGGACAGAAGGCTCAGGAACCAGGTCAAGGCAGAGACAGGTAGACATCCGGACAAGGGCTGAAGCAGACACTGAAGACAAGGCTGGACGGGAACATTGCACTGTCCATCAGGGCGCCCTACTCAGCCCACCCGTGGGACTGAGTCGCGGACCACCCTGTCCCAGACGCGCCCTACACAGCCTAGGAAGGCTGGTCGCGGACCACGCTGAGAAGGAGGGCGCGGGGAAGACCCAGGCGAACAGGACTCCGATGCTGGGAAACTCACATCCGAAGCCCTTACGGCTGGCAGGCACAGGAACAAACATCTAGGCAGGGTCAGAGACCGACATCAAGGCAGAGACACTGGATATCAGGAACAGCAAGCAGCAGGAAACATGGAGGACCTGGACCGGCAAGGTTACAGACAACTGTAATGCACAATCTGCAGGCCAAAGACAAGCAGGAGTCGGCGTCACGGACCGGAGTCAAGGCAGGCTGAAGACAAGCAGGAGTCTGAGTCACGGACCGGAGTCAAGGCAGGCTGAAGACAAGCAGGAGTCTGAGTCACAGACCGGAGTCAAGGCAGGCTGAAGACAAGCAGGAGTCGGAGTCACAGACCGGAGTCAAGGCAGGCTGAAGACAAGCAGGAGTCGGAGTCACGGACCGGAGTCAAGGCAGGCTGAAGACAAGCAGGAGCCGGCGTCACGGACCGGAGTCAAGGCAGGCTGAAGACAAGCAGGAGTCAGAGCCACGGAGGACCTGGATCGGCAGGGTTACAGACTACTGTAGGGCCCGATCCGAAGGCCAAGACACAGTGAACAGAAAGTCCTTAAATACTGGAGGTAGAGGGCAACTCCCTGGGAGGAGCTTGCCAGGACCGCCCACCGCTGGTCCTATAACTAGGGTAGAGAGCTGCGGGCCAGCCCCTAGGGAAGGGCGTCGCCCAACAGGAAGTCCAAACACTGAGGCTGCAAGCCACCGGCACAGCTAGGCCTCTCAGGCCCTGGAGCAAGTCCTGGATGATGCGCAGGCGAGGCCCTGGCTTCAGAGCGGCCTCTGGAGGAAGGTAAGAGACCTCCTGCAGCGCAGCAGCAGGGGGGATCGCAACAATAACTGTATACACTGATCATAAAAACTTGGAGTACTTGTGTCAAGCACAGTGATTAAATCCTCGGCAAGCAAACTGGTCCCTTTTCTTCAGCCGATTCAAATTCTCTATTTGATATCAACCAGCCTCAAAGAATACTCGAGCTGATGCTCTCTCTCATGCTTTTGAGGTTGAGGATGCTCTTGTAATACCTCAATACATCTTAGATCCAGCTCAAGTACATCTGGCTGTGACCAATGTGGTTCCAACTGGCAAAACTGTGGATCCAATTCATCTCAGGGTGAAAGTATTATCAAGGGATCATGACTCATTGTCAGCTGGACATCTGGGCAAAGAACGAACATTTGAACTATTAACTCAATATAATTGGTGGCCTCATGTTAAATGAGATGTCCAGGCTTATGTTTGTTCCTGCTCAATGTGCACTCAGCAAAAGCCTCTTCCTGGTTGCCCTTGGGGATTATTACAACCACTTCCTATTCCTGAAGAACCATGGACACATATTTCTACTGATTTCTTAGTAGATCTACCAGTACCTGAAGGGAAGCAAGTAATCTGGGTCACTATTGATCGTTTTTCAAAGATGGCTCACTTTGTGAGTTTACCAAAATTGCCTACCACTTCTGAACTTGCTCAGCTATTTACCCAACACATCTTCCATTTGCATGGATTACTTCAGCATATTGCATTTGATCGAGACTCACAATTTACTGCTAAATACTGGTGAGCTCTCTGTAAAAAATTGAGAGTTAAATTAGATTTTACTTCAGCATTCCATCCACAAGGGAATGGGCAAGTTGAACGTACCAATCAAATGCTTAAAACCTATCTCAGATCATTTTTAAACCAACGACAAAATAACTGGGCACCCCTTTTGCCTTAGGCAGAGTTTTCATATAATCATCACGTTCATTCTGCAACTTCACACTTTGTGGAATACAACACAAATTTGCCTCCGACAAGTGGCTATGACAGCAAAAGACACCATTGATAAACATCGTCGGCAAGCTCCGCTCTTCAAACCTGGAGACCGAGAGTGGCTAAAAACTCATCATATCTGGTTAAGAATACCCTCTATGCATTTAGCACCCAAATACATCAGACCATTCTCTATAAAGGAATGCATACTGCCAGTCTTATATAGTTTATCGTTACCTACCACGTTAAAGATGGTGGCGTGGCTCGAGCCGTTGAGACGCTCGCTCCGGGAAGGGGGCGCTAGTAGGTGTTAGCAGTATCTCGGGCCGGCAGGCCAAGGTGGATCGATTGCCTGCGGATCTTTTTTACTGGACGCATGCGCGAGTAGCAGCTGACGACGTCATCACATGCCGGATGACGTCATCACATAGGGGTTGGGTAAGGCTGTTATCAGCATCTCTGGTTGCTTTGGCAACGAGTCTGCTTAGAGTAAGCAACAGTCAGGGTTTTCTCCGGTGGATTCTTGTTTTTATTATTTTGTTCTGCTGTGTTTTTTTCCCTTCAGTTTCATTGCCTGTAGTCTCAGAAAGCATGTATTTCTCTGGACTGTATTTTTGGCTGAGTTTTTAAAAGAATAAAGTTCAATCTTCTATGGTTACATCTGGAGTCATAGCTACCTCATTGATTTATCATTAACTGTCTGCCTGGATCATTTGACTACTATTAACCCTAATATCACCAATCTTGACTTAGATCTTTCCTGGACTCTTTTCTGCTAAAAGACTTTCTGGTAAGTCCTACTGGCTCTGGTACCCAAAGGTTCAGCCTGTGGGGAACGTGGGCTAGTAAGGTGAAGTTCCTGTCTAAGCTATTAGTATTGACCGCATTCAGGCTGTAGGTAATTCTAAGGGATATTCCTTTAGAAGTTCCATCTACCTTCAACCGGCTCAAAGGTCCACATAGATTAACATGATAACAGTCCATTGCATTTTAATGAATGACACTGAAAGTTAGAAACTTAGGGCCTGATTTTAAAAATCATTTCACTCGAGTAAATCACTTTACTTGAATAAGTGAACTTTTGAAAATTGCTACAATATATGTCATTGAATTGCCCATAGGATTTACTCACATGAGTGCACTTTACGCATGTAAATGGCTATTGAAATTTGAAAAATGCTTCAATTGCACGTAACTCCTTTGAAAATTACCCCCATAGTATTGATTTTCAGTTCTAGGCACCTAACTTAGGGCCTTAAATCTAGTCAAATGAATAGCTCACCTAAATTTAGGATCCTAACTCTTATCCCAAATGTATTTGAATTTTCCGCTGAAACCTTAGGCTATTAGGTTTGGCTGAAATTAGGTGCTTAATTTAGATTCCTAATTTACAAACTTAAATTTAGGAGTTCAGCTTTTTTTGAATATCGACCTCATAGTAAATAATTCCCTACAAAGGCCCAAAACCATACCTAAGTTCCAAAAAGTCATTTATTGGAACTGAGTTAGAGTTGATCTATGTGAAGTGTGGAATAGAATCATCCTTAGAGTGCTGCAATCCTGCCATAATTTTATAGTTCAGTTGGCAATCAACTTTCTGTAATCCCATGTGAGTGCATGTTCACAAATTAGCAATTTGTTTTAATAGCTGCTTGTATGAATTCTTTTCTGTTAGAAAGTAATATTGCTAAGTAATGTAGATCATACTTTGTAGAATCATAAGTCATATTAAAACAGCAATTTGTGTTAACCAGATTTGTTGAACAAATAGAAAATGTTTTTCTGTAGTCTATAGCACCATAATGTAGCATTTTACACTTTAAAATTGAATTAACTAAAAATATAACAAAAAATGAAATGCAAAATATAAAAAGCTTATACCAGTGATAGATCATTTGAGCAATACATTTGAGTACTCCCAGTGGCTCCAGCCAGGATTAAAGAGAGAAAATAGAAGTATAAAAATATAATGCACTGTTTTCAGCATTTACTTTCAGTTTCCATTTATCTTTAATAACATAGAGGTCAATATTCAAAGGGTTTGTAATATCTGGGCAGCTTCCAAATTTCATGAACAAAACCTACAATTTTAATAATTCCCCTCCCATGCTAAATTTTGTCTAAACAAATTGTTACCCGTACACAATTTAAGCCAGGTGGAGAGGCAGTGCTTGGGGAGTTCCCAGGTTTAATTTCATTTTGTCTGGGCAGCACTGATATTGAAAGGGAAGGGATCAGTCCCAATTCAGAATTTACTGTTAGGAAAGGTGCTAGTCCCTGTTCTGTACTGAGTTCTGAATGGGGATTGGCTTATTCATCCTGGATTGCAGTGAGTAAATGAATATTATGTGCTGAGAGTTGTCAATCCTTCCAACACTTAATATTCAGTCCAGGAAGAGGAGGTAAGAGCGTCTTTTTGTCTCACTGGGATCCTGGAAATTTGGGAGTAAGGCTAGGCATTTGCCTCATCACTTTTTAAAAATATAGTGGATAGGAGGATTAGTGTTGCTTAGCCTACTACAATTTTATTTATCTTGAGGGGATGGGAGGAAGAAGGGATCTGGTATTGCACATTTATAGGTTGATACCTGGTAACTGAGAAAGTTTTCCATATAACTTTTTCAAGGTAACTTTATCCCAAGTATATTCAGTGGCATTTTTACACAGATTAGTATCACTGAATATGAGTAAACATACCGAGATAATGTTTCCCAGGTAACTTGTTCGCATACCATGCTTTTGTATATGGACCCCATGGTAGATGACTGCAGATGACAATCAATTGGTACATTCAGTCTGTCCAGTTAATTTGGTCTACTCTGCTAAAAATCTATCCTAGCTGTCAATTATAGATGGATTGGATGGGTCCCATAGACTGAACCCAAGGGCACATAGAAAGAGAGATGAACCCTCTCTGCAACCAGTTCTCCATGGTTAGCTTTACACTTCTGAGTCTCAGGGCTCCCTGTGGGGAGAAGCTTAACTTCAAGATCCATTTGCTTTAAATGCAGTATAAGCTCCTATTTCCTCCTCAATAATCACCAGATTGATAGGTCATGTGGTTTCCAACCTCTTTACACAAAGTTGATGAAATGACTGAAAAATATTTCAGCATTCTGATCAGATTTTAAATAAAGTCAATGAAAAAGTAAGATAGAAGAAAGATTAATACATTTGTGACCTCACTCTTATAGTAAAGTCTCTGAAATTCTTTGGAAGCCAATTCCTTAGTAATTCATTTCCTTATCTTTCCAGTTTCTCAGATTTATGGTAGTTCAATCATCTTTCCACTTCCCAAATTTATTACATCTCTTCTCCCACTGTAGAATGGACAGAATAAATTCCCAACAATTTATCAGAACGTAAGTCCCAATTTTCATACCTTTCTCGAAGTCTTCTTAAATATTTTAGATCTAATTATGACTGTACCAGTGGATATTCTCCTCTCATGTGCAGGCACACTTGAGCCAATAGCAAACACAGGCCTAGATTTATGAAATTGCTATAATTATAGCATAAATAATGCCCATGATAAAAGAATGGGTGTGGTTAAGCTAATTTCCTGTATATCGCATTGCAGAGGAAATTATCACGTCACACGTTGTATCAGCGCATCATGCACTCCAAGAGTGCGTAGTGCGTTGTGTCAGTACATTGTGCAACATTTTATATAGTACACACATTTGTACATGGCACGTTATTTTTTTGGTTATATATACCAGATTCCTGCAGCTGCCTCTTTGAGGTGTATCAGGCATTGGAGAAAGGAGTGGGAGTAGGAGCTTCTAGATTTTGATTTCCTGACTATGTTGTCTTGTTTTCTGTTCTCAACTGTTTCCCTTTCCCTTGGTATTTTATCTTCTTTCTGTGAGTGAAAGTTTCGTCAATTTGTCCTGTTTGTCTGTGGTTGTGTCAGAAGGAGAATTGGTGGTGAGGTGTGGTGGAGAGGTATGGTGGAGAAGTGGAGGAAGACTGATGAGGAGGAGGAGGAGTGGTGAGGCATGGTGGTGAGGTGGAGTAGGAGTGGTGGGGAAGAGGAGGAGTATTGAGGTGTGGTGGTAAGGCATGGTGGTAAGGAGAAGGAGGAAGGGTGAAGAGAAGTAGTGAGGCATGTGGTAAGGTGTGTTGGTGAGGAGGAAGAGAAAGAGTAATAAGGAGGAGTGGTGTGGTGTAGTGGTGTAGAGTGGAGAGGATGGAGTGTGAGATGTAGGGGAGAAGAAGAGAGGTGTGAGGAGAGGAGGGGAGGAGGGGAGGAGGGAGGACAAGGGCAGGAGTGCTAGGGGAAGGACGAGGAGGAGGAGTAGGAGTAAGGACAGGGAAAGGAGTAGAGATAGGGAGGGGCAAGGGATAGGATGATGTCGGAATGGGAAGGGGAAAGGCAGCAAATCCTGTGGGAGGAATACAACAGGCTAGGGATAGAAAGAGAGGGAAGAGGGCAGGAAAGTCTGTAGGTCAGGTGCAGTAAGTGGGGAAGGAAGGAAAGAGAGAGAGGAATGGGAGCGAGAGTAAGGAAAGGGAGAATACCTCTCCAAAAGCAGAAGTGACACCCCCTTCAGGCAGCCAGGCAGCAGAAGTTCATCACAGGGTGTTGAAGTTCAGTCCGGAGGACAATGATATCATCATTGCTGAGGTCCTGGAACATTATGCCATGCTTTTCAGCAACCATGCGGCCAAGACCTTGAGGGCTGCCAAGGGTCAGATCTAGTGCACCATTGCCCAGGCAATCTTAAGGTACAGCGGCATGAGACACAGTGGGGAGCAGGTTGCCCACAGGTATCGGGACATAAAGGTCCAGTTAAAGACCAAGTTGATGAACCATAACAAGTACATCCAGCAGACCAGCAGAGGAGCCCCTTGTCCAATTGTGCTGATGCCCATGGAGGAGCACCTTGTCTAACGGATGAGACAGGATGTGTTTGAGGGCATGGCTGAGCAGCTGGACACCTCGTGAGCTGAAGCAGGTAAGTTCACCTCACCTGTAAATGGCAAGGCTGCTAAAGTTGTGCACATCATTTGGCATAAGATGCTCACATTGCTTGACAAGCAAAGTGTGCATCTCATGCCAAATGAGCCATGTATATACTTCTTGGCTTTGGTACTTATATGTTCTTTGCCAGTTTCAGCTGTCCAGCCTCAGGGACCAGCAGTGAAGCCCCAGGGACCAGCAGTGAAGAGCCAGGCAGCTATGCATCAGGACTTTTCTGTGACCCCCATGCTTTTCGTCGCTCAGACACAGTTCAGCGAGGAGAAGAAGGAGGAGGAGTAACAGCAGTATCCTGAGCACAGCTAGATCCTGCAAGCCATTGGCTCAGCAAGCCCACTGTTTGAGAACCTAAATCTTTCCAGCTTCATGGAAAAACCCAGCCTGCAGTGGCACAAAATTGAGCCAGCGCAACCTCGCTCCAGCACATTACATGTCCAGCATGAGGCAGCACACACTGAGCCGGAGCAGTCCACCAGCCTCCTCTTGCCACTTCTGGAGGCTCACACCTCTACTTTGCCCAAGATCTGCACAGCACCAGCACCAGCTCTTGCACCAGTTCTGGCATCACCACTGGTAACAAACGAGGCCTCAATATACGAGCAGCTGGACCAGCTGGAAAGAAGCCATGGTGTCCATATTCACCATATACAGGCAGAGTTAGTGCGCCTGAGGAGGGCTGTCAACAGGTAGAGGGAGGCCCTGCATGACCAGATGGCAGCCCACACACAAGCTCTCACCACAGTGGCTACGTCAATAGATAACCTCACCAGCATTCTCACCCAGATTCTACTAAGAATGCCGGAGCCAGCACTAGTGCATTCCTGGTGCACGCAAATGGACACGCTGATTTTATAACATGCACATCAGGGTGCACAGATGTTATAAAATCCAATGACCGTGCGCACATGTGCACCAAATTTTAACATCCATGCGCACATGTGCTAGCAGTCTGCGACTCATGTGCGCGGGGGGGTAATTTTCAAATTACACGTGGTGACACAATCGGCCTTTTTTCCAGTTACCTCCCAGTCCACTCCAATTAAGGTGTGGACTGGGAGGGAACTTTCCTACCCCCCTGCCTAACCGTCCTTCCCTTTCCTCTCTCCACCCCAACCCCTACGTAGCTACCCCCAATTTTTTTATTTTACTTCTTACTGTTTTTCTGCATTTTTTATATAGTTTGTATGTTTTTCGGAGATAAGAGGATGAGTTTGTTTTATGCTTGATGTATTTTTTATTATTGTTTTATGTAATGAAGTGTATTTGATATTTTTATGATGTTGACAGATATTTTAGGCTTTTCATTTTAGGCTTGTTTTAGATTTGTATTAAGTTTACTTTTAGGTTATCTGTGATGTATTCTATTTTTGTTGTAAACCGTTACGATGGATCCTGAGTGACAGTATATAAAATCAGATAAATAAATAAATAAATAAATACTACCCCTCTGGAGCAGAAGTATTTTCCATGCACCAGCCGGCTGCCAGCATGTGCTTTCCTGGGACAGTGGCAAATGGGTACTGTCCTGGCTGGCCTCTATCCCACCCCGCCTTTCCCTGCCCACGCCGTGCCCCCGGTCTGCTCCTTTTTCAGGGCCCAGCACTTCTGTACGTAACACAAAACTGTGTCATTTTGCTAGAGTATATTGAGATAGTTCTCTGTCTTTCATTTTATTAATAAGTTATTGCTTGTCAATGAACATGAAAATTTGCTATGATAGGTCTCGTCATAGTTGCTTCTCATCTCCAAGACCTGTGAGCCCTTTCCAGTTTCGAATTATTGACGCCTTCTTTCCTCATCACCTCATAATAGATTTTTTTTTACTATACTTTCTGTACATTTTTCCATCCCTGTTTCTAAGAACCCAAGATTCTTATATTTAATAGGGATGTGAATCGTTTTTCAACGATTAAAATTATCGTCCGATAATGTTTATATCGTCTTAAATCGTTATAGAACACGATACAATAGAAATTCTAACGATTTATCGTTAAAAATCGTTAAATCGTGTTAGTGCGCACTAACTCGAGTTAGTGTGCACTAACTCCCCGTTAGTGCGCACTAACTCGATTTAGTGCGCACTAACTGAAAATGATACAAATAAACACTTTCCAGGTCACTGAAGGTCAGTTAGGAATGAATATGTGTTCCTATTGGCTGGCTGCCCTCTTATCTATTGATGTTACCAAGGTTACCACTGAGGTGATGGTTGGGGGGATGGGAAATGGAACTGGAAACTAACGAACACCAACAGAAAATGAAACAAAGTGTTCACACTTCCCAGGTCAGTAAAGGTCACTTAGGAATGAATATGTATGTATGTATTCCTATTGGCTGGCTGTGCTCTTATCTATTGATGTTACCAAGGCTAATACTGAGGTAATGGTTGGGGGGATGTGAAAAGGAAACAGTTGGAAGCTTGACAAAAAAAGTAATGTAATGATCAGCACTCACGTGACTAGAACTTGTTTGTTTATTATTTTTGTTAGCAGGCACCTGAAATGCTAGTGCATGTTGAATTTGCCAATCACTGTGCATTTTAGAAAGGTGGTCCTGGCTGGAACTGTACACAGTTCAAATATATGTAATTGATTGTTGGTAAGTGTATTTTTTAAGTAGCCACACTGGCACAAGTATGTTTACTTTTCCTCCTACTTAACTCACTAGCTCAGCTTTGTAAGAAGGGCTTCTCTGCTTGTGTGTTGTTTTTGTTTGGTGTGAGGAGAGCAGAAACATCAGATCTTTATTCAATCTACTACAGTCATCTCTTACAGTGCCCTATCCCTATTAATACCAGGAGTGTTGTGATCTTCCTGCACACAGTGCCCTAACCCTGATACCAGTCTGAGACAGCTCCCTCCCTGCATTACTAGAGAGAGGCTGGCTTCACAGACAGGGGGGAGCTGCCTGACCCTCACTCCTGACTTCCCCCATGTCCCAACTAGTGAATGGTGTGTGGGTGAGGGGGGGGGGGGGAGGATGGTGAAGTCTGAGACAGCTCCCTCCCTGCATTACTAGTGAGAGGCTGGCTTCACAGACAGGGGGGAGCTGCCTGACCCTCACTCCTGACTTCCCCCATGTCCCAGCTAGTGAATGGTGTGTGGGTGAGGGGGGGGGGGAGGATGGTGAAGTCTGAGACAGCTCCCTCCCTGCATTACTAGTGAGAGGCTGGCTTCACAGACAGGGGGGAGCTGCCTGACCCTCACTCCTGACTTCCCCCATGTCCCAGCTAGTGAATGGTGTGTGGGTGAGGGGGGGGGAGGATGGTGAAGTCTGAGACAGCTCCCTCCCTGCATTACTAGTGAGAGGCTGGCTTCACAGACAGGGGGGAGCTGCCTGACCCTCACTCCTGACTTCCCCCATGTCCCAGCTAGTGAATGGTGTGTGGGTGAGGGGGGGGGGGGAGGATGGTGAAGTCTGAGACAGCTCCCTCCCTGCATTACTAGTGAGAGGCTGGCTTCACAGACAGGGGGGAGCTGCCTGACCCTCACTCCTCCGGGGTATTGTGATCTTCCTGCACACAGTGCCCTATCCCTGATACCAGGGGTGTTGTGATCTTCCTGCATGCAGTGCCCTATCCCTATTAATACCAGGAGTGTTGTGATCTTCCTGCATGCAGTGCCCTATCCCTTCCTGCATGCAGTGCCCTATCCCTATTAAAACCCTTGACCTACTATTTATCAACTCCCATCTATCTGCACCCTACACCCCCTCAACAACCCCCATACCCTGGTCCGACCACTTTATCATCAATACCCAAATCCATCTCACCTCCCCCACCAAGACATCCTCAACCCAAAAAAAAACGATATCCTTCCACAAACCCTGCTCATCAGAAAGCATAACTACAGCACTCGACAAAGCTGTAGAGAACCTGGACCTCTCAAATCCAGACGCAGCCCTCCACTCATGGAACCACATTACCAAATCTATAGCCAACAAACTTTGCCCCATGATACATAAAGAAATCCCCCCCTTACAAAACAAAAAAAAACCATGGTACTCCAACGAACTTCAAATCCTGAAACAGGACCTCAGATCAAAAGAACGTACCTGGCGCCGCCATCCCTCCCCCCAACACAAAGCAATATACAAACAATCACTGCACAAATACCGGCAAGCCACCATCATTGCCAAAAGGGACTATCACGCATCAAAAATACACGACCTACAATTCAATGCCAACGCCCTCTTCTCCTACGTCACTGAACTCACCAAGACCCCACACCCCGTTACCATTGAAGAAAACTCCAAGGAAAGATGCGAGGATCTGGCCAAACACTTCCAGCACAAAATTTCCAATATCCTCCTACGCTTCCCCCACAACCCCACGACCACCTCCCCAAAGCACACTAGCACCTGCATCAGATCTTTCGACCCCACCTCCCCAAAGCACACCAGCACCTGCATCAGATCTTTCGACCCCACCTCCACCCTAGAAATTGAGTCCATCCTCAAAAAAATGAAACCGGCCACGCATTTCTCTGACGCAATCCCCTCCAAAACCCTCCTATCCATTCCCACCACTATCGCCAAACCCTTAGCTAACATCATCAACTGCTCCCTCACCTTCGGAAAAGTCCCAGATCCCCTCAAACTTGCCGTTGTGAAACCCCTCCTAAAAAAACCCTCCCTTGACCCCTCTGAACCGGCAAACTATCGGCCCATCTCCAACCTTCCCTTCCTTGCGAAAGTCCTCGAGAAAGTAGTCAATTCCCAGCTCACCGACTACCTCGAGGACCACAGCCTCCTACACCCCTCACAATTCGGATTTCGGAAAGGCCGAAATACCGAGAATCTCCTCTTAGCCATTACTGACACCATACTCATTGGACTAGACCAAGGAAAATCCTTCTTACTGGCCCTACTAGATGTATCTGCAGCCTTTGACACTGTCAATCATCAAATCCTTATCACACGCTTGACAGAGATAGGCATTACCGACACAGCACTAGACTGGCTCACCTCCTACCTCACAAACAGAGAATACCTCATAAAACTCGATAACCATGAATCCTGTCACATTCCCCTCAGACAAGGCGTACCACAGGGATCTTCCCTATCCTCCACCCTCTTCAATATATACCTCCTCCCTCTCTGCAACTTACTATCAAACCTAGGCCTGGACTTCTTCCTATACGCTGATGATGTACAAGTACTCATACCCATTCAGAAAACACTCAATGAAACCATCCTCTTCTGGGAATCTTGCCTAGTCAGCATCAACTCCCTACTAACCAACCTTCACCTTGCTCTCAATACAACCAAAACCGAGCTCCTCTTTATATCCAAGCAATCTGAACACGACTCCTCCACCACACCACCGCCCCCCCTCAACTCTCCCACACTACCCCTCTCCGTAAGAGACTTGGGAGTCACACTCGACCAACACCTAAACTTCAAGCCACACATCAAGTCCCTCCTTAAAGCAGGCTTCTACAAACTCCAGGTCCTCAAGAAGCTCAAGCCTTTACTCCATACCCAAGATTTCAGATTAGTCCTACAGTCCACTATTTTCTCCAAAGTGGACTACTGCAACGCCCTTCTACTAGGCCTTCCATACTCCACCATCAAACCACTTCAAACTCTTCAGAACGCCATGGCACGAATCCTCACAAACACACGTAGAAGAGAGCATATTACACCTATCCTAGCAGACCTTCACTGGCTGCCCATCCAATTCCGCGCCCAATATAAGACCCTAACTATTCTACACAACACCCTCTACAAAAACAACTCCCCCTGGCTTAAGGAAATGCCCCGCTTCCACCTCTCAACCCGCCAGACAAGATCCACATCTACAGGCACCCTCCACACCCCGCCCCTCAAAACAGCACGCCTCGCCACCACCAGAGAAAGAGCCTTCACCATTGCAGGCCCCGCCCTCTGGAACTCCCTCCCCGCACACCTCCGTCTTGAACCCTCACTACCCAATTTCAAAAAAGGCATCAAGACCTGGCTCTTCAGACAGGCCTACCCCGAACCCAATCCCTCGTAGTCAACCCCCCCCAAACCCCCCCCCAAACCCCCCTAGTCACCGCACCGCCCACCACCCTCCCACCCTAACCCCCTCCCCCCCCCCCACCTTACACCCGTACACAGTACCGCACCCCATCTACCTCTCAACCTGCTCCTTCCTGTATGGTAAAAGTCAAAACTAATTGTCTCCTCACCTGCCTTATCTGCTGTAAAAAAAAAGCATATATATATATATGTGTCTCATAACTTGCCATAACTACCGTAAATAAACCTCCACAGATATTCTCCATGCAATCCATAATTCCTCATTATCCGCTGTAACTTTGTGACAATGTCCGCTGTAACTTTGTGACAATGTCTTAACCCTCATTTTATTGCCTCTCATGTAAATAATGTTACGTTCCTTTTAACTTCCCAGCTGCTATCTTCTTCCTCCTTTACTTTCTCCCCCCTCCCCCCCCCCCCTTTTTTTCTCGAACCTGCTCCATCCCCCTCTCCCTGTTTATTGTAATTTCCTCCTTTTGCAAGTTTATTGTAAACCGGCGTGATGTGCCCGCACGAACACCGGTATATTAAAAGCTGTTAAATAAAAATAAATAAATAAAAATAATACCAGGAGTGTTGTGATCTTCCTGCATGCAGTGCCCTATCCCTGATACCGGGATGTGTGCAAGAAGATCACAACACCCCCGGTATCAGGAATAGGGCACTGTGTGCAGGAAGATCACAACACCCCCAGTATCAGGAATAGGGCACTGTGTGCAGGAAGATCACAACACCCCTGGTATTAGGGATAGGGCACTGTGTGCAGGAAGATCACAATACCCCTGGTATCAGGGTTAGGGCACAAGTTCTAGTCACATTGACTGATCACATTACTTGTTTTGTCAAGCTACCAACTGTTTCCATTTCCCATCCCCCATATACTGTCAGTAGGAAACTTGGTAACATGAATAAATAAGAGGGCAGCCAATAGGAATACATATTCATTCCTAAACTGACCTTAACTGACCTGAAAAGTGTCAAATTGTATCATTTTCAGTTAGTGCGCACTAACTCCCAGTTAGTGCGCACTAATCGGAAAAAACGATTTTTAACGATTTTTTAACTAAAAAATCGTGCCTAAGACGATTTTCTTGCCCTGCCACACGATTTCTATCGTTAAGACGATATGGAAAACGATTCACATCCCTAATATTTAATCTTCTCTGCCTCATTTCTAAATCATTGTGGAGATCCTTAAGCTCTTTCATTGCCTTTTCTAGAGACTTTATGTGTATAGAGAATCCAGAAGCAGAGTAAATTTGCTTGCTTATGCACATTTCATTCCCAGAAACTCTCTCATTAAAAGATTTAACGCCACCCTTCAATTCTGAGCTTATTTTAGATATGTCAGTACAGATTAACTTATTCTCAGCAAATAGGGATACTGCGCCCACTTTTGTTACTAGAAGATCTAATTCTTTAGTAGATGTACAACAACTCTTGCTTTCCCTGCTAAATTTAGTCTGTGTCTCAGCATAGGTATTTTTATCCTCCATTGCAAAAAGATATGAGGTGGAGCAGTCTGAGACAGATGTTAGAAATTTCCTTTAATATTATGCCAATCCTCGAACTAGATAAACTATTATATCCCTACAGCTGTCAGCTAAATAGCCTCTACGGATAGCAGAAAAGACATTTACAGTGCCATTATTGCTTTTTTTCATACTAAATGTCACTGGTCAGATTCAGGCAGGTAATATTTTGTATGGAAGAAAGTAATAATGGTGGTGGCCTCAGTCTCTGATGCCATTTGAAATAGCAGCAGCAGCAGTAGGGTAGGATTGAGAAGGGATTATTCCTGCCCCTTGAAGTTTTTAATTGATTTTAAAGATGTTTTGAGGTAAGAGGGTTCAGGGGAGGCTGGGGATCAGGAAAGGGAATGGGAGAGTGTTCTTCATAAATGAAGGTAAGCAAACACAATGGGGTAGATTTTAAGATGTGCGTATGCGCTTCCATGTGCGTGCGCTACCTGGCACATGCACAAGGATGCCCGATTTTATAACATGCATGCGCAGGTGTGTGCATGTTATTAAATCGGGGATCGGTGCATGCAAGGAGGTGCACATTAGTGCAACTTGTGCACGCTGACACCCGCGGCCCTTACCCGTTCCCTCCCAGGCCACTCCAATTTAGAATCGGCCTGGGAGGGAACTTCCCTACCCCCTAATCTATCCCTCCCACTCCTTCCCCTAACCTACCCACCCCCTAGCCCTATCCTAAACCCCTCCCAAAAAAATTATCTTACCTTTTGCGCCTACTTAAAGCAGGCACAGGTTGCGCACGCTGGCAGCCTGCTGGCACGCGATCCCCTGGCACAGCGGCAAATGGTTGCTGTGCAGGGGTCCTCTAGCCTTGCCCCATCCCTTTTCTTTGGCCCCGGGACTTACGCATGTCCTGGGGCTTTATGCGCATAGCCGGGCCTTTTTAAAATAGGCCCGGTGCACGTAAGGCCACCTACGCGTGTAAATCCACTGGATTTACGTGCGTAGGCTTTTGAAAATCTGGCCAAATTTCATTTCTTTCCTATTTCTTATTAAAAATGAAATGAAATGAAATAGAACATAATAGGGCATTTCATTAAAACTTCTCATTTTGTTTTAAGGAAAATGTAGCCGTATCAATCAGTGGTCCTCTCTTTTGCCACTATGGTTCTTTTGTGTCTAACTATTCTTGATTGAATTATTCCACATTTTTTACTTCTAAAACACAATGGAAAATTTCAACACTCCATCAAAAGGTTATCAGAAAATGACTTTAAACTTTTTATAAGGCGATAAACACTTCATATTGAAATGAAGTTGGCCATAGAGGCAAAAACTCATAACAAAAACTTTAAAAAATATATTCGAAGCATGAAACCTGTGAGGTAGTCAGTTGGACCATTGGATGACAGAGAGGTTAAAGGGGCTCTTAGGGAAGATAAGGCCATTGTAGAAAGACTAAATTAATTCTTTGCTTCCGTGTTTACTAATGAGGATGTTGGGGAGATACCAGTTCCGGAGATGGTTTTCAGGGGTAAAGAGTCAGATGAACTGAACGAAATCACTGTGAACCTGGAAGATGTAGTAGGCCAGATTGACAAACTAAAGAGTAGCAAATTACCTGGACCAGATGGTATGCATCCTAGGGTATTGAAGGAACTAAAAAATGAAATTTCTGATCTATTAGTTAAAATTTGCAACCTATCATTAAAAACGTCCATTGTACCTGAAGAGTGGAGGATGGCCAATGTAACCCCAATATTTAAAAAAGGCTCCAGGGGCAATCCG
Organism: Rhinatrema bivittatum; assembly: GCF_901001135.1. NCBI lineage: Eukaryota > Metazoa > Chordata > Amphibia > Gymnophiona > Rhinatrematidae > Rhinatrema > Rhinatrema bivittatum. Next base: position 540,172,143 of record NC_042616.1, on the reverse strand, counting down.
GGTAACTATAGACCAGTGAGCCTGACTTCAGTGCCAGGAAAAATAGTGGAAACTATTCTCATAATCAAAATCGTAGAGCATATAGAAAGACATGGTTTAATGGAACACAGTCAACATGGATTTACCCAAGGGAAGTCTTGCCTAACAAATCTGCTTCATTTTTTTGAAGGGGTTAATAAACATGTGGATAAAGGTGACCAGTAGATGTAGTGTTTGGATTTTCAGAAGGCGTTTGACAAAGTCCCTCATGAGAGGCTTCCAAGAAAACTAAAAAGTCATGGGATAGGAGGCGATGTTCTTTCATGGATTACAAACTGGTTAAAATACTTGTTTTGTTTTTTTTGTTTAAAAACATGAAATAAACATTAAAAATGGGGGGTGGGGTGGAGGGGGGAAGAAACGAGGCCTCCCAAGGCCTCTTGTCTCCACTAACCAATCCCTCCCACCCAGAAAAATGATGGAGCTAAAATTCTTCCTGGACCCCACTTACCCTGACTGAAGGGGATAAGCTAACAATGCCCAGGTCTAGGCTTCAGCCTCAGCCTTACATAGACCTAAGCCCTATGCAAGCCCCAAACTTGGAGGCCTTGTCCCAATTCCTTGACCTATGCCCAGGCTGAAGCCTCTGCCTTGCATAGAACAAGGCCACAGCAGGTTGTGACAACTTCAGCCTAGGCCCTACACAAGGCCCAAGATTGGAGGCCTGCTCCCAATGCTTCGGCCCATGCCAGGGCCCAATCCCAGGTCCAACACACAGCCCGGAGGCCAGATATCAATGCCTAAGCCTTGGCCCCAGTCCAGGCCTGACATTGAGGCCCGACCAAAGGCTGGAACTCTGTCTTGTAAGTTTTCTTCTGTCTTCTATCTCTTTTCTTCTTCAAATGACTGTGTCCACTGTGTGCAGTTAATTGAACTGCCATATACCAAAATGGTGCCCTCTACTGAGATTAATTAATTCTGATGCATCCACAGCAGATGCCCTCATTTGAAGAGGACCTACCCTGCCTGCGCTCCATCCTCCACGCTTGGCCCTGGCCCTGACCTGACCCAAACCTAGCCCCAGATATCGAGATCAGGCCTCCAGGCTAGGTACTGGTGTTGGACCAGGGTCTCAGACTCAGGCAAGGCTGAGGCCCAGGCTTTGGGACCTCCAGGAAGTGTGCAAGCATTAGGAATGGGCCTTGGTCTCGGTCCATGCCCAGGCATCAGATCCTGGCTTCTACACCAGGCTCCAGTGTTGACCCTGGGCTGGGCTGAGGCCCAGGCATCAGGACCAATGTGGAGAGGCTTAACCTCAAGGCCCTTTTGCAATAGTCACAATTCAAGCCTTTCCTCCTTTCTGAAAACAGCACTGATCAAAATAATCAATTGCATCCAAAAATCATACTGAGAAGCAATATGGTTTCCTACTTCTTTTACTGATAGTTGATTAGATGACTGAATAATATTTACAATTTACAATCAATCCCCGCTATTAGTGAGGTCAAATATATATACCCAAACACCTCCCTATACCCCACTTATATATAAAAATTAATAGTGTAGGAAGAGGCATTAAGAGCTGAGCCAAGTCATTGTACGTATTAAAGATGAGCTTCGTTTTTCTGTGTCAGGTTGGGTTTCAGTTTGAGCGCTTCGTGGGAAAAATTTGTTTTCCTGCGGGTCGTTTTTCGGTGAAACTGATCGGGAAAAACAAAGTGGAAAAACAAATCGAAAAAAATCACCCCAACGCGTCAAATTTACTTTATTACAACCTCCCCCCCCCCACCATCCCGATCTATCCCCAAGACTTACTAAAAGACCTGGTGGTCCAGCGGGGTCGCGCGAGTGATGTCTCCCTCTCGGACCATCGGGCCTAACAGGAATCAAAATGGCACCGGTGGGCCTTTGCCTTTACCATGTGACAGGGGCTACTGGTGTCATTGGTCAGCCCCTGTTGCATGAAAGGAGCAATGGATGGCCCACACCATTTTCTATGTTGGGGCCGTCCGTTCATTGCTCCTACCATGTGACTGGGGCCGACAAATGGCACCGGTAGCCTCTGTCACATCGTAAGGGCAAAGGGCCACCAACGCCATTTTGATTCCTGGCAGGCCCGATGGCCAGATGACCCGAGAGGGAGAGATCGATTGCGGGACTCCTCTGGACCACCAAGTCTTTTAGTAAGTCATGGCGTCAGATCGGGATGGTGGTGGTGGGGGGGGGGGGGGTTGTAATAAAGTAAATTTGAAGGGTTGGGATGTTTGTTTTTTTTAAATAAATGTGCCCCTTCCCCCCCGCACTAACCCGAAAAATGAATTTTTCCAGAAGTTCGGGAACAATCAGAACGAATGCACATCTTTAGTACATATACTGATTTTCATAAGATACATGGCTCTCCATTGCTAAAACTTGGATCAGATGATCGGTTTAAAGGGCTAAAAAGTGACGAAGAGGTAAACCAGCAAAAGACACCGTCTGTGTGGAGAAGAGGGACCCGACAGTGAGGAGAAGGAACAGAGACTCCCCTGATGAAGAAAATTCATTTTGTTAAAACATGGCCATGTCGTGAGGAAAGAATAGGTTAAGTTGATCGGGAACCCATTATAAAATCAGAGTTACACACTGAGATATAAAAGAGGTGTTTGGAGTGCCTGCAGCAGCGGTTGAAAAAAACACGGATAGCGTTGAATGTTTAAATGTAGCAATGAAAGTTGAGATGTACAGCCATTTTTAAATAAGTACAAGACACAAAAAATATTTTTCTTTTCACAAAAGATTTGTTTCACATAAAACGCTTTAAAAAAATCAAAGGTAGGAAGGAGGTTGGTTCATGATTACAATTCATAACATTCTATGTACAAGGCCGTGGATGCATGTTGCAGAAGATGTATGAAACCTGCCTTATCCTACACTATTAATTTTTATATATAAGTGGGTTACATAAGAACATGCCATACTGGGTCAGACCAAGGGTTCATCAAGCCCAGCATCCTGTTTCCAATAGTGGCCAATCCAGGCCATAAGAACCTAGCAAGTACCCAAAAATTAAGTCAACTTAATTAATAGCAGGTAATGGACTTCTCCTCCAAGAACTTATCCAATCCTTTTTTAAACACAGTTATACTAACTACACTAACCACATCTTCTGGCAACAAATTCCAGAGTTTAATTGTGCATTGAGTGAAAAAGAACTTTCTCCGATTAGTTTTAAATGTGCCACATGTTAACTTCATGGAGTGCCCCCTAGTCTTTCTATTATCCGAAAGAGTAAAAAAACGATTCACATCTACCCGTTCTAGACCTCTCGTGATTTTAAACACCTCTATCATATCCCCCCTCAGCCGTCTCTTCTCCACGCTGAAAAGTCCTAACCACTTTAGTCTTTCCTCATAGGGGAGCTGTTCCATTTCCTTTATCATTTTGGTCGCCCTTCTCTGTACCTTCTCCATCGCAATTATATCTTTTTTGAGAAGCGGCAACCACAATTGTACACAGTATTCAAGGTGCGGTCTCACCAGGGAGCGATATAGAGGCATTATGACATTTTCCGTTTTATTCACCATTCCCTTTCTAATAATTCCCAACATTCTGTTTGCTTTTTTGACTGCCGCAGCACACTGAACTGACAATTTCAATGTGTTATCCACTATGACGCCTAGATCTCTTGCTTGGGTAGTAGCACCTAATATGGAACCTAACATTGTGTAACTATAGCATGGGTTATTTTTCCCTATATGCATCACCTTACACTTTTCCACATTAAATTTCATCTGCCATTTTGATGCCCAATTTTCCAGCCTCACAAGGTCTTCCTGCAATTTATTACAATCTGCTTGTGATTTAACTACTCTGAACAATTTTGTATCATCTGCAAATTTGATTACCTCACTTGTCGTATTTCTTTCCAGATCATTTATAAATATATTGAAAAGTAAGGGTCCCAATACAGAACCTTGAGGCACTCCACTGCCCACTCCCTTCCACTGAGAAAATTGTCCATTTAATCCTACTCTCTGTTTCCTGTCTTTTAGCCAGTTTGTAATCCACGAAAGGACATCGCCACCTATCCCATGACTTTTCATTTTTCCTAGAAGCCTCTGATGAGGAACTTTGTCAAATGCCTTCTGAAAATCCAAGTACACTACATCTACTGGTTCACCTTTATCTACATGTTTATTAACGGGGGAAAGCAGTGCGGCTCGGCACACCCAACGTGCACAATTGTGCACCCCCTTGCTCACCGACCCCTGATTTTATAACTTGGTTGTGCCTGCACGCACAAGTTATAAAATTCTGCATACATGTGTGCATGCCAGGTAGTGTGCGCACATGTACACCGTGCATGCTCCTTTTAAAATCTACCCCAATATCACTTTCTTCTTCTTGCAAGTGATATCTCTATTTATGCACTCAAGCATGCTATTAGCTTCACCAACTGTTTTGTCACACTCAACTGATAACACCCGTTTCATTCCTATTTGGTAACTGCAAGCTCATACTGCATTTTTTTTTAAATTGTGTGTTGTAAAACCGTTAAGAGAATTGCTTCTTTTGTACAATTTTTGTATGGTTGTGTAAGCATTGATCTATTGCCACCTGGACTACTGTAACTTGTTATATTTAGGAGTGCCCAAATATTTGTTGCAAATTATACAATTAGTACAAACTGCTTCTATAAGAATGATTTTTAAACTGCCATGAGGCATTAGTATAACCCCTTATCTGAAATAATTGCATTGGCTTCCTATCCAAAAAAGAATAACATTCAAATCATTGATTATGATTTTTAAAGCATTACATGAAGAAAATCATTACTTATCTGCAAAACTATTGTGGTACAAACCATCACATACTTTACAATCTTCCTCATTGTTTTAATTAGATATTCCTTCAGTTTCTGATTGAAAATTACAGAGGTTTAGGACTAAAGCTTTGTCAGTGAGAGGAACTCAGCTTTGGAATGCCATTCCATTGGAAGAGGAGAATTAGATGATCAGAAATATAGAAAAAGGTTAAAAGCCTTTCTTTTTAATCAGGTTTGTAATGATTAATTTGAACTTATGATGGTGTTGGATTAAATGGGGAATGTTTTTATATTATACTAGTTGTACCCGGCCATGTGTTGCTGTGGCTCAGTCTGGTTAAATGGAAAAGAAAGAAAAGAGAAAGCGCACATTTTGAATAAGGTTAATTTCACAATGCTTGTGGGAAGACAATATTTTTTGTTGTTCCATTGTCTGTGCAGATATAGAGATTGTCTGGTTTGCTGACTCTAGAACACGCAACATATAATTGTCCATGTGAGAAGCAATCAGTGTCTAGATGTAAACCGCATAATTCTTCCCCCGGCAAAATCGTAGCTTCTCCCTGTGCTCCGCCAATAGGGCTCACCGCTGGTTGCTGCTGTGGAGCGGTTGTGTACTGAGTTATTAAACGCTGTTCCACTGCCTGGCCAGGGTCCGCCGGGAACACTCTGATCTTGCCCTTGCATTTATGCGGCATAACGATTCAAAAAATTGAGGAAATAATCGAGATTTTAGTAGAAGGAAATAGCAAGGTGGGAGCTGCGGCAGCACAAAACCGTCTATGTCGCCATCTTGGAAATGCCCCCCCCATTTTTATTTATATAGATATAGTGAAGATACAGGGTTTTTTTTCTGTATATATGCATGTTTGAACATTTTTATTGATGTTTATTGTTTGTAATGTATATAATGTTTATTTTTTATGTGTGAGATCTGTGATCTGCAGACCATCTTAGAGATTTGCAGAAGAGAAAAATGGCAAACAAATAAAAACAAACAAACAGACAAATAAATAAATAAATAGATAAATAAATAAATAGATGGATGAAATTATTTTCTGTCCCAATTGTTAAGATTTCCTGTTTCTCCTGATGTTACCCAGGTAGAGAGTCCATCAAGCTAAGTTGAGAGAATCTTGCACAAATATCATCTTGGAGTGAGTTTCCTCACTGCGAAGGTCTTCAAATCTTCACAAGAGACCACTGTTCTGTTCGTATGTCTCATGTTGAATGTCAAAGTGGCCCCTAATCCCCTACACTAATACCTAAAGCTCACCTCGAGTTACTAGGTGGGCCTCCCATAGGGATACAAATGCCTAAACTGTATATTAGCATAAAACACACCCCTTTTGCTATCGCATGCGATACTTATCGCATTTTGATAAATCCAGGCCTAAGGGGGTTATTTATTAAAGTTTTATCACGTGCTATAAGGCCCTAACATACGTGATAAACCCCTATTGCACACGAAAAGGGCCTTTTTGCATGTGATAGGATGTAAATTAGCTGGAGGGGAGGAGTCGGGGAGGGGAGGAGTTGTGGTGGGGAGGGGAAGGAGTCGGTCACTGCACTGCTGCCAGCGATAATGTGAGGAACATTATCGCCGACAGTAGCACAGCGAATAACAACACCTTTTACGGTGTTGCTATTTGTGTGAAAGGCTGCAGCCTGCTGCACTGCGGCCGGTGAAATTGCACCACCGTGGTGCGAATGGCTGCGGCCTCTTGCAGGCCCACCCACCCCCCTTTGCCCCGCCCCCTTTTTCATGGTTTTTTATCATTCTGCGAAGAATGATGAATCTAGCCCTAATTTTGCACCAAATTTCAAAAGGAAATTACACACAAACTTTTCCTTTGACACCTGAAGCAGGTGGAAAGTACCTGCAGACATTCCCACTTTCTTTTAGGGCGAGTAGAATTTTTATAGAAAATAATGTGTGTTGATTTGAAAATACAAACTATGTACATCATTTTCTAATCCCACCCAAAACACAGTCAGAGAAAATGACTGGAAAACCAAATGCTGAAAAACCCCAGGCATATGTTCATTCAGATTGAGAAAGGGAATTTTGAGACAATCACTTCACTTGCATAAATTGCTTTTCCCATGTTAATACTGATCTAAAGTATTTGTCAAGAAATCTTCATTTTGTAAATCCACTTCTTGAGTAAAACTACCCCCTCTTTCTTAATATTTCTTTTTTAGTCTTCCTCTTTTCACTTATATATCTATAAAAAGTTTTATCTCCCGCCTTTAAGATTTGATGTTAATTCCAGCTGTCCTTTCAGTTGGTGGAATTTCTGGAAACCCAATAAAGGCATATTGAGCTTCAGAAAGACCAGAATTTCCATCAACTTTGGTGCCAGCTTTAGGTGGCATGGGCTCATGATGTCCCCTGCCATTAAGAAATCACTTTCACTGGACACATTGGTGGATATGAAAGATATTGCTGAACCAACTTGGCTAGGTCTGGGCAGACTTGTGTGTCCAATATGCTAGCAATTCTTTTCCATGTCCTTGATGGACTCTGCAAGATGGTGTTTAACAGATATTTTTTGCTGCAGTCACCTTTACTGTACAAGGCCGAGAATCTTTCTAGCCAGTAACATTAGCTATGGCCAGTGTAAGGAGAGTTAGTTCTTTGACAGCAATATAGATCTTGGTGTATTGAGGTGGGGTGAAAGTGGAAGTGAAAGTTCCTGCTTGCACTACTCTCTGAGATGGCCACTCCTTCCTGTGCTACATCCTTACTGTACCTCTTCCTGTGTTGCTCCTCTTCACACACCCTAGGTACCAACATCTCTTTCATGAATGTGAGACACTGGTAATGGAGGGTGAGACTTCCTTTCACCTATGGATCACAAAGTATAGCAAGCATGCTTGTATTGTTTTGTGTCAGAAGTTCCATACTCTCTTGCACCTGCTGCTTCAAGGAGTCCAGAAACTAAAACAATTATTTTTCTATTGCCTTTTGCTCACAGAAACCCTCTAACTTTTCTTCCAGAATATTTACTATAGAGTTGACCTTGCCCAGAGTAGTGCCTCAGCCAGGTCCCAGCAATGCATAGCATTTGTGGTGGTGAAAAGCCTTAGCCAGCTGCACCGGTTGTATAGGGTGAGGATGACCGTCTTACTAAATGTAGTCCTGGAGGGTACTTTGTAATTGGGGGCTAATACATGCAGCAAATGCTTAAATTCCATATTTTCCAATACCTGTAGGAACTAGTCTTGTAGGGCAATCATTTCTCTGATGCTCCTCACTAGTCCTTTAAATGCTACCTGACATTTGACCCAGGACAGTGCTACAAACAGTTACTCTATGGTAGGTTGCTGCTTCAGATGCATATCTGGGGACTGCTGGCTAGCCACTTCACTGGTGGAAGTGGCCATGGATCAGTTTGAAGAAATTCTTTCCCTTTCCAACCCTGTCCTCTGCCTTTTACTTTGAGTTACAGAAAGAGTCCCCAGGCTACTATTTCCACCCTCTCCTGATGCCAATGCTAGAGAGTGCTTCTTTTGTAGGTGATGCTGCATGTCACCATTGGTCAGATACTCCACTTGTGTCCCTCAACTGATATCCTTTCTGCAGTTAATTCACTAAGTAAAATGTGGGTTCTCCTTCACTTTCAAGTGCCTCCAAATCAGGGATGTCTTTCATGATCTCTTTTCTACATCCTTGAGAGTTGATGCTGGCGCTGGAGTTGAGGTTGAGGATGAACCCTGAGAAAAATGCTAGGTGCATCACTCATTCATTCTTCCTGTGCTCCCTGATCTTCCTGGGGGTTGATCTCAATATTGTCAGTATCATCTGCCTCCCCCGTCACCTCACTGGAGGCTAAATATGCTACTGACTAAACTATATTTGGCTATTAGTTCTACAATATCATATGATTCAGAGAATCCCAGACAACATTCTTCCGCTGAATCAGATAGTGAAAATATTGCCTTCACTGCCTCAGAAAGAGGAATCATAGAGAAGTATGGTGCTGGTTTTGGTTTTTGCACATTCCCTGCCTCTGTCCATGTCCCTGCTCTGTACTGCCACTTTTGGATGACTCAACTTACCTACCTTTTCTCTTGCTTCAAAACAAGGGGGAGAGGAACAGGTGGCAGTGACATATGCTCTCCATATTTCAATTTCTTCTGCCTTGAGCTACCTATAATTCCTGCCACTCTGTGACTATAAAAGGCTTTCTTTAATTTTAGGTAAGGATTGACAATTTTATCACTGTTACTATGATGGGCTGCTACTGCACTATTTCCACTACCCGCATGAAGCCTCCCTCCTCCTTTTTCTGACATGATGGAATTTGTTCAAGTGTACTATCTACTGGGGATTTGGATATTACAAATGAATATATTTATTGATACTGTATCTGTGTTCTTACTTACAGTATCTCTCACTGTATGGGGAACTGTGTGTTACATGCACAAATACAGACAGACACATATACAGTATATTTGTACTGTGCTGTTTGCACTATTGCTGACTGACTCCACACACAAAAAATACTGTTAAACTCTAACAGAACCAAAAAGACTGGCAGCCAGGTAATACTCTTCTCTTTAGTCTCTGAGTGTGTACTGATCAACTCATTGGTAGCCAGTGAGACATGAAACAATCATTAGCACTGATGCAACTGCAATCTCTGCATTGTCTCTCACCCTGACTCTCTTCAAGTGAAGAGAAAAATCAAAATCAGCAGCAGTACACTGTTTCTCTTTCTGACACAATAAGTGATATTATTGTGACAAATTGAAGATCATAAACAGCCCTTTACCTGTGCTAAATCCAAAATTTTCTAAGCTTTCTTAAAACTCTGTGAGAGCTTTTACTAGCATGTTCTTCTGTGCCAAGTACTAGAGAGGAAATACAGACTGCTTCTTGCACATACTCAGACTTTAGGGTGGGAGGATACCAGCATCACTTAATCCAGATATTAGCTATAAACTGGTATTAGAAAGATGCTTCACTGTGATTTGCTTTCTGTGTAGTTTCCTTGCCAACTTGTCCTTCCTCAGCTCTGACAAGACTGTGAGATCACACAGATAAGAGTTGGTTGCTATAGTTACTAACTTTTTTTCTTTTGGCTTAGCAGTAGATAGCCATAGACTTAAATGGACCATAGACTTGAATTGGAAACATAAATAAATGAAATGAATATTTTTTGTTTAATTTGCAGGAATTTTCCCTTATTTTAGGTGACTATGAATAATATGAATATGGATTAATTTGTTGTGTTTTGCCAATTTGTTTAAAATAAATGCACATCCCTTAAAAGGACTATCTTTCAAATCTGAAAACATGTTTAATAATGATCCCTAGCTCATCCCTCTTGATTGTTAAATCTCACTTTTCATTGATTGAGACATCATTTAGCTACCTTACTACTATGTTTCTTCTCCTAAATTAGGAGCGAAATCCATATTATCTCTTAAGACCTACTGTTGCCTTCACTATGAAAAACTGCTTGTCTCCCTTGTAATTTCTCTTGTTTTTTGATGCACCTCTGTGATACCACATCTTCTTGCCTCCATTATGCAAAAATGGACTGACTATTGATAATGATCAACAACTATGATAAATAAATCCTCCAAATAAGGTTATCATTAGTAATATATTCTGTGCTCTAATAAGGGACCTAGGGAAGACAAAGTGTATATTGTTTTGCATGAATCTTGTTAATTTCTGTCTACAGGTATCACTTGTTTTGAAATTTACTGAGATTATTGCACCTTTTCTGAAAAACTTGCATTGTGATCATTACATTTAAGAAAATAGAAAGGATCTCAACTGATATCTTATCAAAACACAGCATTCTCAGTAGTCTAGCCCCAGCCACCAACCTCTTCCTTTATGCTCTGGTGCCATTTAACGTGGCTTAAAGGGAATCTTGTCCCTTATTAAGTAAACCACATTCCTTTCTTTATCATTCAGTGTTATTGTCTCTCACCCAAGTATTAGTAAAACTGAATTATAATTAACATTAGAAACCTCACAAAATTGGATTCCAAAGTGATGTGTCTCAAAGAAAAGATGTATATGGGGATGACAAAATTCTAAAGGCATTTGCTAGGTAAACAGTTATTTACACTGGCTGAAAATAGTTCTCCTAAGTGCAACCTGTGCAGTCTTCCACAGCATGCAAAACTTTTAGCCAAATTACAATGAGGCATTCCTGAAGGGCATGTTTAGTACAATGGACTAACCAGCACTTGCACGCTTGCATTTTTCAAATGTAAACATGCTATTTTGCTGCCCCCCTCCCAATTGATCGCTCGCAGAAATAACAGGTGCTAATTATGTGCACCATATGCATGTACTTGAAGCTAATTTTCAGGGAAAATACATGGGTAGATTAAGTTTCAAAATTTGCTACAAGTTACACATAAACAAACGTGCTCGCTTACCTTGCACCTAGGAGGGCTACTCAAATTCACATTCATGAGTTTGATGAAAGAAAACCACTACTGAAATATATGCTCTTGTTTTTTTAAACTACAGAAATGCTTACAACTCAGGAGTTTCAACATTGTTTTTTAGTCTGTAAATAGAATATATAGTCATTTGACCTCTTTTTGAAACTGCCTTATTCTAACACTCTCATAGGGAGTTGTGTCCATCTGGCACAAAAACATTGTCATTCAGAATCTGAATTAGGACTGACTGCTGAGCATTGTGGTCTCTGCTGTTTTCACATATTCTATCATTCTCGCTTCTTAAATTTAAGGATGCTACTATTAAAAAAAATGGATAGCTTATCCAGCTGAAGTTATCCAGATATGTTATCTCAGATATTCACTGGGATAAATGTTTACTGAATATCAATGAATAAAGTTATCCATGTAGATATACCCAGATACATTTGAAAACTAACCAGCTATCTTTGACTTTGGGAAAAGTGGAATAGGATGCAAAGAACAACCAATGAGTATCCTGTCATTTACAGTCTAGGGTACTGATAAGCATGGGGGTAACCTGCACAGAGAAGCAGTTACTACCCTTAACAGAAGGCATGGATGACTACCCTTACCCAATAAGCCTTGATGCTTTTGACTGAACTGCAAGATCACTCTTGATTACAGAGGGGAGAAAAGAGGAATTGAATTCAGATGACAACCAACATAGGCCCTGACTTTTATGGTCTAGGTTATTGTTATGCAGACATAAGGGAAAAAGCACAGGACTGCTTCTATGGCCAATTCCAAAAGCAAAGCATGACAATCAGTATTGCCTCTTTTTTCAAAAAGGCTCCTCATCCAGTAAAAATGTTGCTAGAGGTAATTTTTTATGGGTATGAGAGTTCTTGGATTTGATTGTAATTACTACTACCCTTGTCTTAAGGCTTGGGGATAACTGCACAGAGCGGCAGTTACTACCCTTAAAAGAAACATGGGGGTAACCTGCATGGCATGGCAGATATTACCTTAAGAAGCTTGCTGGGCAGACTGGATTGACCATTTGGTCCTTTTCTGCCATCATTACTAAGTTACTATGCATATATGTTATTGTTGGTTAGGTTTCAAAGATATTCAGGAATATGTTCCTGGGAAACTTTAACTTAACTGAGTACAATCAAAAGATACAGCTGGTTAAGCAGCACTGAAAAAAAATTCAGTTCATCAGACTTCCTGGTGCAATAACCCTACCCCACTGCAGGGAAAGCAAGATCAGCCCAGCAGGCTGAAACTTCACCCCCTGAGCTCCCCAAAAGTGTATGCATCATTGCGGACCTATAGGCCCAAAATGTCTCCCTTCCCATTCCCCAGCACCAAAATTCAATATATAAGTTCAGCAGACCCAATTAGGATGGCACCATCCTCCTCACTCTCTTCCCACCTCTGTTGCCACAATCCTGACCCTCCCGGCCCACCTGGACCTGCAAACCTCTTGCAACAACTGAGAGCTCAGAACACACTTCCAGCTTTCCACGCATTCAGAAACTCAATTTCAAAGTAATTAACTTTTCCACATAGACCAGTATGCACAAAGGTTTATTCAAACGCCACATTAATGAGCTGCTCTGTTTTAAAATCATGCAAAGCAGTTCATTAATGTGGTATTTTGCTAAAGCAAGTGTATGAACAAGGTTTCATTAAATGCCATGAGGAAAGAAAAACCAAACAATCTATACCGCAACAGGTGTAGTTATTTTCCCAGCTGGGTCACAGGGATTTAAAAAGGCCTCAAAGCCCATGCGAGGATCCCCCCAACCTCTGCACCCCCAAGGGTCAGTAAAAGTCCCTGGTGACCTTAATAGCCTGCCCAGCCAAGACGTTTTGCTGGCTGAAAATGTAAACTTAATATCCTTTTGTGAAGACCTACAGCCTTGACCCAGAAAATAATGTAAAACTCAAATTTTGGGTTAACCTTCACCCTCCCACATTCACTGATTGCTGTGTCCCTAAAGTTTATCCCTTCAAAGGGGTTGTCAATGTCTTCTAGGGGCAGAAGTGATTCCCACTTGCTTCTGCACCACCAGAATCCTGTTCCAACATGGTATTGGCTGACCACAAGAACTCATGTGCGGATCTCATAGTCTCTTAAAAAGAGAGATAATCCTGGATCCTCATAGGCTGGGAAATATAAACGGACAATATGTAATTTGCTATCTTTATTTGAGATAGTTGCCTGTACTTATCTCCCAACTTTATCTTATCATTGTAATATTAAAAGAATATCAGAATTGTTATTGATAAGATTTGCTTCCTTATTTTTCTTTGCCTTTGTAGAGAGAATACAGAATATACAACCCATCCCATTGTTAACTTTAAATATTCCTTATGATCTAAATAAGTTTCCTGTAAAAGCACAATATCTGGGCTTTCCTTACAGTAATAAGAAAGAATATTTTAGTAGGGTTATTTAAGCCATTGATATTTTGAAACATTATCTTAATAATATTCCACATCTGATCCGTACAAGATTAACCGCAATCTTGAATTCACATCACAGATATTATTGAGCCATATAAGAAATACAGTAAATATTATAGCATAACAATTTTGCAACTGATACACCAGTTTCTCAGAAAGACTCAAGACAGCAGTGTAGGAACTTGTTTCATTTGTCTGTACTGTCTACGTAGTTATCAATGGAAAACTAATTGTTCAACACTAAGATATTAATTTTGAAAGCCTGACGCGTGCATTAATTCTGGGATATGCGAAGAAGTCAGGCTTGCATGCCAAGAAGATTTTAAAAGCTGTTGAGATATACGCGTATCTCCTGCAGCGCGCATCTCTCAAAAGTTTTCAAAAAAGGGTGTGGCATGATCTGGGTGGAGTATGGGCATTTTGGGATATGAACCAGAGTTGTGCATGTAAATACTGATGTGACCCATTGTATACCGAGGCACCCCTGCTGCATAACTTTACCTATGCTATGGATGTCATGTAAATGAAAATTTAAAGAACACTAGTCAGATCTATAGGGTTTTAAGGGTCAGGACTAACTGGGAGGAGTGAAAGCTATCAAACAAGGAGGAATTGGAGGGCCTATCTATTAACTGGGTGAACTGGGAATGAACTGGTAAAAATGGTTGGGTGTCATCTAACACGTGCAATGGAGTGATTTAAAAAAAATGCATGTGGCGATGCAAGTAGGCCTTTCCTAGTTCCCTCCCAGTCCGCTCTAATTAAGGAGCAAACTGGGAGGGAACTTCCCTATCCCCCTAACTACCCTTCCTACTTATTCCCCTCTCCTCCACAACCCCTATCCTCTACCTATCTAATCCCAATTTTTTTGTTTTATACCTTACTGATCCTTCGAAGCAGAAGTAACTTCCACGTACAAGCTGGCTGCCAGTGCACTTTCCCGGAATAGCATCTAATGGCGCTATCCTGCTAACTCCCGTCCCACCTCTGGCCCATCCTATTTTGATCTGCCAGCATTTCTGCAAATACCAGCACATACATGCATGGCTGGGCCATTTCTAAAATGCGCGCGGAGTGCGCATCGCCCAGCCATGCGCGTATCTCCAGGATTTTATGCACACCGGCGTTTGAAAATTCAGGCATTTATGTAAATACTAGTGACAGTACCCCCCCCCCAAAAAAAAAAAAAATTTACATGGCATTTTCATTTTGGAATGGGGGTGGGACATTTTGAGTCCACCCCCAGATCATTGTTTGTTTTTTCTTTAAAAATTCATATTAAAAAAAAAATAAGAAAAACAAAACCTTCACAATCCTTCCCATTTATTTAACTATAAAGCCACTCCATGCTCCCAACTCCCCCAAGATTCACATAAAGTCTGTTGTGGTCTAACAGGGGCCTCAGGAGCAATCTCACACTCCTGGGCTGGTGGCTGTTGCGGTCTCCGCCGCATCCCCTTCGCTAGGTCTGAACGGTGCCTACCTCCGCTGCTGGAAACGCCGCGTTCCACGTGGCTGGGACCCCGGCGGCGCTGCCTGCTCCACGTGGCGGCCGCCATTGCTTGCCCGTCTCCTTGCTGCCTTGCGCACGCGCGAGGACGCCCACTTTGTGCGCACAGCTCCCGGAAGTCTGGCCCCGCCTGTGCTGATGACGCCATGCCCTAAGTCCAATATAACCGGCATCCGGACTCCTTCTCCTTGCCTTGCAACGAGGTTCACTACTGCCTACTAGTTCTGAGTTGCGCTTCGTCTGTTCTTCGTTCCTGCCTTGACCTTTGGACTGCCTTTGACTCGCTTCAGCCTGCCGCCTGCCTCTGACCTTGGTTTGTTCCCGACTTCACTTCAGCCTGCTGCCTGCCTCTGACCTTGGTTCGTTCCCGACTTCGCTTCAGCCTGCCGCCTGCCTCTGACCTTGGTTCGTTCCCAACTTCGCTTCAGCCTGCTTCAGTCCACAGCCTGCTACAGACTCCATTCCAACCTACAGCCTGCTTCAGTCCACAGCCTGCTACAGACTCCATTCCAGTCTTCAGCCTGCTTCAGTTCCAGCTTACTACAGACTCTACTTCAGTATCCGGTTAGCTACAGTTCCCGCTGCCGCCCGCTGTCCTGTCATCAGCTGGCCTTCGGCCTGTACAGCCGGTCCTCAGACTATCTTATACTTTTGGACTTCCTATACTACAGTTCCGGCCTAGGCCTTTCCTGCCACTGGACATTGAGCCTATTCCCCAAGTCCCAAGGTTCCAGGACCCTACGGGCTCCTCCTGGGGGGCTCCTGGTTCCCGGGTGAACACCGCCAGCCTGTGGCTCCGCCTCCCGGCCTACCCTGTCTTCCTAGGTGGGCCGGCCCAAGGGTCCACTACCTCGCCTGCAGTATCAGACTGCAACAGTTTGCAAGGCCATGGACTCGGCGGAGGCCCCAAGCCTGCAGGCCATTCCAGGGATGGCTCAACGACTTCAGCAGCAACAGCACTGCATTGATACCCTCGCTGCCACTGTGGAACAGTTGGTCTCTCATCTAGAGGTTTCCACTCGGGAGTTGCCTCCGGCACCCGCGGCCACTTCAGCTTCAGTCACTCAGCTACCCATGCCTACCCAGTACGCCGGGGACAGCAAGACATGCCGTGGTTTTCTAAACCAATGCCAAGTGCGTTTCACTCTTCTGCCTGTGCAGTTTCCCTTGGACGCAGCCAAGGTAGCGTTTATCTTCTCCCTGCTGGACGGCAAGGCCCTCGACTGGGCTTCACCCTTGTGGGAACGTCAGGATCCCTTGCTGCAGAACCTACAAGAGTTCCTCCTTAACTTCCGCCTTGCCTTTGATGACCCCGCACGCCGATCCATCGCGGCCTCGGAGCTCTTGCACCTCCGGCAAGGGTCACGCCCGGTGGCTGAGTACATTATAGAATTCTGGACCCTGGCCATGGAGGTCGGTTGGCAAGACGATTGCCTTAAAGGAATCTTCCTCGAGGGTCTGGCAGGCCGCATCAAGGATGAGCTAGCAGGTCGGGATCTTCCAGAGGACTTAAATGATCTAATGGACATTGCTGGTAGGGTGGATCGCCGTCTCCAACAACGGGATAGAGAAACTCACTCGAGTCACCGAGCCCCACCACAGCTGTCTACCTCCTCCAGAACTCCTGCTCCCAAGGCTCCTCCTCCCACTGTGCCTAGTGGGGACCCCATGCAATTGGGCAGATCCCCACTAACCCCTGAAGAAAGGAAGAGATGTCGCTCCCTAGGCCTCTGCCTCTATTGTGGAGGCAAGGGGCACTTTCTTGCTTCTTGCCCGGAGCGTCCGGGAAACGCTCATGCCTAGGCGCTATTGGATCAGCTCCTCTTTGCACGCTACCAGTAACTCTGAAATACCCCGGTGGGGAACTCCAGATCCGTGCCTTCATTGACTCCGGTGCTGAGGGGAATTTTATTGTGGCCGATCTGGTGACTCAGCTTTCCCTTCCGACTCTACAGAACCTCGTTGCAAGGCAAGGAGAAGGAGTCCGGACGCCGGTTATATCGGGCTTAGGGCGTGACGTCATCAGCGCAGGCGGGGCCAGACTTCTGGGAGGTGTGCACACAAAGTGGGTGTCACACTGGTAGCCCCTGTGACAAAGTAAGGGCAAAGGCTATTGGCGCCATTTTGAATACAGGCAGCTGACGGCCCGAGTGCAGGAGGTTGCTCCCAGACCCTAGCTGGACCACCAGGGACTTTTGGCAAGATTTGAGGGGGTCAGGAGGGTCCCCCAAGACTTGCTAAAAGTCCCTGGTTGTCCAGCAGGGGTCCGGGAGTGATCTCCTGCACTCGGGCTGTCGGCTGCCAGTAATCAAAATGGCGCCCATTGCCTTTGCCCTCACTATGTCACAGGGGCCAACCAATGGCACCGGTAGCCCCTGTGACATAGTAAGGTCAAAGGCTATCGGTGCCATTTTGAATACCGGCAGCCAATGGCGTGAGTGCAGGAGATGGCTCCCGGACCCCCCGCTGGACCACCAGGGAGTTTTGGTAAGTCTTGGGGGGGTCAGGAGGGTGGGGGGTTGTAGTTAATTCAATTTTAGCCAGGAAATGAATAAGAATGAATGCATGAATGTATCAGGGGCCCCCCTCGCTGAATGCAATGTATCTGCCCCCCCCCCCCGATGAATACAAATTATGAATGCAACGTATGCCGTCCCTCTGCACATCCCTAATACATGTAAATCCTATTTTAATCCAGGAGGCAACAGCAAGTGGTGGCTTGTAAGCCATGTATATTTACTGCTGATTCTGATAAAGTGTAAGTGCAGAAATCGCGTTTTAGACCTAACACGACAGGGTGAGTGTTTTGGGTCAACCGGGGGGAGTGCAAGCTGAAGAACCAAAGAAGTCTGGATAACCTTGAAGTAGACTGGGCAAACTGGTGGACTACTTGGTAAAACTGGGAATGTACTTTATGCGAGCATGTTTTAAAGACCACTTACCTGTGCGCATTAAAGCCAAAAAGTCCTAAGAATGATATGCGAAGTACATTTGCTTGAGTAACAGCCTAAAAGTAGGTGCACACTTACATGCGGTAGGTGTATTTTAAATCATATGAATGCAACTGTGCACATGATTTAAAATTCTAGCATATGTTCTCTCATGTATCCATACATGTGTGTATCGGCCCCTGCATGCTTGTTTTAATGTTACCATCCCTGATTTAAAATTGTATTCTCTATTATTGGTAGCCAATGTAACTCCCTAAACAAAGGAGTCACATCATCCCAAAGCATGCCACTTAGGATGAGCCTAGCAGCTGAGTTCTGTATTATTTGCATTTCCCTAATGCTTGATTTAGAAAGTCCGGCATGAAAGAACTTTTCCAAAATTTTGAAGAAGTTAACAAAATAACTTGAACAACTGTATGAAAATCTTCCCAATTCAGGATATACTTAACATGATTTAGCATTTTTAACTATTAAAAAAATCCCTATTTTAACACTGACTTAAATTGTGGTATTTCTTATTTTAGTTTCAAGAAAAGCATATTCCCTACCAAGCAGCTGCCTTCTGGATTCTCAAGGAGTATGATATCATCATGGGACAAACACTAACGAGAAGCTAGAAGCTATAGACAATGTAGAAAGCTTCAGCAAACCTGGAAGTCGTTGTGCAGATGATGAATCCTAAATCACTGCAGACATACACATTTCTGTTGAAGACTCCAGCGGTGATGTATGAGGCACCATCCAACAACTGCACAGGGAGGAAGGCTCCACCCCAAACTATCAGGGATGTCTCTGCCATAAAAGACATTATTAAGGTCACAAAAACATCCATCATAGTTTTCTTCAGTGAGTGGCCAAAGTTTGAGTCAAGCACAGGGTAAGGCTTAACATTCCCCCTTTTTTTTACATATGAAAAACAGTTGGATACACAAAATTGACAGCAATTTGGAGTCTGAAGAGCAGCAAACGATCCTGAAATGAACAGACACCCTCCGTAAAGATTAGGACCATCATTAGAAATGTTTTGGCATACTAACTCCAAGCCAGGACTTTCCCCCAGATACACTTACTAACAAATCAACTGACAATGTCATCCTTCACAGCCATGAAGTCACCAGGGAAAAGCACAATCAGGAGGAGAGGAAGCAATGAACAGAACTTTATGAAGAATGAATACCTTATTAAATCAAAATGACTTCCGCTTTTTCCAGATGTTTTAGTCTTATATCTTCACTTGTCATACCTTTACAGGAGCAGTACTCCATAGTCGTCTGTCTTCAGAATTGACAACTAGCTCCCCCTTGCTGTAGATTCCCAGACTTATGCCTGAGTTGGTGCATGGAAGGTCCTTCTCTAGATCAGAGCTAATGTTGTTGGATGAAATATGATATCTTTCTTAAAAGACACAATAAATGGTTAGTTTTTTATTTTATTTATTTATTTAAAAACTTTTCTATACCGTCGCTAAGTTATATACCATCGCAACGGTTTACAAATAGGCACATAGACTAAGGTACCGTATTTTCCGGCGTATAAGACGACTGGGCGTATAAGAAGACCCCCCCCCCTTTCTATACATATTTTTAAGAAAAAAAATAATTTTACATTCAAACAGGAGCAACCCTATCTATGAAAAGGCAACACTACAAATACCGTATATCAGGCCCTAAAAACCAATACACCTCTTATTAGGAAAACAGAACTAGCAAGCAGCTATAGATCCCCACACAGAAATAATTGTAAAACTATACTAATAAGCAGAATAAATGTTTCAAAACAGCTATGAACAGAATAACATCCAACAATTAAAAACTCATAAAAACTATTAAACATTCTCCAAACACCAATAAAATATTTCAAAAAAGCAGACATCACACAATTAAAATGGCAGTCAAGAAAAATAAACTTAAAAAGCCACCTTTACTTACCCCCTCCAGCAGCTCTCCAACTCCCCTTCCCTGCAGGCCATAGCACACACCAGAAGCAGCAGTAATGGCTAAGCTCTATACTCATGGTCCTCTTCCTTAGGGCCCATGTCTCTCACACACACACACACCATACCAGTCATGCCCCCATGACCAGTTTCTGTCTCTCACACACCAATCATTTCCCAAACAGTCTTTGACACACACACCAGACACCTTCCTGAACAGTTTCTCTCATGCCATACACACACACAGGCTTCCCACTCCCGTGTTCTGCTTACCGTACATATACGGGCTTCTCACTCTCATAATCACTTTCTCTATCTCACACACACACACACACACACACCAGTCTCTCTTTCATTTCCATGCTTGCTCTCCACGTGCACAGGCTTCTCATTCCCTGAATCACATTCTTTCTCTCACATTCACACACACCAGTCTCTTTCTCTCACACACACCGTCACCTTATCAACCAGTCTCTCTCTCATGCACGCACACACACACACAGCCCTCCCTCTCCCATGCTCTCTCTCACATAATCAGGCTTCTTACTCCCATGCTTTCTCACATACCCAGATTTCTCACTTCCATGCTTTTTCTCTCTCTCACACTCACATACACATCAGTCATCTCTCTGAGCAGTCACTTTCATTTTCTCTCACATATACACATACATGAGCTCGCTGACCAGTTTCTCTCAATCACACACATGCTCTCAATCAAATGCATTCTCTCACTTACACACAGGCTGGCTGCTTCTCTCTCTCACTCACTTCCACTCCCCCCCGAGCACAAATAGTAGCTGCAGCAGCTTCCTCCTCCAGCCCCCGCAGGCCAAGAAAGAAGGAGCCCATCAGCCGCGGGAGGCTCATGCTGCTGTCTCCTTTCCCGATTACCAGCTCCTTCGACTGCTCGGGGGCCGATGCTGCTGTCGCCGCTGCTATTTTTTCACGCGGCACGGCTCTTTCTTCTTGCACATCACTTCCTGTTCCGGTTCAAAGGGGGGGGGGGGGGGGGCGGGAAGAAGAAAAGGCCAGCCGCGGATGCCACAGCTTTTTTTTTTTTTTTTGCACCGCTGCCGTTCCCGCTGGGCTTGAACGTGCTGATAGCCCAGCGGCAACAGCAGTGCGGTGCGCGGGAAGGAGAAAGCCGTGCCACATGAAAAAATAGCAGTGGCGACAGCAGCATCGGCCCCCGAGCAATCGAAGCAGCTGATAATAGGGAAAGGAGACAGCACCATGAGCCTCCCGCGGCCGATGGGATTCTTCTTTCTTGGCCTGCGGGGGCTGCAGCTACTATTTGTGCTTGGGGGGCGGGGGAGAGGAAGTGAGTGAGAGAGAAAAAAGCAGCCAGCCAGCCTGTGTGTAAGTGAGAGAATGCATTTGATTGAGAGCATGTGTGTGATTGAGAGAAACTGGTCAGAGAGCAGGTGTGCCCTATATGACGATACCCGGCGTATAAGACGACCCCCGACTTTTGAGAAAATTTTCTTGGGTTAAAAAGTTATCTTATACGCCGGAAAATACGGTAAGTAAATGTAGGATATCTTACATTCTAACAGGTGCCAATAAAGTTCGGTTACAATTTCATAAATAAAATCATTATTTGAGTAATGTTGGTCAAGTCCAGGTATATTATTGAGTTACTATCTCTTTGAGATATTACTTCTTAAAAGTAGGATTGATTAAATTCATTCTCATCTGCATTACCTTTTACTTTCATTCTCTACCCTCCACACTCTTTAGAGAAGGCTTTTTTAAAGAGCCATGTTTTTAGATTTTTCTTAAAAGGTTTGAGATTATTCTGTAATCTGAGTTCAGGGGGCATCGTGTTCCATAGAATGGGCCCAGCCAATGATAAAGCCCTTTCTCTCACTTGGGTTAATTTTGCTGATTTTACTGAAGGGATTGTTAGTAGGGCTTTGTTTGCTGAGCGGAGGTTTCTTTGTGGAACGTGTACTCGTAAGGCTGTGTTTAGCCAGTCAGCTTCTTTATCATATATTAGTTTGTGTATGGTGCATAAGGCTTTGTATTTTATCCTGTATTCGATGGGTAACCAATGTAAATCTGCTAGAGTTTCGGTTATATGGTCCCTCCTCTTTTTTCCCGTTAGTATTCTGGCTGCAGTATTTTGAAGTATCTGGAATGGTCTTATCGATGTGCTTGGGAGTCCTAGTAAGAGTGCGTTTCAGTAGTCAGTGCTAGAAAAGATAAGTGTTTGCAATACTGTTCTGAAGTTTGCAGGTGTGAGTAATGGTTTTAATCTTCTGAGGACCATAAGTTTTGCGTAGCCTTCTCTTACTTTTATAGATATGTGTTGCTGCAGGTTGATTTCTGGGTCCATTATTACTCCCAGATTCCTTACTTTTTTGGCTAGCTCAATTTTTTGGTTATTTCTTAGGGTTATCGGTGTTTGAATGATTTTAGTATGTTTTCTCTCAAGGTGAAGGAAGTACCTTCTGTGAGGCATTTATTTCATGGTGACCTGCTTTCCTGTGTGATGTCATATTGTACTTTAGGTCATCAGTCACTTAATGACATTTAAAACATTAAGGTGAATTTAGAAACTGGGCGTAGGCCAAACTTGGGAAATGTGTGCGCATTTAGGACATGTCATGCATGTGCCCGCCCGATTTTAAAAGCCGCCCACATGTGTATGCAAGCCTCAATGCACGACTATCTAACTTCAGACAAAAAAAGGGGTATTATATAGTGTGGAGTGGGTGAGGCACGAACGTTCCAGGGCAGGGCCAAGAGATGTGCATGCAAGTACCTGCGCGCCTGGCATGCATCCAGTGCCAGTGCCACATAACTTTGCTTCTGCTATGGAGGAAGTGTAACTCCTAAAAAAAACTATTTCTAGGCATCTGTGGGGTGCAAGGAGTCTGGGGTAACTGGATGGAGTGCAGACTAAAGAACGCAGGGGTGTTTGGAGGACCTAACACTAGACTGGGTGAACTGGTGGATGACCTGGTGAAACTGGTCATGGCATAGCCGCATTCCTGTTATAAAATTCGCTCACCTTTATGGCTCAAAACCAGTTTACACTGTTGGGTGTACACAAGCTTCAAATTAGGCCCACATATATGCACACCTAGGCTATTTTATCACATGTGTATGTGTATATGTTATAAAATTGCCGCGGCTGTGGAAACATACCAGTGCACACGCGTATTTATGTGCCCACGCGCCCGTTTGAAAGTTACTTCATTAAGTTTATGCTACCAGCTACTACATATTTAACTTTTTGCATTTTCTCTCCAAAATCACTGCATAATCGTTTTACTAATTAAATAGTGCGTTCCAAGCTGTAGATTAAAAATAATTTTAATGCACTTTCCTGGTGCTGAAGGTGTCTATCTCTGCTTCATAGAGAATGCTAGTGTTCTCAGGCTGTACATTAGTTTCTTTAATATTTACTGCTCCCAAGTACCCCTAATTTCTTTTGCAATACCAAATACATTTTTCTATCCTAAATATTGCCCAAATAGATCTTTTTTTAACTGGAGCTATTCAGAAAATTCTGCATATGCAGTGATAATTAACTTCCAAAGACACAAAAGATGGGAGTTGTATGACATCCACAAAAGATACTGAGGCTGCATATAGGGGCCAATGTACTAAAGTATGTTAACATTAATGGAAGTGTTAACGAGCTTTAAAAAGCTTATATTATCTAATGCAGATTTCTAACATGAGCCAGTGCTATTAACGCACTGTTTCTAGCTGGTATTATTCTTTAAAAAACTATATGGTAATGAGATAATGAAATACAGAATAACACTAAATAGTGAAGCAAAAAATAACTTCAGGTTAAAATGTGTAAAATGTATCACTGATCTATTAACAAAAAAAACCTTAAGTATACCTCAGGGAGTAGTAGCTAATTTTTTGTGTTAATGTCCACATTAGCATGTACTTTAATGTGCATGCATTAATGCCTGCATTAACGCATGGCTCATTTACATCTCTTTATCGTTGTCTGTTAAGGTATGAATTAAACACTGCATTAACGCACCATAAAGGCCGATGTTAACGCTCTCTGGTCCACTGGCCCCTATGTTCATTGTATACCCAAGTTATAAGCCTTCAAAAAGCAAAAGAACCAGACTATTATACAACTTACATTTTAAGTAACAAAAATCTACTTGGAACAGTTAAATATATTGCATTTGTATCCAAATGCATAAACAGCTGCTTGACAAAAGTGCAGCTTCAACATTGTCAGGAGATTTATAGTCTGCTATTTTATGCAAACAGCATTACACAAGATTAATGTTTAAAGTGTCATTAATGATGAGTCAGAAACAATTTTTAAAAAGGTAAACCTTAGTCCCAATCATGTCTTGTGTTACACTGTTTCTGTTTTGCAAACTCCCTTGTCAAGCAGAGAACTGAAATTGTAGGGCACAAAGAATGAATGGCAACATTCATGCTTTCTTATTGTGAATATCAGCCTTGAGATCAAACAACAGAATTACAAAAGAATAGAGCTTTCCATGTTCACCTTGCATAGTCTCTGAGGGTATGAGCTCTATAACTTATTATCCACTTGACTGAGATCAAAAATGGATGTATGAATTAAATCACCTTTGGGACGGCTGCACCCAGACTGGTTGAGAATGTGTTGCTGTTCTCCCAACATTGACTCACATTGGTTGTTTCTGATTTTTACAGTGTAACGCAAAGTATACACTCTTCAGAGCTCTCTTTCATAAGCTGGAACTCAATGAAGAAAAAAGCATTTAAGGCATCATTCACTTTCTTTCTTTTAGGCATCTGTTGAGGTACAGCAATTCAGGCTCTATTAAAAAATAAAAAAGCAGCTATTGGAAAGGGAAATATTTAGGAGACATTCAGTTTGATCAAAAGATAACTGGCCTATAAAGATATTCAGTCATCATTGAAGGTGGGATCCCCATAGACACTCAGTTAACGCTCTCCAATCCATCTACAAACATGTTCATAAATCCTGATTTACTCCCATACATAAGAAGTGCCAAACTGGGTCAGGCTATTGGCTCATCGAGCCCAGCATCCTATCTCTTACTGTGGCCACTCTGGGTCACTTAGAAGTACCTGTTATTTACTCTCAAAAGTGGAAGTTGGAGACACCTATGGCTATTCTTATATATAATGGTTAACAGATCTGGCCTCTAAAAAGTCTTATCCAAACTATTTTTAAACTCAACTAAACTGACCACTTTTATTGCCAGCAAATTCTATAATAAATAATGCAGTGATTGAAAAATACTTTCTAGAATTCATTTTAAACCTGATTTTAGTTAGTCCTAGTGTCATCAGAAAGAGTAAATCTCTATCATGTCTCATTTGGCTCTTTTACAAGCTGATGAGTCCTACTATAAAGAGTCTTTCTTCATAAAAGAGCTGCTCCATCCCCTTAATTATTTTTCTTACCCTTTTCTGAAACTTTTCTAAATCTGCTATATCTTTTTAAAGATGTGCTGGCCTAAACGGCACACTATACTCAAGTTGAGGTCACACCATTGAATCCTTGGCTCAGTGTGGAGCAGTAGTTAAAAAAGCAAATAGAATGTTAGGAACTATTTGAAGAGGAATAGAGTATAAGATTGACACTATCATAGCTCTGTATGTATAAGCTACCATTTGTGGGATAATACTTAAATCCTCAAAGTCAAAATTCCCCCCTAAACAGAGCAATAAGGGAATGTGAGTGGGATTAGACAGTCATGAGACAGGTTAGATTTTACCCTACTGCTGATGAGCTAGTAACCAGGGCCTGTACAAGGGTCTGAAGCATGCTAGGCAGAGGTCACATGATCTCTCTGTTGCTCTCTCCCCTAACATCACAAAGCCCATGTCTGGGCCAACCACCAGACCATCAACATTCCCATCTCACAATCAGCTGCTTCACATCATTCCACTGCTTCTACCTATGCCGGCACCCTAGATTCTAGCACCACCCTATCCGCTGTCCATACCCTAGGTGATTGCTTAGTCTTCCTAGTGCTTACACCGGCCCTGATAGTAACCTTGCTCAGTACAAGAGGAGCCTCAGGTTCAGATATTTGATGTATACAGCTGTATGAAAAAGTTTGGCACCCCTGGTCAATCTGTATGTTGCAATGGATCTATAAGTGAACAGAGGCTGACACAACCTCTCCATCAGTGTTTCCCAACTCTCTTCTGAAGGCAAACCTAATTAGTTGGATTTTCAGGATATCCATGATGAATACGCATGCGATAGATTTTCATCCATTGGAGACCCATGATATGCAAATCTGTCTCATGCATATTTGTTGTGGCAATCTTGAAAACCCAAATGGTTAGGTGTGCCTCCAGGAGAGGGTTGAGAAATATTGGTCTTCATGGTGCCAAGTTAAATAACAATAGCAAAGTTTTGCATCAAAAATCAATAAGGGAACTAATACGAACACTGATGAAAGAACCCTTACAAATAGCAAGTTTGTGACTCATTTGATATTGATATTAGCAAAGTTATTATAATGGCCAATCATAATAGGCACTACTGGAGGGATCCTGCCTTCATTGCCTTTTATTTAATCATAGGCCATGATGTGTATGGCAAAATGATTGTTTTTAAAGCAATTTTTCTTTTCCAAATAAAATTTAGACTTATCGTAAAGCCATTAGACTGAGTCCATCTGTTTATCAAAAGAACCCTGACACTGGCTGTATTTCATTGAACTGCATCATGGGGCTGAAGATGGAATGTTTAAATACATGTTTTGTAACTCTTCATGCACTTAACAAATTATTATGCAATGTTAGATCTAGGAGCAAATAATTATTCCTGTAAGACAGTTTTTCTGAATGCATAGTGTTATGATCGTTGACTCGCAGGAAACCCCCACGAGCTGCCTCCTCCACCTCCAATATTGTCCAGGCCCTTCTGTGGCAGGGATGCTGCCCTGCATAGCCACTTCCATCACCCTGCTTCAACATTGGACCTCTCTATATGTGCATGTGTGTCAAGCTCTGCATCTGAAAGGGCTACTGTGGGAAGAGTTCCTGTGGTGCCCTCTGATAACACTGGTAAACAAAGTTTTTGTTTCCTTCAGACTTTTTGGTGTTCCAAATAGATCTTTTGATGCTGATCACAAATATTATTTTGAACTTTGCACATCATGTAAAGTGTTTGAGAAAAAGCCAAATTTGTGTTACAATAATTGTGAAATTTTAAAACATAATCTTGCGTACATATATTTTCTTGCTGGACAATAGTTTTTATGATTTTTAAAGTTCATGTCCTATTTTTGACAGCCATAAGCAATGCAACATGTAACAGAGACTAACTTTTTTTAAAATACAGCAAG
This sequence comes from Rhinatrema bivittatum, assembly GCF_901001135.1. NCBI lineage: Eukaryota > Metazoa > Chordata > Amphibia > Gymnophiona > Rhinatrematidae > Rhinatrema > Rhinatrema bivittatum. The sequence goes on along the minus strand of NC_042616.1, from coordinate 540,144,773 downwards.
AAACTCTGCCTGATCATGCCAGAACTTGCTAGGGCAAGCCCCAACTTGTCTGCAAGATTCCAACTTGTTTCCATGACGATACAGCCTTATATAAGCAGCAGCAATGAGTAGTCTCCTATGCAACGTCTGTGTGAATGAGTAAATCATATCGCTAAAACTGTTGAGTTTAAGGCTTGGGGATTTAATTTAATATACTTTATGAAATGTCATGCCAATGTCGTAATATCCATGACACATTTGGTTACATCTGTGGTGAGTTTACTCTGAAAGTACAGAAAAGGAGTACGACGGCACTCATTAAGAAGAAATATGAGTTATACTTTGGGTGCAAAATTGGTGACCAGGACAGAGAATGGGCTCCTCTTATATGTTGCACATCTTGCACCAGTAGTCTGCGAGCTTGGCTGAAAGGTGTGCGACCATCTATGCCATTTGCCATCCCAATGATATGGAGGGAACAGAAAGATCATATAATTGACTGTTACTTTTGCATGACTAATGTGTCAGGATACTCAAAGAACAGGAAGTTTATTGAGTACCCTAACCTTGCATCGGCAATGAGACCAGTGCCGCATGATGATAGTCTTCCTGTTCCAAAACCGCCAGAGGTGTGGACACTTGATGACGAGGAAGAGGAGGTAGGCAATGATGGTGAGCCATTACAGATGGAAGCTGTGGCTGATCCTGACTTTGTGCCATCAACATCCAGCAATCCTCATTTAATATCTCAGTCAGAGCTGAATGATCTCGTCAGAGATATGGCTTTATCGAAGAGTTAGGCGGAGCTGCTTAGGTCAAGGCTGCAAGAATGGAATCTTTTGTCATCTGATATGAAAATTTCAGTATTTCGCAGCTGTCATGAAGATTTGACAAAATATTTCAACCAAGTAGACAGTCTGACTTTTTGTTGTGACATCAATGGATTGTTTTGTGCTCTCGGATGTGACCACGACCCAACAGAATGGCAACTGTTTATTGATTCATCAATCTTAAGTTTGAAGGCTGTTTTGCTGCACATCGGCAATATCTACCCCTCAATACATGTCAGACATGCCGTTCATATGAAAGAAACATAGGAGAACATGCAGCTACTGCTGAACCACATTGAGTACTCGAGGTACAATTGGAATTTGTGTGATGATCTCAAGGTAGTTGCAATTCTACTGGGTCTGCAGCTTGGTTACACCAAGTATTGTTGCTTCCTTTGTGAGTGGGTCAGTCGAGCAAGAGATTCACATTACATCAGAAAAGTCTGGCCTCTCTGCAAGAAGTTGGTTCCAGGGTAGAAGAATGTTGCACAAGACCCAAAGGTGGATCTAAGTAAGATATTTCTTCCACCTTTGCACATCAAACTTGGGCTGATGAAAAACTTTGTTAAGGCAATGAACAAGCAAAGTAAAGCCTTTGATTATTTGTAGCAAATGTGTCCACGCATAAGTAACGCCAAGATAAAAGAAGGTGTTTTCGTTGGCCCACAAATCCGAGCTGTGATGAAGGACAGCCACTTTGATGATCTTCTGCAAGTTACAGAATGTGTTGCATGGACAGCCTTCAAGAATGTCGTTTGCAACTTTTTAGGCAACTATAAGGCAGCAGACTATGTTGAACAGGTTGAAAATCTGCTTCAGGCATTCAAATTGATGAAGTGTAAAATGTCATTGAAGATACATTTTCTTCATTCCCACTTGGACTTCTTCCCAGACAACCTTAACGCTGTGAGTGATGAACATGGTGAAAGGTTTCATCAAGACATTGTCAAATGGAGAAACGGTATCAAGGCAAGTGAAACCCCCTCCATGCTGGGTGACCATTGTTGGACTCTCATCCGTGATGCATCAGACAGTGATTACAAACGAAAATCTGCAGCAAAACATTTTTAGTCTTGTTTTCTGGTGCCAACATTGCCATTATAGCTTATGCTACTACAGACACGTAACAATGCTTGATGTATATCGCACTTTTCTAGCAAATGGTACATGATACAGACATAATAAATGCATATTTGTGTTCAACTTGTTAAAATCTACTTGTTTCACCGAAGGTTGTGGAGGAAACAAAATGTTCCCAGAAATTTGTTTACCAATGTAACATCATGGCTCCCCCATATAAGCTTTCACAGGATGGTCCATGATGCCTCAGCAACAGGTTTCCTCATGTGCCTTGCTCATGCATGTTGCCAACTTCCTGTGTTCTTGTTCGTTCTGTCTTCCAGTGTTCCTGTGTTCATGTCCTGTCTTCATATCCTGCCTTTTCTCTTGCTTTGTTTCCAGAGCCCTTGACTTGCCTTGTCCTTGTCCTTTCCCAGTCCTTGTCTGTGCCTTTCCCCAATCTTGTATTGTTCTGTCTCTTTCTGTCTCACCCTCTCTCGGCTCTGAACTCTGACCATCCTTGTCTGCTGCCTGCCCTGACCACCAGCCTGTCTACTGATTCTCATTGCCTGCTACCTGCCCAGACCTCTGCTTGGCTTTTGGACTTTTGTCTTCATCACCTCCCTAGTGACCCACCTAAGATCTGCCGACTGCCATAACACAAGGGCTCAACCTGGGGGAGAAGGCGTTGGGTACAGGTGAAGCTCCAGTTTGTCCCACCACAGGGTATGCCTGAAGGCTGATGGAGTGGGCCTAATGGGTTCATCTTCTAGGCAGCACCAATTAACCCTTGGCACCAAGGTTTCACCAACACTTGTTCCAGTGCTGGCATTACACGTAGAATATGTTACACTAAAGAGGAGTTTGTCATTCAAGCTCAAACCCAGTTCCAGACTACTTGCCAAAGGATACCTCTTCCAGAGTATAAAGAAAGCCTATAAAAGAGCACTCCATGCAGAACATGCTACTAATGGATCAAGTAAAAACAGATGATAAGTTAGTTTGTATATTAAGATTCTCCTACCTAGCTTTTGCTGTAGCATCTATTATTTTTATATACTGGAGCATTATTTAGCTTCACCCAGTATTTAATAAAGAACCTACTATAGCATATACATGAGGGAAAAACATTTGAGACTGGGTGGTCAAATGAGATTCTCCAGCAACCCCAGATGTAATGAGAAGCACGATTGATGTGGACATTTCAGTTTTTGTGCGCAATCTATATCAGGCTGGAGTTGGCATATTCCTGGATCAAACAAGAGCATTCACATTTTGACAGATTGGACTGACAAACTACTTTTGTGATATACTTTATAATTTGTCCCTGCAATACGTTATACATAGGGAAGGCTAAAAGAAAGATCAAAACATGCTTTATGGAGCACAAAAGTTGTATTAATAATAAAACATTTGAGCATCAATTGTATCTTGTTGCTTAGAACTTAATCACACTTTTGCATACCTTAGATGGGGCATTATAAAGCATCTCTCTCCCAATCCACAGGGAAAGATCTAGAGACATATTTACATCTTTGAGAACAATTTTAGATTTTTTTATTTCATTATAGTCTCTCCATGTGGTTTAAGTTTAGATCTGGAATGATACTCTATCATTTGATTTGCATATTATAAAAATTTTTTTTAGATCACATTATATATAATCCTGCACTAATCCCCACACTTCTGGTAACCTAATGGTGCCAAAGAGATTTGAGATGCCAAACCTTGTAAGTACTGCAGCACTTTACAACTCTTTGAACTACCCAATGACTTTGACTATTGGTTGTATAATCTTTATTTGTCTTTAGATCTAACAATGTGCAATAATTTGTTACGTGCATGAAGAGTCACAAATCAGATATTTAAATCTTCCATCTTCAGTCCCCTGATACATTTCAACAAAACATGGCCAGGGTTGGGGGGTTGTCTTGATCAACAGATGGACCCACTCTAATAGCTTTATCTTTCAAACTGATGGAAGAAGGATAAACAATGGGATAATGCTATACCTGGGCAAAAATTATATTGCCACAATAGGGTGAATCAACGGTGGGGGAGTGGCGATGTATTTTGGGGATGGCATAGAGTCTAGTAGGATTAAGATCCTGCAGGAGACTAAATGTACAATAGAATATATATTTATTTACTTATTTATTTACAAACATTTCATATTCTGCTTTTTGCTAGGAATGGTCTCTAATCATATGGCAATCAAAATCAAACGGTAACAATGTAATTATGAAAAGACCTAATTAACACTTGAGAAATTACTGTTACATAGAGTCCAGAAGCAGGGGAAATTTGTCTTGTTAGTGGGCTGAGCAGGGGAAGACCTGATTGAACAACTATGCCTTTGCTTTCTGTCAGAAAGAGAAGTAGCATAGTTCCAGGCAAATGGGTAATGGGACCTCATTTCATATCTTGGGTGCATAGCAGCTGAAGGCCCTCAGTCTTCTGCAGCTCGGTTTGGCAGAGGTCAGGTGTGAGCAGAAAAGAAGGGGCTTTTGTGTGGCTCAGAGGTCTCTAGCAGGGGTGTAGAAGATACAGATAGGGAGGTAAGAAATATACTTCAGGGCCTGTTTATTCACATATTTGAAGATGAAGCAGAGGATTTTGATTTTGATCCTGGTTTCAATCAGTAGCCAGTGCAACTTGTAAAAGATGGGCTTTATGTGGTTTGATGACTTGTCTCTTACCAGGATTCTGGCTGCCATATATTATTTTGTATGAGTTGAAGTCATTTCAATGAAGTCATAGATATACTGTTCAGCAGAAAATTACAGTAGTCTAAGCCGCTGGTGATTAGTGCATGGATAACAGAAGTAAAGTTCTGATGGCTGAGTAGTTATGCAAGTGCCTCTGGTGGAGTTACTTGAAGGAGACCCTCATGACCTTTGAAATGTTGGATCCCTTCATGAAAGTAGGATTACGTTGAATACCCTAGGCTTTGCACAGTGTCTTATGGTTAGAGGGGGAGTTCTGGAAGGAAGGATGAAGGGAGTGACCTTGGTGGCTCATCCAGAGGAGCGCTGATTCAAAGGGGTTAAGCTTGAGTTTATGATTTCTGAACCACTGAGCTACTGCTTTCAGACAGTTGTTGAGACTGGTATTGGGAAAGGATTGATCCATTCCAAGTTTAACAGAAAGTTGTATGTCATCTGCAAATAGGTGGCATTCAATGTCAAAAGATAGAATCAGATTGCAGATAGGCTGAATGTAGATATTGAAGAGAATCAGGGAAAGAACAAAGCCCTATGGTACTCCACAAAGGAGATTTTTTAGAGTGGATTTTTTTTTTGCCTACAAGACTGATTGAATTCTATTGTACAAACAAGATACAACCATCTAAGGACAGTACTTATGATACCTATATTCCCTATACATTGAATCAAGAGAGAGTGGTCGACCAATGTTGAAGGTTGCAGAAAGAGCTAGTAAGACTAGGATACACTCAACCCTTTCATCTGCATGTAGATGAATGAATTTACAATGTCCATTAGAACAAACTCCATGCTGTGGCCTTTCCTGAAGCCAGACTGAAGAAAGTGCACTACCTTTTCATCTTATTTTTATAAGAAAGGAGGCTGGAGACTGGGTGGTACTCATTGATTATTTTGGGGTCTAAGATTGTTTTTTTCAGGTTGGGTTTGATTACTGCTTTTTTAAAGTATGTAGAGCATCCAACCTTAAGATAAGATGCCATTGATTAGGTTGTATAACCATGGGGCTAGATCTTGTTTTAGGCTGCAAATGACCCTTGCAGGAATAGGGCCTAGTATGCTAGGGGATTGGCTGATTCTCTGAAGTATATTTTTCACCACTTTCGGGGTGATTGCTTTGAAGTTGGTCAGTGGAGGATGTTCACTGAAATTTGGGATGTTTTTGCAGATAGGGAGGAAGTTGTCCTTGAAGAATATCCAAACCAGGAGGAGTTGTCAAAAGAAAAGTGTGCTCTAGGCTTTTATCCATGAAGAATTTGGCAAAGTCCACTGCTGTGGGTCCACCAGTGTGTTAGTGGTGGTTTAAAAGATGGGTTTGGCGGCTTCTGAAAATGTTCAAATAGTTTAATTGAATGATTCATAGAAAGTTCTAGCTGTATGGCAATGTAGTCTTTTTTTTCCTAGCAGATAGCTGCTTTGTATTTCTTTGCATGATTCTGTTGCGCATCCTGGCTGTGCTGGTGCCATGGCCAGGCCTGCTCACCTCAGGCTTCCCTCCACAAGCCCTAGTCTGTTCTCCCTTGCAGCCACAGCCAGCCCCCGGTGTCTGCGGCGTCCCACAGCATCTCCAGGGCCATTGGGGCCTTCGACCTCGCACTACTCCTCATGTCAGGGCTCGGAGTCCTCATTGGCATCAAGTCTGCCCCTAGGCACGCGCGAGGATCACCCGGCCCTTTAAAGGGCTAAGGGCGGGAAACTCCTCCACAGCATGCAGCGATGATGTCACCTGAGCCCTGCATAAAAGACAGGGCTCAGTTTCCAGTTCCTTGCCTTGACAAACGGGTCATCACATTCTGTGAAGCTAGTTGCCATTCACTGTTGCCTGCGTTCCTTTTTCTTGTGCTTGTTCCAGTGTTCCTGCGTTCCTGTTCCTGTGCTTGTTCCAGTGTTCCTGCATTCCTTGTTCCTGTGCTTGTTCCAGTGTTCCTGCGTTCCTGTTCTTGTGCTTGTTCCAGTGTTCCTGCATTCCTTGTTCCTGTGCTTGTTCCAGTGTTCCTGCGTTCCTGTTCCTGTGGTTGTTCCAGCGTCCCAGCGTCTGTTCCTGATTCCTGTTCCACGTTCTGCTTCCCAGGTTGTATCTTCTCAGACTGATACATGGTACAGACCTCTGCTTGCCTCTGACTACATTTTGGACCACTGCCTGGAACTGACCTCCGCCTAACACTGACCACGCTTGGACTGAAACCTGGAACTGACCTCTGCTTGCTACTGACCACGCTCAGACTGATACCTGGAATTGACCTCTGCTTGCTACTGACCACACTCAGATGGATAACTAGACCTGACCACTGCTTGCTACTGACCATGCTCAGACTAATATGTGGTTAGAGCAGTGGATTATGAACCAGGAGACCAGGGTTCAAGTCCTGCTGTCGCTCCTTGTGACCTTGGGCAAGTCACTTTACCCTACATTGCCTCAGGTACAAAACTTAGATTGTAAGCCCTCTGGGGATAGGGAAATACCTACAGTACCTGAATGTAAACCAGTGTGATATCTCAATTGAGATCGAATGTCGGTATATAAAAATAATAAATAAATAAAATAAATAAAATATCTGGAACTGACTCTTGCTTTGGCTGACCACCCTCAGAAGGATACCCTGGCTTTGACCCTTGCGCTTCACTCAGATACTCTCAGCACTTCTCCTATGACCACCAGGCCTGCCTACTCTGACGCTGCTTGTGGCCTTCTACAAGCTAGATCACTAGGTGCTGCCTATCCTGCCTGGAGGACCCTCAGTTCCTGTTCCCTTCTAGTGGTCTCCAGTACACTCTATTCCAGTCTAGCTCATCTGTTCTCCATGAGCCGCGCACCCTGGATCTTGGTGGGCACACCTCTCCGCTACCTCTCCGGGAGACCTCTGAAGCCCACCTAAGCCCAGGCGGTCCAGGTACCCAAAGGCTCAACCTGCGGAAACCCCGAACTGTTATTGGTGAAGCTCCAGCTTGCCTCTGTCTACTTGTGTGCTCCACCTCCTGGCGGCAGGCGCCCTCTGGGACCTCCCTGAGGGCCATACCAATCCTGTGCCAGGCCAAGGGTCCACCTCCATCTCAAGAGTTTCTTGCAATTGTGGAGGTTCATATCTGTTTTATGTTTTTTTAAGGTTCTTTCAAGTTGATGGGATTGCAGTATCAGGAGTAGAATACCCTTGTGGAACCACAGAGAGTTTCCAATTTGCCTTTGTTTTAATGGGGCTAGGGTATTAATTGTTGAAATAAATTTATTGTTCCATTTTTGGACCAGTACTTCTGGTGGATTTGTGGGAGCTAGTTTCTCCATTATGTTGAGAAGTTTTAATATGCTTTCACTTGTGACTGTTATGATTCCTGCCCGTGGAGCTATTCCCCACGAGCAGGCCTCTTACCTCCATTGCTGCTGCCTTCCTGACATGGCTGGAAGCTGCTATCGATTTGTCCACCTTCCACCTCACAGCCAGGAGGCTGCCATTACTGCCGCTGCCCGGACTGCGGTAAAAATGATCCTCTTCGTGGCATGGTGCCGCCCCCGAACTTCCTCTTGTGGCTCGGATGCCGCTGCCATCTTTGGGGCCTGCCCTGAGGCCCAGCTCCTGCCTTGCATGACTCAGTGTCTCTGCAGCAGCATGGCCGCTCTCCAAGGTCCTGCCCCCTTCCTAAGGGGCAGGCCCATGTCTTCTTCCCCTTCTTAAAGAGGCAGCATAGGTGGGGTCCTCCTGGCCCCACAGGAAGTTGGCTCCACCTGTTTCCTGTCTCAGCCCTATAAAAGGGCTTCTCCTGCACTCCTGTGTTGCCTTGCCTTGGAGTTTCCTGCTCCTGGAAGTCTCGTCTTCCAGTGCTCCATCCGGTCTTCGTTCTTTATTGGAGTTCCATGTCTCATCTTGCTTCCTGAGTCTTCATGGCTTCCTGATGTTCCATGTCTTCATGTTCTGAGGTTCCTAGTCCAGGCTTCCTGATGATTCACTTCCTGATGTTACAGACTCCTGATGTTCCGCTTCCTGATGTTCCACTTTCTGATGTTCCGAGGTTCAGCTCCTCCTTCGCTCGTTCCGAGTCCTCCTGACCCTCCAGCTCCTTTGGTTCTCCAGATGACACCTTATTGGGGTAAATCCATCTCACTGGCTCCTATTTTCATCATTGGAGTTTCGTCTCAGCTGGATTTCCTTCCTGTGCTTGTCCCGCTCTCTACATGGTCCGTGACCAGCCTCTTCAGGTTGTGTAGGGTGCACAGTGGGACAGGGTGGTCCATGACCAGCCCATTGGGTCTGCCCATGTCAGGCTTTGTAGGGTGCCCTGAGAGACAGTGCCAATGTCTGAACCTTCCAAGCTTCTCGTCTCGTCGAGAGTCTTCCAATTTCCTCATCTCGTCCAGAGTCTTCCAAGCTCCTTGTCCACATCCACAGTCTTCTCGTCCATTTCTTGAGTCTTCTGTGTAACAAGGCCTCCATCTGCCCTCATCCTCAGTCCGACCTGCTGCTTCTTGAAGATACCCAGTGGCAGGTCCGTAAGGGCTGGGAACAGTTGGTGGACTGTTCACCAACCAACATAATGTTGTTGGCTTTCCAGAAGCATGCAGGTCCAGCAGAGGGTCAGACTTTGTCTTCACCCATGGTGGGACATGCCTCGCCATCCTCAGTGCTGCCTTGGATTCATCTGGGGTCATGCCGAGGCCCAAGGACACACAATCCCCTCAAGTTGGGATCGCTCTTCCAGTGGTCCCAAAAATATAACAGTGACAGAGGAAAGGTTTCGGTGATGGGGTCAAGATGAGATTGCTTAGAGATAGGAATGGTAGCTTGGACCAGATTATGTTCTGATCATGAGATTGGGGCAACTGTAAGCAGGTTAGTTCATGACTGTAGTTTGCAGAGTGAAAGACTAGATCAAGTGTGTGACCATGTTTGTGGGTGAGGAACTTAATTAACTGAGTGAGTCCAATATCCTCCATGTTTTATTGAAAGGTGGTAGTTATGACACTGGAGGGGAGGAGGGGGGTTGTGAGTGAAAAATGAAGGATGAAGTCACCAAGAACTATGAGAATTGTAAGGCAAAAGAGCTAGGTAGCAAGGAAATTCTGAGAGCTTGAGAAAGGTGTCCAGGTGAGGGTCAGGAGGGTGATATATCAGGACAAGTTTCAGTTTTTCAGTGCCTTGAAATTTGATGACTAAGCAGTCAGAATTACCAATTTGTTGGTGTTGCGTTCATGCCTATTCTTGCCCTCACTCCACCCTCTCTACCTTGTGGCGACTCCCTTCGGCTCTGATGGACAGATGTGGCCGCGGCTTCTCTTCGCTATTTTCTTCCTGTAATCCCTGGGCTGGCATAAAGCTACAGATCCGCCATGTTCCTGATGATGTAAGGGCGTGCGCATGTGCGTGCGCTCCAGACTTTGTACCAGCAAGAGCGTGAACCTCGGGAGCGTCCCCCCGTAGTGATGTCATCCACTTCCAACATAAAAGGTCTTTGATTGCTAATTCAAATTGAGTTAGCAAGGACAAGGGTAGGAACCCCTTCCTCGCAACTCTTGGGGAATCCTTTCTCCGCTGCTCTGCCTCTACAGACTCACCTGTAACAAAGCATAACACTTTGCCAACTCCTCCCTACTGCGCACTGCATGTCACTTAGTGCGCAGTAATACCAATTAGTGCACACTGTTTTTATAACTAATGAACTTCTCTGAATTGATACTTTTTAATTTTTAAGTTGCATTTTTTTTAGTGCACACTAACATTAGTTACAGCGCACTACTACATACTTAGTGCGCTGTAAGTTTTATTAGGACACACTAACTAACCTGTTAGTGCATCCTAACGGGCCTTAATGTGCATTAACATCTAGCTAGTGCACACTGTCTAGGTCGGTGTACTGCGCACTAATGCTGAGATAGTGCACACTAAATTGTAGTTAGTGCGCACTAAGGCCTATTAGTGCGCACTAACGCACTTCGGCAAAATTGCCGAAAAAAAAAATGACCGGAGGGAAAACAAAATTTTCCACAGAGCGTCAGATCCGAAGCCCAACCTGAAAGTGTTAAACAAAGCACATATCTAGTGTGTGGTGTATGAGATAGTCAATCTCAGCAAGCCAAGACTCAGTCAAACAGAGGATGTGGAGATTGTGCACATCAATGAAGTTAGCAATGCAATGAGATTTACTATTTGCTGACTGGACATCAAGGAGCCACATTCTCAAAGAAGAAGGAGGGCTTTGCATATTCTTGGTGAATTATGGTATTATAAATTAATTAAATGGAGATATCTGGTACATAATTTTTTTAATGATTGGAGGGTTCTTTTACCTCAAGTTACCTGGATGGAAGGGAGAGGTCCTGCTGAAGCACATTTTGGTGCTTTGTGGAAGTTTGGAGGAGATTGGAATCTGCTTCATCAAGTTTTGATCTTTGAATTCAGTATTGTAAATGTGGGAAGATTTTCAAAGAATTTTAAAAATATATGTCTTCTTCTATTCCTAACTTATTAGGTGGAGGATGAGTTTCTTGTTAGCAACTGAATGATAGTTCTAGCCTGATAGATGGTCTGTTGTATATAGATGGGATCACAGGCTAAGAGTCTTGAAGCATACAGATGTATATTATAGGTAGGTCAATAAATAGCTACTCACTGTTTGGCAAAGTATGGAGCCTGAAGGAACAGTGGAGAAAGGATAAAGCTTTTTTGTGTTAATCCCAAAGTTGTACACAAAGGGGCATGTCCTTTGGCATGGCTCTTTGGTGTCAGGCGCACCTAAAGGCAAAGCCTAAAGGTGAATGAGCCGGAGTGGGAGGGAGATGGGGGCAAACCCAGAGAGGACCTGGCTGGATTAGACCTGCCCCTCAGTGATTGTGAAGGTTCCAGGAGGAGGGGGAGGAGTCTCTGGGGAGCAGTGATGGGATATCCCCCTCCTCATCTCTGGAATTCCAGTTCCAGCAGTTTTCTTAGGAGATCTTTTTCCGGCCCTAAAATGGCCTTAGCTGGAATGAGTAGAAATTCCATGCATGATGGGGAAGAGTATAGCAGTGGGGGTATAATACCATCCACCTTGCCAAAATTAACAGATGGATGATGAAATTAAGGAAACTAACAAATTTGGCAGCGCAGTACTAATGGAAGATTTCAATTACATAAGAACATAAGCACATAAGAACATACCATACTGGGTCATACCAAGGGTCCATCAAGCCCAGCATCCTGTTTCCAACAGTGGCCAATCCAGGCCATAAGAACCTGGCAAGTACCCAAAAACTAAGTTTATTCCATGTTACTGTTGCTAGTAATAGCAGTGGCTATTTTGTAAGTCAACTTAATTAATAGCAGGTAATGGACTTCTCCTCCAAGAACTTATCCAATCCTTTTTTAAACACAGCTATACTAACTGCACTAACCACATCCTCTGGCAACAAATTCCACAGTTTAATTGTGCGTTGAGTGAAAAAGAACTTTCTCCGATTAATTTTAAATGTGCCACATGCTAACTTCATGGAGTGCCCCCTAGTCTTTCTATTATCCGAAAGAGTAAATAACCGATTCACATCTATCTGTTCTAAACCTCTCATGATTTTAAACACCTCTATCATATCCCCCCTCAGTCGTCTCTTCTCCAAGCTGAAAAGTCCTAACCTCTTTAGTCTTTCCTCATAGGGGAGCTGTTCCATTCCCCTTATCAATGTTGACTGGATATGTTATTTTTATCTATATTCCTTCCCCCGTCTACCATGCACAGGCCTCCACCAGCCATTTTTTCAATTTTTTAAAATTTTTGTCAATTAAAAAATGGTCTTTGTGCAGGTACTTTTATGTCACTATGTTACTGTTTGTCAGCAGAATCATTAATTAAAGTGGCCATGTACCTGTATTTTTACGTCATTACGCACGCTCTGCTTCTTCTATTTTGGTGCACTTCATCTATTTTAATCTCCGTTTTACATTGTGTACAGTCGGCAGCCTGACATGCTGTTTAATACTTTTCTGAAAAGGTTTATTTTCCAGGCTTGTCACTTTGTTTCTTATCTCAAATATATTGTATTGTTTATCTGTAGATCTTTTTCATTGTACATTATCACCTGTGTTTTGTCTGCAGACTTTTCAACTTTGCACACATGGAGGTACTCTATAATTACTAGTTATTAAATTTATCTTTACCTTTATTTTAATTCCACTGCTGTTACTACTCCTTTTTACGCCTTTCACTTTCTTATTTCTGGTCCCTTTCCTGCACTTTAGCCAAGTCCATTCCTTTCATGCCATGCTGTTGTCAAGCATTTCACTTCTCAGCATTGCTCTATGTCTTATTTGACAGCCACTCCTGACACTTTTTACAGGTGACGTTCCCACGTACCTCGTATGCTTCATCTGCATTTAAAATGTTTTCACCCTGGAGAAGTTTATTGTTATCAATTTTTAAAGTTTTTACAAGTGTCCTTATGGGGTTTTTTTGTCACTTGTCATCTACCTCTTACATCTTAAGATCTGCTTGTTTTAATATTGTTGAAGATCTCTTTTGATGTCCTGCTCTGTCCCTCCCGATGCAGCCAATGCGAAACATGGCCCATGTTGGGAGACTTACAATGTTTCTATTATAATTTGTTCAACTGCTTCAATATGCAAGATATGCCTGCCTGACAATTATGTTGATTGAATAAAAACCTCTACTGCCACTTCAGAACAGCTCCTGTGCCTGTAAATGCTCTACTTTTCCCAACACACCCTCATCTTAGTGGACTAGGTAAATGTCAGATCAGGACATGCTAGGAATATAAATTTTCTAGATTAAATAAATGATTGCTTTATGAAGCAGCTTGTCCTGAAACTGATCAGAGGGACAATAATTTTAGACCTAATTTTTAGTGGAATGCAGAATTTGGTGAAAGAAGTAACAGTAGAGGGGCTTTTTGTAAACATTGATCTTAATGAGATCAAATTTGAGTTAATCACTGGAGAAAATTAGGTAAATCTATTGCTCTAGAATTTAACTTTCAAAAGGGAGACTTTGATAAAATGAGGAAAATAGAAAAAAGCTAAAAGGTGCAGTTACAAAGGTAAAACATTTATATCAGACATGAGCGTTGATTAAAAATGGCAAATATCCAAAGAGGAGAGTCTACTGATATGCAAATCCTTTCATAACCTGGTTGTGTTCTTTTACCAGATCTTTGTGTTCCAATCTCTCTTGAGCTAACTGATATTTTAGTTGTGCAAAAACTATCTTAAGAGCATTCTCCTGGAGTGAGCATGGGACAGTTTGAGTCTTTTAAGACTTCTTGCCAAGGGTGATAAGGTTCGGAAAGGTGGTGGCCATGATCAGCAAACGAGGAAGCTTCTCAGACCTCAAACAAGATTCTCTGCACCCTGGTTCCCAATGGGTTAGATTCATCATGGACCAGTCAAATTGTGGTTGCTGCTTCTGCAGCCATGGCAGACCCAAGATGACTGGATTCATGACTCTTGGAAGAACATGGAAGGTTATGAGTTCTGTGTGTGTAGGGAATTATTAGAAAGGGAATGGTGAATAAAACGGAAAATGTCATAATGCCTCTGTATCGCTCCATGGTGAGACCGCACCTTGAATACTGTGTACAATTCTGGTCGCCGCATCTCAAAAAAGATATAATTGCGATGGAGAAGGTACAGAGAAGGGCTACCAAAATGATAAGGGGAATGGAACAGCTCCCCTATGAGGAAAGACTAAAGAGATTAGGACTTTTCAGCTTGGAGAAGAGACGACTAAGGGGGGATATGATAGAGATATTTAAAATCATGAGAGGTCTAGAACGGGTAGATGTGAACCGGTTATTTACTCTTTTGGATAGTAGAAAGACTAGAGAACACTCCATGAAGTTAGCATGGGGCACATTTAAAACTAATCGGAGAAAGTTCTTTTTTACTCAGCGCACAATTAAACTGTGGAATTTGTTGCCAGAGGATGTAGTTAGTGCAGTTAGTATAGCTGTGTTTAAAAAAGGATTGGATAAGTTCTTGGAGGAGAAGTCCATTACCTGCTATTAATTTCACTTAGAGAATAGCCACTGCCATTAGCAATGGTAACATGGAATAGACTTAGTTTTTGGGTACTTGCCAGGTTCTTATGGCCTGGATTGGCCACTGTTGGAAACAGGATGCTGGGCTTGATGGACCCTTGGTCTGACCCAGTATGGCATTTTCTTATGTTCTTATGACCTACTCTTAGTGTGAATGGTAGTGTGGTATGGTTCACCAAACCAGGAAGGTGATCCCATGGATGGAGGCAGAGAGCACCAAAGGTGGTGTCAGGGGAATTGTTGGAATTCGGTACTAGTTGATTTGCTCTTGTTGCACAAAATTGTCCTGGCACCGGACTCCACCAAGGGTTGGGTGGTGAAGCATGCGGATGTTTTTTGCAGAGAGATAGGCAACATAAACTGGGGTGATGGTGTAGCCAGACCAAGGGTCACTTGCTCTGATGCCTCATGGTGTAGGAAGGTTTCCCTTCTCTCTGGGTACTGAGCCAATAGGTGCCCAGAAGTTGCATAATAAAGGCAGAGGCCTAGTTGAAGCAGCGGTGAGTCCTCTCTTCATTCGTGAGATGGGAACGACCCAGATGCATGGACTTCTTTGTACCCCCCGATGGCAAGATGGGGGTCAGCTTTAGAAAGAAGTGATAACCTGGAGAGACCTTTTGAACTGAGTGGGTTTCTCAGGCTTGCTCCTGGAGTCATCTGTCAATTTTCCCCATCGAGTAAGGTGGGAAGTTCTTGCACCGCGAGTTCATCTTTAATCTTAGGAGCTAAACCCTCCAAGAATATTGCGTGTTGACTGTCTCCCTGCCAGTTTAGTTCTGTTGCCAGGGTTTGAACTCAATGGCATATTCCATTAATGATTGACTTCCTTGGTGCAGATGCAGGAGGTCCTAGCTCATTGAGAGCTGCTGGCCAAGCTCATCAAAACCCTGCCTGAAGGCGGAGACAAATTGTGGAGGTTTGTGAGAAGAAGATTGGAATACTCCCACAGGGAGAAAGTCCAGGCCAGAGCATTACTGTCAAAGATGGAGAATAAATGTCATTTTAACTGAGTCTTTCGGGAAGAGTGTCAACTGGAGGGAAAAATGCATATGGCATTGGTTCAGGAATTCCCAGCACCACTTAGGATATCTCCTGCATAATGGGGCAGAGCAGGCAATGTAATTGCTGCCTGACAAGTGTCAGGAACTAGTTCTGGAACTTCAGCAGGCAGCGGTAGGACAGTGGGTAGAGTCAAGGTGTCCAGGCATGCAGCAAGGTAGTTCATGTCTGCTACCATGAGTTTTAAGGCTGACTGGAGGGCGGGCCTGAAGATTCTGGGCTAGGCTAGGAATGGCTTTCAATACAGCTAGATCTGTCGGATCTTTGGCCTCGGCAATCTGTTGCAGAAGTCGACCATTGGACCGAGGTCAGATTAGCTCTACCAACAGGGAGGAGTCCTGCAGGTCCCCACTGTTGGTAGGTGGATCTAGCAAGAGCAGAGGCCCAACAGGAACTTTACCAGTACCAGCCCTCATTCCACTTAGGTTGAGCCCTCGGGTGCCTGTGCCAGCTGGTCTTAGGCACCAGCCTCTGTGGAGAGAAGAATTGATTGCTGAAGAGGTCGGAGGCCAGCAGGAAGACGACAAGGTCAGCCATACAGAGATCAGGGCAGGCAGAAGACAGCAGAGATGAAAGCAGGCCGAGGTTGGTACAGGCAGCAAACAGTGTGGTCAAGAAATAGTCCAAGGTGAAGCCAGGAATCCAGATGAAGATGAGCCGAGGATCCAAGCCATGGTCAAACTGAGGAGTCAATCCAGGAACAGGAGACAAGACAGAACAGTGGGAAGACACATAAGATGGATGAAGATCACAAGAAAGCAAGAATGCAGGAACTTCAAAAATGTGGGGAAGAAATAGGAATATGAAGACAAGGCACTGGACCGAAGTCAGGAACAGCGTGGCAACCAGCAACTCCAAAGAGTTTGACCTATTGCTGAGGCCTCTGAGGGCAGTCCAGGCAGACTTTATATCTCCTGGGAGCTGTGATATCATCAAAAGGCATTTCTTGCGGCTTCCAACCATTGGCCCTTTAAGGGAACTCAGATGGCATGTGTGTGCATCTAGGGGAGGCCCGAGGCACAGCACGGAGGAGTACTGCCTGCAGCAACAGCAGGGAGAACTGCGGCACCGGCAGAATCCAACAGAATGGACAATCCTAGATCAGAGATCCTCCCCCTGACTCTGGGAAATGCCACATAGGACCAGGAGCCAATTGTGCTTCCAGCGCAGCGTGCAGGAAGCAGCTCCCTGTGATAGAACATGGTGCACCCACACAATCTGGCAGCGGGTGAGTGTGGTGGTCTGCAGACATAGTTTGCAGACTACCAAGCATAACATATCTCTATGTATAATGAAGTAAGAATATAAAGAACAGAGGAATAAAAATGTAAAAGCCACAGAAACTATCAACACACTGTGTCCCTTTTCATGACAAATAGGAACTTCAGTTCTCCAAGTACTGCTTGTAATATCCAAGTCCATTTATTTGTACTGAGAAAATGTTGTCCTAGTCACAAAAAAAGCAAGTGTTTAAGCTACAGATACAAAGAAATCATAGTGACTGCAAGTTTGCAGTTTTCAAAGCATTAGCAAGGGAAAATGTGCACATCAAATGAGGATCCATGAACAAAATTGCCTCTTCTTTTCTGCATCTAGGACTGCAAAAGTAACAATTTTGTAAATTTCCTCCTTTTGTGAATCTGGTAAAATCAGTACTTCTTTGCTTTTAATGCAACCATGCACTGAAACCTATGGCATTCACTGTGATTTAACCACACAGACTTCCTATGCAAACACTGTCCTTCAGTACTCTCTGTGACTTTCTATCTGGACCTGACCGGAACATAGGCAGTCATGAAATATTGCCATATACCTTATGTGGCAAATTCCAGCTCAGGCAGGGTGGTCAGAGTCCATAACAAAGCTTTAATCAAACAAGTATGTAGCAAACAAAACAAAATCCCGCTTTACACTATGCAGAACAAACAAAGGATAACTTCCTTACTAGGCAAACAAGGTTTTAGATTCATAACATAAAACAGGATTGAAAACAACACTTACAGACCCAGCCCAGGGATTCCTAGTTTCATTATACCAGCAAAGATTCTCTACTAGCTCAGGGTTTACACAGGGTGTGCTATCAGGGGTGAATCTCCTTATGGACCAATGAGGGCTTCACTAGGTGTGTCCAAGCCCTTAATACCTGAAGGATAGAAAAAATAGTGCTCTCCCATTTCTCCACAGATAGTATGGCTTGCTCTTAAAGAGTCCCAGTCTGTTATTCCACAGCTACTGGTTCAAGACTTACTTAATTACCAATCTCATTCTCAACTCCTAGAACATAACCTACCCAAAATAAAGATGTACTCTGGAGGGTAAAATATTATAACATTAAATAGAAAATCTCCTAGTTCCTCTGGTGTGGTCTTTCCCTTGATCTTACCAGATTTTTTGCTAATATATGTTTATTTTAGTTTATAATTTGAATATTCAAATTTGTTGATGAATCCCAGCCTTCTGGTAGTCTACTGCATTTGATTTTACTTGGCAACAGAGTATAATCACCATAGCCCTATATCCTCTGAAATATAACCACATGCTTCTATTGCTAAATGTTAAAAGAAAGATATCACATCTACAAGGCATACAAATAAAAACCTTTATCTTCCATTTTTAGGTTCTGAAATAAGTCAGGTTGCTGTTTGTTTGCTTTTTTAATGCCTTAGGCAGATCAATAGTTTGTGTTGCTCCTCCCCCATGTACCTCCACTTCCTTCCCTCCCCTGCTCTCCCCAAACCCCTCACCTCATCTTTGATGAAGCAGCGGGCTGTGCTGGTCAGCCATGCAGCTTGCAGCTCAGAGAACAGCAGCAGCTACATTCTGGTACTGAGCAAGACATTTTGAGCCAGTGTGGTCTTAGTCCCTATAGGGCCCTTACCCCTTGCTGCTTGAGCTTCATGTTTGAAATGGAAACCCATATTGGAGGAAGAGGAGCTGTCGCTCAGAGACACATTTTTGCTGCTGTAGCCAGGTCTAGGGCCATCTCACACAACTATGACTCTTCAGAATTCAATAAGCTTATAGGGAGGGGAAGATGAAGGGAGAATGTGAGTGGAAAGAGTGAAGACACATAGGGAAAAGGGCATGGAAGGACATGCAGAGTGGGTGAGAACACTGCTAGATTTTGCCACAGTAGGTGATCTGCTGCCCTAGACAATTGCCTGTGTTGCCTGTACAGCAAATCCTGCCCTGAAGGCAAACATAATACAGGAACCCCATACAAAAATATCAAAACAGAACAGCAAATGGGAGTAAATACTGCACATCCAGATTTAAAAGCCATTTTTATGATTTTTTGATTTTTAAAGAAATCAAAATAAGGCTAAAAGATGTTTAAAAATATGATTTGTAAAGAAAACAAAAGATAATTTTTAAAGCCCAGTCACTTTTACCTTTGAATTTTGTAGAATTTCTACATGCTTGGGACTTTACAGTTTTGGTTTAATTTTCATTCATTTCCATTAAGATTCACGTGCATTTAAAGATACCTAAATGATGAAGCAGAAATGTGTTGTGTTTGTTCCTCGCAGTATATTTCACCTTAGACGCCTTTGAAGCTCAGACAGATGCATTTCAAACTCATTTTGCAGGAAGGTGAAATTAGGAGTACACTGTAGAAACCTCTTACCCAAGTGTAGCTAAAATCTGGCATATTACATCCCTCTATGCCTCCGATTACTTTAATGATCACACAGTCCTCATAATTTTATTAAATAATTCCCATAAAGCAAATTGTATGAGAATGTTACTCTTAAATGCCTACAAATGTCTTGGGTGCTGCTGTATGCTCTTCAGTATTAGGTAATGACAACCATATCAATATGCTTATTCACAGACAATGTGTTTATTGTTAACATTTCAGTATTGCTGTCAGGTATGCAACAGTCTACCCAGATGTTAATACTTTTTTAATTATTGAAGAAAAAGTTAATTATAATTAGTTTTTTTTAAAAAAGAAAATATCTGATGCCATCAAATTCAGCAATTATTGAGGTAACAGTTTAGGCAATTATCTCTGAATGAACTTAAAAGAAAGCCCTTGAATTAATTTAAAGAAATGCTTCACTAACTGGCTTCATTAGAGACGGTTCAAAAAAGGTTTTCTCCCATTTTACAGTGTGCTAAAAAATCATGTCATTGAGAAGCAGAAAATATTGGTGATTAGGGTCTTTAGGGACTTCGCTAGGATAGGTTCTCCTTCTCACTGATGCCTGACCCAGCAATGAAGAGATTCTCTGTCACTTTCCAGCAGGAATGAAATGAACCTTTGCCAGCTATATTCCTGTAAGTTTCTATGTAACCTCACTGCCACCCTATTGCAGGAAGAAAGAAAAATCAATGATTCTGAAGACTTGGATATACAGCATTTACAGCAGAGATTCTTTT
Source organism: Rhinatrema bivittatum (assembly GCF_901001135.1). Lineage (NCBI taxonomy): Eukaryota > Metazoa > Chordata > Amphibia > Gymnophiona > Rhinatrematidae > Rhinatrema > Rhinatrema bivittatum. The sequence continues at coordinate 540,124,728 of NC_042616.1, read as the reverse complement.
TTAAATTCTCACCATATTATCTAAGGGTGGTAAGTTATATTTAATTCTGAATACAATTATAGCCACAGAAGCAATGGGAGAAGTCATATAAGGTTTGGGGGGGGGGGGGGGGGGGGGGTTTGTGCCTCTATCCATTATCTGTAACTGCATTTGTATATTTCCAAAAAAACAGACTAAAACATGCAGAAAAGAACACAATCATTCACAATACCCAACAATAATACATAAAAAAAACAATATTTTTTCCTATCATTTTAAGTCCCCAAAGTGATCATGAGGCTGATTGCAGGCTGAAAAAATGATTAAAAAAATTAAATACTAATAGACATATAAGTAAAAATCAAAACTGAATAATTCTTATGATAAACACCATGTTCTTCGACAAAGATTACAAAATCACCATTCACTAAAAAGCATTTATCTTCAAAGTCCATTGCTTCAGATTGCCTAGTAAGTAAAAACATGTTAAGTTGATCTGGACTAGAAAATACAAAACATGTAAGACTGTCCCTTTATGCATCATTTTCCATTTGGTAGGAAACTTCAGTGAACACTGTGCACAGTGCTCCTAGATCAATGACATTTCGCTGAATGTTTAAAAAATTTCTGCAGTGGCTCTAAATGACCATAAAAACATCTGGGGTGATTTTAATTTTCTGCCCCCCAAAATTGCTTTCCTTCCTGAACAAAAATAAAAATTAAAAAAAAAAAAAAGATTTCTACATCCAAGGCCAGCTGCAACATAACAGCATTGATGGGGGAAAGAGATACAAGTATTAAGGGAGGGATCTCCCCCCTACACACAATAATCTGTCAGTGGTATTTGCTTCCAGTTCTTGAGGGCCATATATGTTGCAATTTCCGGCCGCGTACGCTCCATGACCAGGCATGCTCACCTCTCCCGGCCGTCCTCGAATGCAGGCCTCCCTTCTACTACAGGTTCCGGCCGTCCCCGTTGCTCTCCCCAACCCGCTGCGGCTCCGGCAGTATTGCAGGCCTCACAGTGGAGATCCCACTGGGTTTCCTCGGCCCTGCCCCTAGGCGCAGGCACGGCCAGCATCACAAACTTTAAAGGGCCAAGCACGGGAAACCAGGACCTGATGCTCCCCGATGATGTCTCCGATCCACGGTATATAAGGCAGGGCTCAGACCCATGATCCCTGCCTTGGCAATCGGGTCGATCACGTTGTGATAGCAAGTTTGCCTTCCTGCGTTTAAGTGTCTTGTTCCAGTCTTCTGTTCCAGTGTCTTGTTCCAGTCTCCTATTCCAGCATCCTCATGTTCCTTCATCTCCCCAGGTAGTACCATTCGGACTGTCTTCTCGGTATTGACCTCTGACTGTTACTTGACTACATTTGACCACTGCCTGGATTTGACCTTTGCCTGTTTCTTCAACCACGTCTGTACGCTGCCTGGAACTGACCTCTACCTGTTTCTTCAACCATGTCTGTACGCTGCCTAGAACTGATCTCTGCCTGTCTACTGATCACGTCTGCACGCTGCCTGGAACTGACCTCTGCCTGACCACTGATCACGTCTGACTGCCGTCTGGAAACTGACCTTTGCCTGACTGACCATCCACAGACTGACCACTGGTATTGACCCCTGCTTTGGCTGACTACATTATCCTTGACTCTGGCCTTGATCCTCACTCTACATTCAGAGACTCTTTTCTGGCCTTCTCTAGCTCCTGGGCTTTCTAACCTGAACATCGACCACGCACCCTTGTTTGTGGTGGGCACACCCCTGAACTTCATCTCTCAGAGATCCTGTGAGGCCCACCTAAGACCAGGTGGCCCGGGTAACCAAGGGCTCAACCTGAGGGAACCCCGGGTTGCAATTGGTGAAGCTTCAGCTAGCCTCTGTCTCCTCCTGTGCTCCACCTCCTGGTGGCAGGGGCTCTCTGGATCCAACCAGGGAGCCTACCAATCCTGCACCAGGCCCAGGGTTCACCTCCCGGTGCAACAGGTTGCCAAGGCCATGGACTCGGCGGAGTCTCCCACCATATGGACCATACCGGGTCTAGCTACAACTATCCAAGAGCAACAATGAGCTCTATAGACTATAGATTCTTCAGTAGAAGAGCTCTGCTCTCAATTGCAGGACGCAGTAATGGCTAATCCCGTGGGCCTAACTTCTACCCTGCTACCAAGGGCATCACTGGCTCTGCAGCTCCTCCTCATTTCAATGGGGATCCACGCCTCTGCCAAGGCTTCCTCAACCAGTGCTTCATGCAATTTACTCTTCAGCCATCATTGTTCCTGAAGGAATCCAACAAGATCACCTTCATCCTCTCACGCCTTGAGGGGAAGGCCCTGGCATGGACTTCTCCACTTTGGGAACATTCTGATCCTATCCTCAACCAACTATCCCAGTTCATCACTGACTTCAAATGTACCTTTGAAGACCCCGGTCATCAGGCAGTTGTGGGCCATCATCTTCTCCACCTCCGTCAAGGCTCAAGATCCCTCTCTGAGCTTACCGTGGAATTCCAAATGTTGGCCACAGAACTGGGATGGCAAGAGGACTTTCTATGGGCACTCTATCTAGAATGCCTGTCCCCTGCTCTCAAAGACAAGCTCTTTGTCCGTGAGATTCCCATATCTCTAGAGGACCTGATCTCCCTCGCTGGGAGAATCGACCATCACCTCCGGCAATGGCACCAAGAAGTGAAAGCATCCAGGCCTCTTGCTCAATGCACAGCACATGCCACGAGCCCTCAGTTGAAGGCTCTACCGGCACCACCTCCATCTACAGAAGAACCTATGCAAGTCAACCGTGGACATCTGTCTCCCGAAGAGCGTCTTTGGCGCAAGAAGCAAGGTCTCTGCTTATATTGCTGTGCCTCCAGACACCTGCGGCTGTCTTGTCCGGCCCGCCCGGAAAACTTCAAAACCTGAGCCCGGCGGGGGTCCCGAGCTTAGGCGCTACAGTCACTGGCCCCCAACTTTTACTTCCAGTCTCTCTCTCCATGGAGTCCCAATCCTTCGCCCCCACTATTATTGATACTTGAGCAAGCGGCAGCTTCATCATGGACGAAATAGTCAACCTCATGAAAATTACCCTGCAACCCCTAGAGGTGCCTCTCCGCATTGCATAAATCCAAGGGGAACATCTCCCTGGATGCATTACTCACCACAAGGTGGCCTTACGCCTCACTGTGGGAACTCTCCATCAGGAAGAAATATCCTTGTATGTCTTGAAACATTCAATACAACCAGTCATCCTAGGACTTCCCTGGCTCCAGGTACATGGACCCCAATTTGACTGGCAATCCATCTAGCTGGTTCAGTTGGGCCCTCAATGCCAGAAACACTGCTTGAAACAAGTGTTCCTAGCAGTTACTGTCTTGAAGACTACAACTCTCACCGGTCGACCTGCTCAGTACTCTGATTTCGAGGACATCTTCTCAAAGCAAAAAGCTGACACACTGCCTCCACTCCAAATGTTTAATTGCCCTATCGAGATCTTGCCGGGCACCATGCCTCCCAAAGGCAGAACCTATTCACTCTCACTTCCTGAGACTCAAGCGATGTCTGAGTATATCAAAGAGAACCTAGAGAAAGGGTTCATCAGGCCTTCTGACTCTCCGGCAGGAGCGGGCTTCTTCTTCTTCAAAAAGAAGGGCAGAGGATCACGCCCATGTATTGACTATCATGGGCTTAATGCCATCACCCGCAAGGATCGCTACCCATTGCCCCATATCAGTGAATTGTTTGATCACCTGCAAGGGGCCCAGATCTACGAGGGGTATACAATCTTGAACGCATCCAGCCTGAGGACATTTGGAAGACCGCTTTTAACACCAGGGATGGCCACTACAAGTACATAGTGATGCCTTTCGGTGGCCCAGTATGGTAAAAGATTCTCGCAACTATGTTGACTCTTGTCCTATCTGTGCTCAACAGAAGCCACCAACTGGTCGACCATGGGGACTTCTCCAACCGCTTCCAGCACCCACGAACCCTGTTTAAGCATATCAACTGATTTTATCGACCTGCCTCCACCTGGTGTCGTGTAACGAAGGAGCATGACAAAGGGGCCTGCCCCTTGGAGTGCCCCTTTGAGCCGTACCTTTGACCTCACCCCAGACTTTTCTACCACACCAGCGACTTAGTTTCTATACCTCCGCCCGTGCATCGTGCCTCTCCAAAGTCCGGTTTGGAGCCCCCCCGGTGGGATGCCAAGAGGCCCGTGCCTCTTTGTGCCAGCCCCACAGAACAGAGAACTGCACATGATCGTAACAGCCTGTGACAACGACCTTATATTTCCCAGTCTGCTTGAACGCTAAAAATGCTGTGAGCCTACCTTAGGTGGTCATTGCACCTCATGCCATCGCCCTGATCGCCTGACACTGCCACCGCTTCCATCTCTCCACCTTGGACGCAGCCGATCCTGGACATCTTTGGGGCCTATTCATGGACTTTGCCCTCCCCCAAATGACATCAGAGGAAACGCGTTGAACAGCGAGGTACAGATTGTTCTAAGCCCCCTAGTACACCCCCTTGCACCGTGCTTGCAGCCTATCTTCACCCATCTTTTCACTTTCCACCTCACCCTTATCCACCCTACCCCCTCCTTTTCAGCTCCTCCTACTCTACACTGTGTCACCCACACATCACCCCCCCCCCACTACCAGCCCCTATGCTCGCTCCCTACTCACTCCACGCCCCTCCCCTTTTCAATTTTCTTCCATAATTTTTCCCATCATCACACAGCTCTTATCACACTCCCTCACCCCATCCAGTAACCACTGCCACTGATAACCTTTACTCCCTTCAATCCCTTATCTATATCACTAGCCTGCCTGCAATAGCCATCATGCAGACTTTCCCAATCCCTATCATCAACCAATGGTCCCTTAACCATAGGAAGCCACCCACTAAAGTACACATTCCATGACACAGAGCCCTACTTCCCATCATTCTCTCCCTGCTTACACAGTTCCTAGGCCTTACTACCTTCACACTCTTACTCTGCAACTCTCAATCCTTCTAAAAAAAAAAAAACCTATCCTCAACGACATCCTTCTAGACTCTAATCCTGATATACTCAATTTAACTGAAACTTGGCTTAAGGAAACAGACACCGTACTCATTAACCAACTACCCATACACAGCTATGATATATTCTCAATACCTCGACCAAAAAGAAGAGGAGGAGGGCTCCTCCTAGCGGCTAAAAAAAAAGCTCAAATTCACATTACTCTCTGCAACTTCTATATCCAAACTAGAAATTGGCCTCTTTAAAGCTAATCACTTACAAATCTGCCTTATATATGCCCCACCTGGCCTCCTTGATAACAACCCCTCACCACTCACAGAATTTATCACAACAAACATCGATTTGGACAGCCCTGCCATTATTCTCAGAGACTTTATCCTCCACGTTGATGCTACTCCCTGCACACCCTCTTGCAAAGCCTTCCTCTCCTCACTCAAACACTTTGTGGGTAGGAGTGTTGACTATTCACTCAAATAGTCAACACTCCTACCCACAAAGCTGGCCACACCTTGGATTTAATATTCATTAACTCCCTTATCCAATCCAGCACAGCCCCCTTCTGCACCCCTATACCTTGGTCTGACCATTCTCTCCTAACAACCCAATTCTCGATAATCCACAACCACCCCGATGCCCATTCTAACAAAACAATCAAATTCAAGAAACCATGCAATAGAGATGACCTCATCACTACCCTCTCCAACAGCTTAGATAAACTCAACCTCACTGACACTGAATCTGCCATATCATCCTGGAACGAGATCACAACCAACATTGCCAACTCGATATGCCCCCTCACCACTAAAACCATAAACACATCCAGCAACACTAAAAAACCCTGGTACACTCCCGAACTCAAGAAACTCAAATAGGCCCTTAGATTCCTGGAAAAGAAATGGCGCCAAGACCCTACCCCACCCCTCTTGGCCAACTACAAGACCACCCTCCACAGATACCGTACTGCCATACTTAAAACTAAAAAAGACTTCTACGCGATCAGAATACATGACCTGCAATTTAATGCGAAAGCCCTCTTTTCCCATGTAACTGAGCTCACCAAAGCCCCCAGTCCCACCCCAACAAGCTTAGACACACAATCAAAATGTGATAAACTTGCCCTCTACTTCAGTAATAAAATTGATAAGCTCATTCAATGCTTTTCATCCACGCCTACCACTCCACTCGCTACTACAACACAAACTCCTCTTAACAATTTTGAACCGACCTTGTCTACCGAAATAGAAAGGATACTCAAAAAAATGAAACCAGCCCGACACCCCTTGGACACTATTCCCACCAAAGCTCTACTATCCATCCCCAGTACCATTGCTAAACCTATTGCTGACATCTTAAACAGTTCACTATCCTCGGGATCTATACCTGACCTCCTTAAGCAAGCCTCGGTCAAACCCCTACTTAAGAAACCCAATCTCGACCCTAATGACCCTTCTAACTTCCGGCCCATCTCCAACTTCCCTTTTATATCCAAAATACTCGAAAAAGTAGTAAACACACAGCTCTCCGACCACCTTGAAACCCATAACATCCTCTTCCCTTCTCAATTCGGTTTCCGTAAGCTATTCAACACAGAAACTCTCCTTCTCTCCCTCACTGACACTATTCTACAAGGCTTTGATAAAGGTCACTCATACCTGCTGGCACTACTTGACATTTCTGTGGCTTTCGACACAGTAAACCATAGCATCCTCCTAACACGCCTCAAGGAAATTGGCATCTCCGACACCCCCCTCCAATGGTTTAAATCATACCTTACCAATAGACTGTATAAAGTTAAAATATATGACTATGAATCCAAACCCATCCATCTACACTGTGGCATACCCCAAAGCTCCTCACCATCCTTGACCCTCTTTAATATATACCTACTTCCCCTCTGCCAGTTCCTCTCCGAACTTGACCTCCCCCACTTCCTATATGCCGATGACATTCAGATACTCATCACCATTACCGACTCTTTTACCTCCACCCTTAAAAGATGGGAAAACGCACTGGGGTAGATTTTAAAAAAATGCGCGTTCGCGTACTTTTGTTGGCGCACCAGTCGCAAACAAACGTACGCTGGATTTTAGTAGATACGCGCGTAGCCGCACGTATCTTCTAAAATCCAGGATCAGCACACGCAAGGCTGCCCATTTTGGGCAGCCGGCACGCGCCGAGCCGCGCAGCCTGCCTCCGTTCCCTCCGAGGCCGCTCCGAGGCCGCTCCGAAATCAAAGCGGCCTCGGAGGGAACTCTCTTTTGCCCTCCCCTCACCTTCCCCTCCCTTCCTCTACCTAACCCACCCCCCCCGGCCCTATCTAAACCCCCCCCTACCTTTGTCCACGGATTTATGCCTCCCGGAGGGAGAAGTAAATCCACGCGCGCCAGCGGGCCGCTGGAGCACCGAGACGCAACCCGGGGGCGGTTCCAGAGGGTGCGGCCATGCCCCCGGACCGCCCCGGGCCGAAACCCGCCCCCGAAATGCCGTGTCCCGCCCCAACACGCCCCCGACACGCCCCCGACAAAAACCCCCGGGACTTACGCGTCAATCGGCCCCGCCCCGACAAGCTCCCGACACGCCCCCGACACACCCCCGACAAAAAACCCCGGGACTTACGCGAGTCCCGGGGCTCTGCGCACGCCGGCAGGCCTATGGAAAATAGGCGCGCCGGCGCGCAAGGCCCTGCTCGCGTAAATCCAGGCGGATTTACGCGAGCAGGGCTTTTAAAATCCGCCCCACTATCATCTATAAATAGCCTCCTCACCAGCCTTAACCTTGCCCTAAATGCCTCCAAAACAGAACTACTCATATTTGCACCTCCTCATCACAACATTGCTCCCCCTCCAAAATCTCTCTTTTTCACAATATGCACGAGATTTAGGCGTCACAATCAATCATGGCCTCAACCTCCAAAAATTCATCAGTGCGACCATGAAAGACTGTTACTTTAAACTCAACACTCTAAAAAAACTCAGACCTCTACTCCATTTTTCCAACTTCCAAACAGTTCTACAAGCCACTATCCTGTCCAAAATAGATTATTGACCAAATAGACTACTTGGTCTACTCTAAGCCACGATTAAACCTCTTCAACTCCTTCAGAATGCCGCTGCCAGAATACTCACCAACTCATGCAAATTCGACCATATCACCCCGATCCTCAAAGATCTCCATTGGCTCCCCATCCACCACCGCATAACCTATAAAACACTCATCATCATACATAAAACACTCTACAACCAGAACATGCTCTGGTTGAAAGATACGATCCACTTCCACACATCCAACAGACCGACCAGATCATTATATAAAAGCACTCTTCACACTCCCTCTCTGAAACTGTTGCACCTCAAGTCCACCAAAGAGAGGGCCATATCCATTGCTGGTCCCTATGCCTGGAACTCCATACCTCCAGAACTCAGACTGGAACAATGCGTACAGAAATTTAAAAAAAACTCAAAACATGGTTATTCAAAGAAGACTACCCCTAATCACACGCAACTTAATGTCCATTGGATCATCTCAAAGAAAACAAAGAGGTAGGCGATCTATGATAGCCGTAAGGAAAACAAAAAAGAATAGATGCCTCAATCTTTTTCCAATGTTTATTAAAACAGAGACGTGTTCGCAAAATGCCCGACTCAGGCCGAGTTTCGCATCTTGACAGCCGCTGCCTCAGGGGCTTGAACACTTCAAATTCAAAGATGAAACTCAGCAATTTTAGTTTCATCCAATGAGCAACAATTGTCTGAACAGCTTCCTGGGTAGTATACCACACACAGTCTAGGTTTGTTCAATTGCTGAGTTTCATCTTTGAATTTGAAGTGTTCAAGCCCCTGAGGCAGTGGCTGTCAAGCTGCGAAACTCGGCCTGAGTCGGGCATTTTGCGAACACGTCTCTGTTTTAATAAACATTGGATCATCTCTACATAACCTCTCCTGCACACCCTGGATTTTCCTGCCCCTTATAACCTATCTACACTTAACGTGTTGAACACTCTATCTAACCCTCACCCGCCTCACGCCTACGCCAATTAAGACTTTGACACAAGATTTGTAAGTAGTTACCCATTATATTGTTATATTGATTATACTGTCATACTCTACAGCTACTGTAAAATTCTGTCCTAGTTTTTTTAGTTATTTATGATCTCCTATGTATTTATCTATCCCTGCCTCTCTATGCATCTAGCTCCATCTCGCTATCCTTTGCACTCTCTCTTCTCCCAATTTGCGGACCCATATTATTTTGTAACTGATTTTCTCTTTCTATTTCCCCCTGTTTTTGCATTGTAAACCGGTATGATGTCGGTAAAGAAAAGTAAATAAACAAGTAAACAAATAAATAAATAAATAAAAAATTAGATAGGCAAATAAATAAATAAATAAATAAATAACTCCGTCATCTGGGTCATCATTGATCGCTTATCCCTCTGCGGAACCTTCTATCAGCTCCAGAACTCGCCAAGTTGTTCCTGAAACATGTCTTCCACTTGCATGGCCTGCCCAAGGAAATAATTTCGGACCGAGGGCCGCAATTTGTCGCTAAGTACTGGCGATCACTGTGCAAGAAGTTCAACATCACTCTGAACTTCACATCGGCCTACCACCCTCAGGCAAATGGCCAAGCGGAGAGAACCAACCATAAACTGAAGACCTTTCTACTGTCTTATGCGAATGACCAGCAGGATAACTGGGCCGACCTGTTACCCTGGGCCGAGTTGTCACACAACACGCACATTGTCACTGCCACTGATGTCTCTCTGTTCTCCGTGGTGTTTGGCCACCAACCACGCTTGCCTCTGCCCCTTTCTGTGCCTTTGCCAGCAGCTCAGTTCATGGCACAAGCCATCTGAGTCATATGGAACCAAGTCAAGGACCGTCTAGCCCAGGCCACCAAGCGTTCAAAGAAAGTTGTTGATACCCATCGACGGTCATCCCCACTCTTCTGACCAGGCCAGAAAGTATGGTTGAGCACCAAACATATCAGATTGTGATTACCATCTCAGCAACTGGCACCTAAGTTCACCAGGCCATTCCCAGTCCTCCGCTGTGTCAGAGCAGTAATGTGCCAACTCCAGCTACTAAGGTCAATGGGTATCCACAATACCTTTCATGTTTCGTTACTGAAGCCCCTCATATTCTCTTGGCCATCTCGTAAGTCTCCTCCTTCTCCACAAGTCTCTGCAGAACCAGAAGAGACACTACAAGTACGAGAAGTCTTAGACGTCCGGAAAAGACACGGCCATTGGGAGTATCTCCTGTCATGGGAGGGCTTCAGGCTTGAGGAGAACTTGTGGGAGCCCTCCCACCACATCTATGACAAACAAACAGAGACCACCCTGACAAACCAAAGCTGGTAAGGGGGAGGCCTAGAAGGGGGGATACTGTTGCGTAGGGATGTGCAGAGCAAAATTTTATGTTCATATTTTTTATGTCCGAAAGGGGGTCCCACTTGCGGCCAATATGGACATAAAAAAAATCCAATGAGTTGGGTATATGTACATATGTGCAAAAAAAAAAATTAAACCCCCTCACCCTCCTTAATCCCCCCCCCCCCAGACTTACCACAACTCCCTGGTGATCGAGCGAGGAGTGAGGACGTCATTTCTGCAATCCTTGGCGAGAAGCATGTGACGTCGGTGGCACGTCGAGTGACGCGGCGTCACGTGATTCCCGGCTCGTTCGCGCCGGACGGCTCGTTCGGCCCAAAAAGAACTTTTGGCCAGCTTGGGGGGGCCTCCTGACCCCCCAAGCTGGCCAAAAGTTCTTTTTGGGCCGAACGAGCCGTCCGGCGCGAACGAGCCGGGAATCACGTGGCGCCGCGTCACTCAGACGCGACGTCACGTGATTCCCGGCAAGTTCGCGCCGGACGGCTCGTTCGGCCCAAAAAGAACTTTTGGCCAGCTTGGGGGGGCCTCCTGACCCCCCCAAGCTGATCAGTGGTCAGTGATCAGTGGTCAGGCAGAGGTCAGTTCCAGGCAGCGTACAGACGTGGTTGAAGAAACAGGCAAAGGTCAAATCCAGGCAGTGGTCAAAAGTAGTCAAGTAACAGTCAAAGGTCAGTACCGAGAAGACAGTCCAAATGGTACTACCTGGGGAGATGAAGGAACAGGAGGACGCTGGAACAGGAGGACACTGGAACAGGAGACTGGAACAAGATACTAGAACAGAAAAATGGAACAAGACACTGGAACGCAGGAAGGAAAACTTGCTATCACAACATGATCGACTCGTTTGCCAAGGCAGGGATCATGGGTCTGAGCCCTGCCTTATATACTGTGGATTGGAGACCTCATCAGGGAGCATCAGGTCCTGGTTTCCCATGCTTGGCCACGCGCACACCTAAGGGCGGGGCCGAGGAAGCACAGGATGTGGAGCCCCGGCGGGAGCTCTGCTGTGAGGCCTGCGATACTGCCAGAGCCACAGCGGGTTGGGAAGAGTGACAGGGATGGCCATGACCTGCAGTGGAAGGGAGGCCTGCACTCATGGATGGCCAGGAGAGGTGAGCAGGCCCGGCCGCTGAGTGTACGTGGCAGGGAAGCGCAACAGTAGGGGTGTGCATTCGGATTGACCGCATTAGTAAAACGCAACTCATATTTTTTTTTTACTTAAAAAATTGATTCGACATAAACGATCGGATTTCCCACATATCGAACATAGATATGTTCGATATGTGGGAAATCGCGATTGTTGAGCCAAACAAAAATATAAACCCCCTCACCCTCCTTAATCCCCCCCCCCCCGACTTACCACAACTCCCTGGTGATGGAGCGAGGAGTGAGGACGCCATTTCTGCAATCCTTGGCGAGAAGCATGTGACGTCGGCGGCACGTCGAGTGACGCGGCGTCACATGATTCCCGGCTCGTTCGCGCCGGACGGCTCGTTCGGCCCAAAAAGAACTTTTGGCCAGCTTGGGGGGGCCTCCTGACCCCCCCAAGCTGGCCAAAAGTTCTTTTTGGGCCGAACGAGCCGTCCGGCGCGAACGAGCCGGGAATCACGTGGCGCCGCGTCACTCAGATGCGACGTCACGTGATTCCCGGCAAGTTCGCGCCGGACGGCTCGTTCGGCCCAAAAAGAACTTTTGGCCAGCTTGAGGGGGTCAGGAGGCCCCCCCAAGCTGGCCAAAAGCTGGCCAAAAGGGGGCCTCCTGACCCCCCCAAGCTGGCCAAAAGTTCTTTTTGGGCCGAACGAGCCGTCCGGCGCGAACGAGCCGGGAATCACGTGACGCCGGCGTCACTCGACGTGCCGCCGACGTCACATGCTTCTCGCCAAGGATTGCAGAAATGGCGTCCTCACTCCTCGCTCCATCACCAGGGAGTTGTGGTAAGTCGGGGGGGGGGGATTAAGGAGGGTGAGGGGGTTTATATTTTTATTTTGGCTCAACAATCGCGATTTCCCACATATCGAACATATCTATGTTCGATATGTGGGAAATCCGATCGTTTATGTCGAATCAATTTTTTAAGTAAAAAAAAAATATGAGTTGCGTTTTACTAATGCGGTCAATCCGAATGCACACCCCTACTGTTGCGCTTCCCTGCCACGTACACTCAGCGGCCGGGCCTGCTCACCTCTCCTGGCCATCCATGAGTGTAGGCCTCCCTTCCACTGCAGGTCATGGCCATCCCTGTCACTCTTCCCAACCCGCTGTGGCTCCGGCAGTATCGCAGGCCTCACAGCAGAGCTCCCGCCGGGGCTCCACATCCTGTGCTTCCTCGGCCCCGCCCTTAGGTGTGCGCGTGGCCAAGCACGGGAAACCAGGACCTGATGCTCCCTGATGAGGTCTCCAATCCACAGTATATAAGGCAGGGCTCAGACCCATGATCCCTGCCTTGGCAAACGAGTCGATCATGTTGTGATAGCAAGTTTTCCTTCCTGCGTTCCAGTGTCTTGTTCCATTTTTCTGTTCTAGTATCTTGTTCCAGTCTCCTGTTCCAGTGTCCTCCTGTTCCAGCGTCCTCCTGTTCCTTCATCTCCCCAGGTAGTACCATTTGGACTGTCTTCTCGGTACTGACCTTTGACTGTTACTTGACTACTTTTGACCACTGCCTGGATTTGACCTTTGCCTGTTTCTTCAACCACGTCTGTACGCTGCCTGGAACTGACCTCTGCCTGACCACTGATCACTTCTGACCGTCACCTGGAACCTGACCTTTGCCTGACTGACCATCCACAGACTGACCCTGCTTTGGCTGACTTCGCTATCCTTGACTCTGATCTTGATCCTCGCTCTACATTCAGAAACTCTTTTCTGGCCTTCTCTAGCTCCTGGACTTTCTAACCTGAACATCGACCACACACCCTTGTTTGAGGTGGGCACACCCCTGACCTTCATCTCTCAGAGATCCTGCGAGGCCCACCTAAGACCATGCGGCCCGGGTAACCAAGGGCTCAACCTGAGGGAACCCTGGGTTGCTATTGGTGAAGCTCCAGTTAGCCTCTGTCTCCTGCTGTACTCTGCCTCCTGGTGGCAGGCGCTTTCTGAGTCTGACCAGGAAGCTTACCAATCCTCCACCAAGCCAAGGGTCCACCTCCTGGCTCAACAATAGAAAGGTCAAGTTTCTGGATTTCCCTAATGAATGTGAACGGATACTGCCTAGTTTAATGTAGATCTATATTATCCATATTCATTTGGAATATTCTGAAATCCTAACCATTTTGCAGCCCCTGATGACTGGAAGTAAATACCATTGCTCTACCTGATCCATCTTGTGTCTCTTCTTCCTACCCTCTCTGCACTCTACAGTCTTCTCTCTCACCCCATCCTCTAACCTATGTATCCTGCACAATACTCTTTCTCACTCTGCCAACCCTCGCTCTCTCTCACACAATGCAATTCTCTATTACACCCCACTGCATGATCCTCAGACATTGTCCCCAGTGCACACCCTCATGGGATGTTCATTCAACTACTTACCAGCGTAATCCTTCCTGCATCCTCTGGCTGGCAGGAAGAGAGCAATGAAGCATATCACATATACCTCCTCTGCTGGCTGGCTTCACTGTAGATTGAATGCATGTTAATGGCAGGACCTATGAAACTACAGGGCCCTGCACTTTCAAACTACCAGATTGAAAATAGTTGGTGGAGCATGCACTCTCGGTGGAGGAAGCAGATATAACAGTAAGCATTGTTCTACCGCTTCAGGCTGAAGGGGAGAGATCAATGGGGGGATGAAGGGAGCAAGGAACCTCCATGATGTCAGAATTGTCTACTGCTAGTCAAGGACAATTTGTAGAGCAAAGTCTACCAGGATTGCAGACACAAACACTTCTATTTGAAATTAATTCTCAGTAGCTACAAATTGATCTATCACTCCTTCAATGGCAGTTTTAAGAGCATGCAAGTCCTCAGAGTTGTAGCCCTCATCTAATTTAGCAGGACTCTCTGGACTTAGTAAACCCTAACAATAGAGGTATGACATAATTTAGATATGTTCAGAGAATCAAACATTTCAAACCCAGACTTAAGTTTGGGAAAATATATCACTATTGAATTCTTACTTATCAGATTATTATCCAAATCCTCTAAATTCCTCCTTCATTGGGAGTCCCTCAAGGCTCTACGTTGTTGGCTCTTCTGTTTAATATCTATCTAGCACCTACATGCTGATTCCTGGTTCAACTTTGCACTGGTTACAAAATATTGGCCTGGCTTTAAAAGGGTCACTGGTGTAAAAAACAGGGGTTACGCGCGTGGCTGGGCCTTGCATGCACCGCACACATTTTAGAATGGGCCCGGCCACGCGCGTAACCCCTGTTTTTTACATGTGTGGCTGAAGTGCTGGGTCCTGCAAAAGGGGACCAGCCATGGGGCGTGGTGTGGGCAAGGAGGAGCGGGACGGGGGTGGTCCGGGATAGTACCATTAGCCGTGGTCCGAGGGAAGCGCTCACCAGCAGTCGGCCAGTGCACAGGGATTACTTCTGCTCCCGGGGAGCAGTAAGTATTAAAATAAAAAATTTATGGATAGGTAGGGTTAGGTTAGGGGTCAGGGAGGAGAGGGGAAGAGGTAGGAAGGTTAGGGTTAGGGTAGGAAAGTTCCCACCCAGTCCGCTCCTTAATTGGAGCAGACTGGGAGGGAACTGGGGTAAGCCAAATTGTTTCACCATGTGTATTTTTCTAATGTCCCTCCCTGCACACAGAGCAGGCCACCCAACTGCACATGCGTGTGCAGACATGAAAATCTAGCATGCATGTGTGCACGGGACCCATATTTTATAACATGCATGTGCCGATGCACGCATGCTATAAAATCAGCACATCCATGTGCACGTGCTGGGATCCATGCGCACATTGTTATTGTTGAGTCAATAATTTTGATTATGTATGATTTTTATTGTAAATCGCTTAGGCCTTCATATGTTAGGAGATTAATACATTTTAAATAAATACAAATACATGGACACAAGTGTGCTCCTTTTAAAATTGACCCCATTATGCTGACGATGTGCAATTTTACATTCCCCTGGCAAAATCATGATCAGATACCTCAGGGCAGATTGCTGTATGTATGAATGCCATTAAGCAGTGGCTAAATCAAAACAAACTTGCTTTAAATATAGCAAAAATTGAGATTGTGGCAATCCAGTGCAACTCCTCGATGGATATCCCCTGGCCGATTCAGGTTGATACTGTAACTATCCAGATCACCTCACAGCTTGCAGCCTTGAGGTTATTGTTGATTACTGTTTGTCTGGCATTGTCCACATTCAATCAGTCATGTGTGCCGGATTTATAAGCTGCAGTTATTAAGAGATCTTACTGCCTGATAACTTCTGACTATTAATACAGGCTATTTTATCTGCAACATTGGACTATTGCATTGTTTTTATTTGGGATAAGCAAAAATAAGGGTGGAGAGGACAAGCAGTACACTCAATGGAAAACCTCCAAATGAAGAAGGTGTAGCACTAGGCACATTAGGATCCACAAAGTGACAATGTGATTCAATCAATTACACAGGATTGTGAGACAATTCCCACTTTTATTAGTAAATGTGTAACAGAAGGAGTTCTTTTTGGTCCCCTGACATGGACCGTGTTTCGCCACTCCAGCTAGACAGAAGCTCAAACCAATGAGTAACAGTGTATTGAAAAACAATAAATCAAAAAACACTCAGTGTCTCCAGACTTACAGTAGAATATCACTATAGAAATCTGTGAGTAGGGTCATACGAAGGCGGCAGGGGAGTGCATCAAAGATTCCTAAAGAAAATACTAGATATAATGAGGATTTCCTTGAGGCATCCTGAGATTGGGTGTCTGCTTCAATAACAAAGGGAAGGAGGATACCTATGCTTCATCTAAACCACTGCAACTGCTGCAAAGTGCAGCAGCAAGACTAATTACTGGCAATAAAAAGAGTGATCCCATCTCACCAGTACTAGTTGACTTACGCTGCTCATGGTGCAAGCTAGAATTAAATATAAAGCTGCAGTTTTTACCACAAACTTATTTCAATCAATGTGATACCATGGATCAGTTGACCACGTTGACAGTTGACCATGTTTATTTATTTATTTATAACTTTTATATACCAACATTCAATTGAATATCACATCGGTTCACATGCAACTGGGGAGCAAAAAACTAGAAGGGTGAAAAGAAGGATAAAGTTACAATTAACAGGGAATCGTAAGGAACGGGGTGAGATTGAGGAACAGTCGAGGAGACCAAGTAAGCATAATAGCAAGGAAGGAGACAGCAAAATTAAACAACTTTGTTAAGATAGCAACTATATAACATATTATAATTACATACTGTATGACAGTTAATAAGCACTAGTTAATGCAGCAAATTGTAGTTACAATGTATAATAGTTAAGGTTTACAGGAATTGGCTATAGGGAAGTTAGGTAGCAATAGGGGTTACATTGTTAGAGTTATGATACCGGGGGTGAGGACAGAGACGAGGTTGGGATTAAGTGAATACTTGTTTGAACAACCAGGTTTTTAACTTTTTTTTTAAAGTATTTGTACAGTGTTCCAAGCGTAGGTCTGGAGTCATCGAGTTCCATAACGTAGGACCTGCAATGGAGAGAGCACGTTCTCGGGTGGAAGTGAGCTGGGTGGATTTGTATGAAGGGGGTAGTTAGAGTCCCTAGGTAGGCAGATCTAGTAGGTCTGTTGAGGATATGAAACTGGAGAGAGTCATTAAGCCAGTGAATCTCATTATTGTGTAGGGTTTTGTGGATAATAGTTAGGCTTTTATGAAGGATTCTAGCTGGGATAGGAAGCCAGTGGAGGTCTCTGAGGATTGGAGTGATGTAGTCTGATCTGAGGGAGTTAGTAAGAATTCTAGCTACTGCATTTTGCAGCATTTGCAGTGGTTTGGTGGTGGACGCATGTAATCCTAGAAGTAGGGTATTGCAGTAGTCGATTTTTGAAAATAGTGTAGATTGGAGGACTGTTCGGAAATCGTTATGATGTAAAAGGGGTCTTAATTTCTTCAGTATGTGTAGTTTATAAAAACAGTCCTTTGTAACGTTGGTTATGTGTTTTGGGAGATTGAGGTGGTCATCCAGGGTGACCACTAGGTCTCTAACATGTTGTGAGAAAGGGTGAGGAGGAAGAGGAGAAGAGGGAGGGTGGCAGGCTGGAGAGATGTAGAGTAATTCAGTTTTCGAGATATTTAGGGCGAGGTTAAGGTTGGTGAGAAGTCTATTGATTGAGGAGAGGTATTTATCCCAGACTTTAAGGGCATTTGTTACAGAATCAGTGACCGGTAGGAATATCTGGACATCGTCCGCATATACAAAGTGTGTAAGTCCAAGATCTGCAAGAAGTTGGCATAGAGGTAGTAAGTAAATATTAAAAATGGTAGGGGAGAGGGAAGAGCCTTGGGGAATACCATGTGATAACTTGACTGAGTTATCACATGGTGTTCCCCAAGTTATCACATGTTGTCAACTTACGATCCTTCCAGAACTTTGTGCTCTTCAACAGGGGTTACTTTTGGACATTCCGTATGTGAAATTGGATAAGCTTTCTGTGACCAGGGATTGTGCGTTTTCGGTTACTACCCCCTCATTGTGGAATGTAGGGGTGTGCATTTGTTCACTATGAATTGGGAATCCACAATGTATAGGGCCATATTCGTTGTATTCGTGGGGAAGCGAAACGTATCGCGATTCCCCACGAATACAACAAATCTTCACCGAATTATTCGGCCACCTAAAGGAGCCAATTTAAACAAACCCCCCACAATCCTGACCCCCCCCCCAAGACTTATCAAAACTCCCTGGTGGTCCAGCGGGGGGTACAAGAGCCATCTCCTGCAGTCACACCCTCGGCTGCAGGTTATTCAAAATGGCGCCGATAGCCTTTGACCTACTATGTCACAGGGGCTACCAGTGCCATATTCAGACCCTGTCACATGACCATCGGCGCCATCTTGTGCTCATTCCATGTGACAGGGGCTGACCAATGGCACTGGTAGCCCCTGTGACATAGTAAGGGCAAAGGCTATCGGCGACATTTTGATTACTGGCCGCCAACGGCTAGAGTGCAGGAGGTCACTCCCGGACCCCCGCTGGACTTTTGGCAAGTCTTGTGGGGGTCAGAAGGGTCCCCAAAACTTGCCAATAGTCCCAGGTGGTCCAGCGGGGGTCCGGGAGTGATCTCCTGCACTCGGGCTGTCGGCTGCCAGTAATCAAAATGACACCGATAGCCTTTGCCCTTAGTATGTCACAGGGACTACCGGTGCCATTGGTCAGCCCCTGTCACATGGTAGGAGCACAAGATGGTGCCGGCCATTCATTGCTCCTACCATGTGACAGGGGTTGACCAATGGCACCGGTAGCCCCTGTGACATAGTAGGTCAAAGGCTATCAGCACCATTTTGAATACTGGCAGCTGAGGGTGTGAGTGCAGGAGATGGCTCCCGGACCCCCCGCTGGACCACCAGGGAGTTTTGTTAAGTCTTGGGGGGGTCAGGAGGGTGGGGGGTTGTAGTTAATTTAATTTTAGCTGGGAAACGAATAAGAATTAACATATAAACTTATTGGGGGGCCCCCTTGCCGAATGCCCCCGACTAATACGAATCCCGAATGCAACGTATGGCATCCTTCTGCACATCCCTAGTGGAATGTGCTTTCACAAGAGCTTCGAAGAATCAAATATCCTAAAAAATGTAAAATGCTTTGAAAAATGGTTTTATTTCAGCAAGCCTTTGGCTGATTTTATTTGATATTACTTAGTTTTTATTTCATGGTCTTTTAGATATTTATTTATTGCAGTATACTGGGTGAGATGAGTGATTGCTAGTTACTTTGTACCAGTTTATTGTGTATCTTTCTCTGTAAGCCACTGTAGGTCTTCGTATAGGCAACTTAATAAATGCAAATAAATAAACAAATAAATACAATTGTGACATTATCTTTTACCAAAGTTTCACATTATTTTTAAAACCAGACTTTTAATTTCTAAGTCCTCCAATCTTTTTATTCTATGCAACACTTTCCTGCTGTTCAGCTTTCATACAGGCCGATACAGTACAATGCTCTCCGATGGAGCACACTGTTAGCCTGCTCTTGGACATGGTTTTCCCTTACCCCTTATTCAGTAAGGGGAGGAAAACGTGCGTCCAACCCGTGGCACCTAATAGCGCCCTCAACATGCAAATGCATGTTGAGGGCCCTATTAGGTATGCACGCGGGATACAGAAAGTAAAATATGCAGCAAGCCGCACATTTTACTTTCATAAATTAGCTCCGACCCAAAGTTAGGCGCTAATTTCTTCCGGCACCGGGAAAGTGCACAGGAAAGCAGTAAAAACTGTTTTTCTGTGCACCCTCCAACTTAATATCATGGCAATATTAAGTAGGAGGTCCCAAAGAGTAAAAAAAGTTTAAAAAAAAATTGAATTTGGCACGTGGCTGTCGGGCCGAAAACCGGACGCTCAATTTTGCCGGCGTCCGATTTCCGAGCCCGAGGCTGTCAGCGGGCTCAAGAACCGGCAAAATTGAGCGTCGGCTGTCAAACCTGCTGACAGCCGCCGCTCCGGGCTAAAAGGAGGCGCTATGGACGTGCTAGTGTCCCTAGTGCCTCCTTTTCCCTGTTTCTACCGCACCACCTAATTTGAATACTGAATTGCTCGCACCGGCAAGGGGCTGGTGTGCGTGCCGGGAGAGCTGGCGTTCGTCCGCTCTCCCGTGGACTTTACTGAATTGGCCTGATATTCAGTATCCTAGCATTATGTTGTAATGAAGTTGTTGGGATTTTTTTCCCAGGAATAACAAGCTCCAGACAATTCCAATTCATCCAGATAGTCTCTAAAGTAATTTTCTCCAGTGACTTCAATCTCATAATTTCTTTTTCCATGCTTTGGAAAAGTAAAGACTCAATTTACCCTTAGAAGTTTAGGTCTCCAAAAGGTTAATTGTAGCACAATATAGGATTTTGTTGATTATCTACTGTCATGAAATAATTGGTCACTATTCAGTGGTCTAAGATATGTCCTTTTTTCAATGTCTTTTGAATCCAGAAGGGCCCAAATACAGATATTTAGAGCATGTGGAAGGCCAAGCTCACCTATTTATCCTTTATAAGATTTCTTTCCTCTACTGTCCCTAAAGGTTTATTCACCCACCTATTTGATTATATATGTATAATTATATAATTATATTTGTTCAAATATTTTGTTTTGCTGTGAACTTTATTGGGTGGTATATAAATTCCCAATTAGATAAGGTTCAATAAATGACTTTTATTCTCCTTTGTGAAACCTCTTAACTCAATATTTATTACAGAGTAGAGCAGAAATAAATCTAGTCAGTTTCTCTTTTGACTGTGTAGCTCTTATTATCACCTATTGGAGATAAAAAATTATTCTTTCTTTCCTTTCCCTTGCAAAGATAAGTTTGGTAAATAATTCATGTTGTTCTATTTTAAAAAACAAACTTTACATTTCTATTAGAATAAAATCATAATGGCAGTATATTTTGTGGGATGGAGACCCCCAAAAGAAAATGAAATAAAACAAAAACGTTCCCACCAATGACATAAAAAATCCTAACAGTCTCCCGCCAACAAACCAAATTGAATCAAACAACAACAAAAAACATGTAAATCCCAACTCAATGAACCATTGATCTGACCTATCATGACATTTATTATGTTCCTACCCTAGAAAAAAATATAACATAAAAAGAATGTCTTATGTCGTATTTTATAACCAAAAATGTATTTTATAAATCTTATTTAATATTTTTTCTCTTTCCTTGGGAGGCCAGGGTAGGTTGTGGAATTATAGCACCTCCAAGTAGAGTAGAATTGTGAGTTCTCACTCCACTTCTGGGAGGCCTCCTCCTCCTCCTCCTGCTCCCAGTGGTAGAGGAAGCTCCACATCCAGGCAAGGCTGAGAGATGGAATAAAGATCACTAAGCATTCTATATAGACAATACAGAAAGCATTAAGTACAAAGTAGGAAAGAAGTTAGCATATACAGCTATACCTCCAATAAGGATCATGTCGACATTTCCAGAGCAAATTTCAGGGAATGCAAGCATAACCCTTTATTGGTGGTCCATAAAAAAACATTTATATCTCAGAGTCATCTCCATTGGCCTAGTTTCCTCTTTTTGCTTGTTCCAAGGTGTGGGTACTTTCTATGGTGGGAAGAATGGCATTCTAGGCCCAGGCAGTATGGTAAAATCCTTCCTGCTGTGTGCTATATTGCTGGTTATCAGTGATGTTGCCGCATGTAACAGTGAGGGCACAATCTGGGGATTCAAATAACATTTTACTAAGAGTCTTCAAAAATTAAAAAAAATGTCCAATTAAGCAAATACTGTCCTTTTTAAATCAGTGCTCATTCTGAAGTATTTACAATAAGCATTCTTCCTCTTTTCTCCTGTATATGTGTCCTCAGAACCAGGTCTTGGGATAGAGATTTCTCCGCAGTGAATGAGAGAAGAAATTAACCCAGCTGGACAAGGAAATCCGTATGTGAGTGTGTAAGGGACATACGGTCATCTGGGACAAAGTCTTAACAGGTTCGTTGCTAAAGAGCTATAGATTAAGACAGTCCCAAGTTAGAGGCTTCTCCATGGCAGCAGCAGTATGGTGGAATGCTACTCCAGAGCAGTTAAGGAATGAGGTAGTTTTAGCCGACAGTTGAAAACTCTATTACTTAACGAAGCATATGGGTAAGAATTTGTCAGGTATGCATTGTATTTCTGTTTTATAGTATGTTGTATTTGTTCAACTTCTAAATGTTATTATTTCAAATGATTTATTACTGTGGTGTAATCCACACTCTGAACAGATATGAATCTTGGAAGTAGTGGAAAATAACACTTTTAAATAAATAAATAAATAGATAGGTAGGTAGGTAGGTAGATAAATAAATAAATAAATAAATAAATAAATAAATAAATAAAAGGACAGTTAGGCAAGGCAGGCCTAACTCAAAATAAGAACATTGCAAAACAGCACCTTCAGTCCCAACAACCAACTCAAAATGACCAAGCTTGCTCTAGTCCTTGTCCCCTCCTCTGGGCAGAGATCAAACCATCACAGACAACAACAGAAATAGGTGTGGTAGGGAATGTTGGTCTGTCCCTCTTGCTGTACTACCAGAGCAGGGATCTAGGGACATCTAGTGGAGACCTGAAGATCTCTACACATCTCCATCTAATAGTTGTAAATCTGGAATGCAGGACACTGATCTTTTGGAAAGGCTGCTACATGCTTTATATAGTCAGGGGAAAAGAAGATATGGGAAGAAACTCAAATAATAACTGATAGTGTAAAGTTGCATGGATGAAAGGCATAGGGAAACAGGAACTGTTTGACCTCCAGTAGATCTTGAGGCTTTTAATATCAGTTGGAGTTTTGATGCAGATTTGAAATCTTCACATGTAGTGGAGGAGTTATTAAGTGGAACTACACTGTTTTGCACATACAATAAGTTAAGCTAAGAAGGTGTCTTTGAAGTGACCATGCTTGCAAGATGAGTGGTTTTCTCATGACTTGAGTTATTTTAAGAAGTAAATTTAAAAGGGTAGAAAGATGTTGGAGAAAAACATATGATACTGTATCCAAACATGATTACCTGAATTTAATGACTGAGTACAGAGTTATTTGCTTGATGAAAAGTAAACAAGTTTTTATGGATAAAATGTAAAGTTCTTTAAATCAGTCAAGTGAATTATATCCCATTGTTAACAAGTTGATTGCTAAGCCTGAGATCCATGTGAGCTTATTTCCTAGTTATGAGCTAATAGCTATTGGCTGATATTTTCTGTGAAAAACGTGTAGCTCTCCAAAAACGTGTAGCTCAACACAATAACAATAAATAGACAGTGGTAGAATAGAAAGATATGATACCTGTTGAAAAATAGTCAACATTTACTATGGTATTATTAATGGAAATTAAATCTGTGATTGCACAATTGAAATCAACTCACTCTAAATTAGATCTTTGTCCCTTTCTTAAAGGACTAAAGGATACCACATATAGGGTCATTTGAGAAATCGTCAATAAATCATTGACTCAGGGATGTATGTCTGTTAATTGAAAAACAAACAAACACAACTTTAAGAATAGTGCAAAAGAACTGCTTGTTACCTTTACAACAATTATCTAATTATTACCCTATATCAAATTTGCCAATCTTAGGAAAATATAATCGAGAAGTGTATTCTCTTGAAATTGGATGATTTTATTACAGATCAAGGAGTTTTGGATCCACAGCAGTATGGATTCTGCAAGGCACAAAGCATGGAGCTATTGCTGCTTTCCTTGTTAGTTGCATTATATGTAAGATTAGAGCAAGATGTCTTGGGAGTTCTAGTACAATTAGATGTTTCTACTTCATTTGATACTGTGAATCACACTATATATTTAGTTATTTTTATTTTAAAATAATTTATATTCCACATAATCTTAACATATTCTTTTTTTTTTTTATTCCACATTATATTATATTCCAGAAGATAAACACAGATAAATACACAAATATAAAAACAAACAAGAAAAAATTATATACCAAAGGAGAATTAGATTATACTTAAGACTTATCTGTAAATCTTAAGACTGGTACAGAAAGAAATAACGGAACCTGTCTAAAAAGAAAACAAAGGAAAGCAGCACTTTAGAAGAAATTAACATCTTAACATATTCTAATGTGGATTACATTAAAACATTCATAAGATAAAAAAACAAACATAATACAGAGAATATATATAAATATGACAACATAATATAAAGTACAGATAAAACCAGCTATACCATACCATCAGCTATCACAATGCCACCAAATCACCTTCCTCAAATGCTTTGCAGCATAATTCTGCTTCTAACAACTTTCTACATTTTAAATAATAAGATTTACCTCATATTCCCACAGGAAGATCATTCCATAAAGCTGGTGCAGCTACAGAAAAAAATCTAGTTCTATGCAACTGATATTTTGTTATTGAAGGGATTAATAATAATTCTTGACATGAAGAACATAAATCTCAATAAGGTACATATTCCTTAACCCTCTCCATTAAGCTGTGTGAAACAGTGCACACTACATTACAAGTGATAGCAAGTATTTTAAACTGCATTCTAAAACTCATTGGTAAACAATGACATTTCTTTAAAAACATTATCATTGATGCCTTGCAAGCTAAATTAAAAATAACCTGAACTGCTGCATATTGCACCAGCTATAAAATCCTTAGCATTTTTGCAAATAACCCACAATAAAGGTTAAAATCAAAGATTGTATAATCACCCTAAAATCCTCAATTGACAAAATATTTCTTAGAGACCTAAGCAGTTTCAACCTATAAAATGCCATCTTTGCTACCATACAGGGTCATTAATCAAATTGCATTATGGCATTATCACAGGTCAGGGCCCTAACACCCGCGATAATGCCATAATGCATGTGACAAATAACATATCGCGAGATGCATATGAAAATTCTAAAAATGTAGTCAAAAGGGAGGAGTTTGGGTGGAGTTTATGAAAATGAGGGGTGTTTAACGTTGTGTGTGATTGCGTAATGCATGCTTTAACACCAGAAATAACTACACCTTTTCTCAGAGCATTATGCTGGAAATTGGATTTGCGATAAATATCGCAAATCCAATTTATGAGAAGAGAGGGGGAGAGAGAGAGAGATAGAGAGTGAAGTGAAGATTTTATGTGATTTGGAGTGATGAAAACTCTTAAAAGATGAGATTTGTACAATGTACTATAGGCCTAGCTTGATGCCCTTTACCTAGCTGCTATCAAGCTAGGTTGAGAGTACAATGTATAAATCTCATCTTTGTTTATCTGTCATCACTCCAAATCACATAAAATCTTCACTGATGTCTACTGTGCTGTTCATACCTCTGACTGTGCCTGTAAAACTGTCCACCAAAACCTCGTCCACCCCCAAAACCTCACATCAAGTTACTAGTTGCCCCTATATCAGCAGCCTTTGATACCATCCTGAACAAATTAAAAGAAATTGGACTATGAGACATTACAATCAGCTGGTTCAAATCCTACCTCTCCAACAGATCATACAAAGTCAGAACCAACAACACAGAATCCAAGCAAATACCCCTCCCCCACGGCATCCCCCAAGGATCCTCATTATCATCCATACTCTTCAACATCTACTTCCTACCTCTATGCAATCTCCTATCTGGACTCGGTCTATCAAACTACATATAGGCTGACGACATTCAAATCCTCCTCCCCATATGAGACACCACTGCAGATACCCTAAAACTCTAGGCCACCCACCTCAAAGCAATCCAACAACTACTAACTCAAATGGCTCTCACCTTCAACCACAACAGAACTGTACATATGCAAAAAAACCTCAACTACACCTGACCCCCAACTCACTACCTGCATAATAAATAAAGAAATCATCCTCACCGCAAAAGATATAGGAATCACGCTAG
Source organism: Rhinatrema bivittatum (assembly GCF_901001135.1). Classification (NCBI taxonomy): domain Eukaryota; kingdom Metazoa; phylum Chordata; class Amphibia; order Gymnophiona; family Rhinatrematidae; genus Rhinatrema; species Rhinatrema bivittatum. The sequence continues at coordinate 540,098,824 of NC_042616.1, read as the reverse complement.
ACAGTGAAATGAACCTCAAGAAGCACATAAACACCACAATAAAAGAAGGTTTCTTCAAACTCCAAGTCTAAAAAAAAATCAGATCCCTCCTACACCCACAAGACTACAGAACAGCACTACAAGCTCTCCTGTTCTCCAAACTAGACTACTGCAACGCCATACTCCTAGGCCTACCAGCTTCCACTTTCAAACCACTTCAACTCCTACAAAACGCAGCAGCAAGATCTCTCACCAGCAGCAAAAGATCGGATCACATCACACCAATTCTAAAAAAAAACTACACTGGCTACCGATCCCTTACAGGATACAATACAAAACCTTGTCCCTCATCCACAAAGCACTATACAGCAACAAAACAGAATGGATGAATCCTGCGCTACACTTCCAAACATCACAAAGGAATCTACGTTCCACAAATACCGGCCTTCTCACCATCCCCTACCCAAAACTAGCCCACCACAGCTCAACCAGATAGCGTGCCATCTCTATAGCTGGACCCTCCCTGTGGAGCACCCTCCCCACAGCCCTAGGACTTGAACCAATGACCCAAACCTTCAAAAAGAAGCTAAAAACATGGCTCTTCCAAAAAGCCTTCGCAGCATACTAAGGACCACCAACACTCATCTCACTCCCTCCCATTCCCCCCCCCCCCGCCCCTATACCTTTCCCTCCTCCTTCCCCCCTCCCCCTTCCCCCCACAGACCCAAGCCATATTTTGAAACCCAATTAATGCAGAATTTTAAGCTTCTATATATCTAAATGATGATAAGAGATAAACAGCTCAATACTGTAAAGTGCGGCCGCGTTTACCCCGCTCCTAACTCGCGTTCTACTCACTTTCCGGCAGCGTTAGCCCTTCCTGCGATCCACAACCCCCTTTAACCTACTCCTACCGTGTCCTAAAATCCCCGGGCAACCCCTTCCGCACGCGGCATGTATATTGCATGCAAACGATCGAATTAGCTATTCCCTACCATCCAGTAACGCGAGCCCCGACTATCCCTTTTTTACCCTGCTGTTTTGCCGCGCGTTTAACCTGCTAACCTACCGCCTACCCCTACCCCTGCGTTAGAGGCAGGGGTAAGGGTAGGCGGCAAACTTTCCCCCAGCCCCCGCTCACCTGCCCTGGCTGCGTCCATGGGTGCTGGTCTCCGGGGCAGCCCCAGTCCTCTCCCCTTCTCCCGAAGCAACAAAAGCAAAAAAAATCGAAAAAAAAAGTTGCAAGAGAGAGAGGGGAGAGAGGACGGGCAATCCTACGCTCGGGATGGCCAGTCCCTCACCCCTCCTCCCGAGGCAAGGCGCGAAAAGCAGCCTTGCTCCGGGAGGAGGGGAGAGAGGACTGGCAGTGTGAAGCGACCAAGCGACTTACTTTTTTTGCAGCCCTCCGGAGGAGACGGCCATCAGCAGAAACGGATCGCGGCTCCCCTCCCCTGCCTCCCGGCGAAGATGGACGCCTGCACAGGGGAAAGCGGACCCTGTGCGTGCAATTGGCCGCTCAAGACGTGGCGTCACATGCCGTGACGCCAAACGTCGTGATGTCACGTCTTGAGCGGCCAATTGCACGCACAGGGGCCGCTTTCCCCCATGCATGCGTCCATCTTCGCCGGGAGGCAGGGGAGGGGAGCCGCGATCCGTTTCTGCTGATGGCCATCTCCTCCGGAGGGCTGCAAAAAAAAGTAAGTCGCTTGTGAGAGAACTGCTAGCTGGACTCGGTGCCTTGCCTCCATTTTCTCCCCTTTTGCTGGCTGGCTGCCCCTTCTGCCAGTATTAAAGCCAGGCCCGCTCGTTCCCTGTCTCAGCACAAGATTTGTTGCCGCTGCTTCCTTGTTGCACCATAGAAGTGAGGCCTCCTGCTGCCCTGTCGAGCCTGCCATCCCTTCAGTAAGAGAGAGCAGGCAGAGTTAGACACCGTGTACAGCAAGGCGTCTCCTTCCTCTTCTTCCCACATCTTTCAGCTTTTTGTTCTGCTTGAGTCTTACACAAAGGAGGAAGTAGTGTTGCTTACAGAAATTACACTTTTGTTTTAATTTTCGCCTGCGCCTTGCTTCGGGAGGGGGGGAACCATCCACTTCCTGGTACCTGTCATTTCAAATGTCAGTTGCTGTCCTGGTTCAAGTCTTTTTTTACAGGATAGAATGCATCATGCGCAGTTGGGGGACTTTTGTTTTAATTGGAGGAAGGTTGATTACAGAGTACCAGAAGGCTCCACATTGTCCTCAATTTTATTTAATATTTATTTATATCAGATTGTAACTATTTTTAAATCATTGGGATATTTATATTTTATATATGCCAATGGCATACAGATTTGTGTCCCTTGCAGTGCTAACACCTTCCCAGAACTATTTCTTCAAGAATATATGAAGGCTGTAAGGGGTTAGTTACATAACAATGAGGTGGTGCTTGAGATATCAAAGGCCACCTTGTTATGGATTGGTAATAAGCCTTCCCTTAAACACTTAGCAGGATTAACTATTGATGATACACATTTAAACATTAGTTATAAGGCAAGAAACTTAGATATAAATTGATATTTGCAGCACATTTGAGATAAGTGGTCAAAATGGCATTTTATAATTTGAAGATGAATAAACTGTTAAAGTGGATGCTGCCCAGCGAGCTTTTTAGATCTGTGTTGCAAGCCATTTTATTTAGCCAATTGAACTATTTGTAATAGACTATATGTCAGCCTTCCCAAAAACAGATCCAGGCATTGCAGTTGCTGCAAAATACGACAACCTATCTGATGTCGGATGCCAGATTAACTGATCATATTTCTCCCATTTTGCAAAATTTGGACTGGATGTCTATCAAATGGAGAGCTAAACTCAAAATGCTTGTAATTATACATACATTTGTTTTTGATGAAAGTACTTTCTCATTGGCCTGAATCTTGCAGCCTTATGCTCTGGTGTGTGTGTGTTAAGATTACAGAATTTACATTTACTATCAGTTCCCAAAATCTTGGATATCAGATTCTCAACTACTCAGGCATGGGTGTTCACTTCTACAGACCACAGTTTGCAAAATGCCCTCCCAGAAGAACTATGAAGAAAGAGAGACTTAAAAATCTTTAGAAAAATGGTAAAGGCTCATTATTTTATTGAAGCATTTATTAAGGGATGTTTCAATATATTAATTTATTTCATTAGCCAGTTTTATTATTGTAATTACAGTGATTAATTTATTGTTTTATGTCTATTTTTGTGTTTTTATGGCTATATGTTTTATTTTATGCATGTGTGTTCTGTGATCTGCTATGAGAAAATAATTGGAAGCAGTGGAATATAAGAAATCTGTAAACATAAATAAATGAAAATGGGTAACCATAACACTAAAAAATATGAAAAAAGAAAGGACAGCTAGGATACAGAAAAAAAGAAAAATATAATGAGACCAATAAAGATTAAGATAAGCCTCATGATGGATACTGCTCAGGGAATACTGAAAAATAAGCGTGTGTTTTTTCATTGCATGTTACAAGAAGAAACTTGTCTATAGCACAAAAATAAAATACCACCACATCACAAACACAGATGCACAACAAAGAAGAACAGAAGAAAGAGAACATGCATTCTGGCATAAATATCACATGAAAAGACACCTGCAGATACATGACCAATGTATCAAAAAGAGCAATGGCATATATATACAGGCAAATACTTATAAAGTAGATCTGTTCAACCAGTTACAACTAGAACTCAGAATGCTAAGGGTCCTTCAGAAACCACTGTGGTCCTCTTGCCCTTCCACTTCTACTTTATATTATCCAAATGTTCCAACCCTCTTACAACGACTATGTGTCACATCAGGTGCAGATCAGTCTGAAAAATATCCAGAAAAAGACACCCATAAGTGAATTACATTCAAAAAGTGCCAAGCCAAATTTTAGTCTAGACAAAAAAGTGGAAACTATTCTAAAGACAAAATCACAGAGCATATAGAAATGCATGGTTTAATGGAAGACAGTCAGTATGGATTTACCCAAGGGAAGTTTTGCCTCTCAAATCTGATTCATTTTTTGAAAGGGTTAATAAACATATGGATAAAGGTGAACCAGTAGACATAGGGCCAGATTTTCGTTTCTACGCCCGATTTTATAACATGGGCACGCAGCCGCGCACATGTTATAAAATCCGGGGTCAGCGCGCGCAAGGGGGTGCACACTTGTGCACCTTGCATGTGCCGAGCTCTAGGGGAGCCCTGATGGATTTCCCCATTCCCTCCACCTCCCCACCTTCCCCTATCTAACCCGCCCCCAAGCCCTACCTAAATCCCCCCCCCCCCCACACACCTTTATTTTTTTATTTGCGCCTGCCTCTGGGCAGGCGATCCCCCAGCACCACCGCTGTGCCAGAGGCCTCGGTCCCTTCCCCACCCTGCCCCCGGACCGCCCCACCCTGCCCACTTCCCACCCCTTTTTTCAAGCCCCAGGACATACGTGCATCCCGGGGCTTGCACGCATCGCCGGGCCTATGCAAAATAGGCTTGGCGCGCGCAGGAGGGGTTTAAATGGGTTATGCGCATAACCCTTTTAAAATCCACCCCATAGTGTATTTGGATTTTCAGAAGGCGTTTGACAAAGTCCCTCATGAGAGGCTTCTAAGAAAACTAAAAATTCAAGTGATAGGAGGCGATGTCCTTTTGTGGATTACAAACTGTTTAAAAGACAGGAAACAGAGAGAATGATTAAATGGTTAATTTTCCTAGTGGAAAAGGTAAACAGTGGAGTGCCTCAGGGATCTATACTTGGACTGGTACTTTTCAATATATTTATAAATGATGTGGAAAGGAATAGAAGAGTGAGGTAATCAAATCTGCAGAAGAAACAAAATTATTCAAAGCAGTTAAATCACAAGTGGATTGTGGTAAATTACAGGAGGACCTCGTGAGGCTAGAAGATTGGGCATCCAAATGGCAGAAGCAAAGTTTAATGTGGACAAGTGCACGGTGTTGCATATAGGGAAAAATAACCCGTGCTGTAGTTACACGATGTTAGGTTCCATATTAGGAGTTACCACCCAGGAAAAATATCTAGGCATCATAGTGGCTAATACATTGAGATCGTCAGCTCAGTGTGCAGCAGCAATCAAAAAAGTAAGCGGAATGTAAGGAATTATTAGGAAAAAAATATTGAAGTAAAAGGAAAATGTCATAATGCTTCTGTATTGCAGCATGGTGAGACCGCACCTAGAGTACTGTGTACAATTCTGGTCACTACATCTCAAAAAAGATATAGTTGCACTTGAGATGGTACAGAATAGGGCAACCAACATGATAAAGGGGATGGAACAGATGCCTTACCAGGAAAGGCTGAAGAGGTTAGGGCTGTTCAGCTTGGAGAAGAGACAACTGAGGGGGGATATTATAGAGGTCTTTCAAATCATGAGAGGTCTAGAACGGATAGATGTGACTTGGTTATTTACTCTTTCAGATAATAGAAGGATTAGGGGGCACTCCATGAAGTTAAAAAGTAGCACATTTAAAACTAATTGGAGAAAATTATTTTTCACTCAACACAATTATTTTCTGGAATTTGTTGCCAGAGGATATGGTTAGTGCAGTTAGTGTAGCTGGGTTTAAAAAAGATTTGGATAAGTTCTTGCTATTAATCAAGTTGACCTAGAGAATAGCCACTGCTATTACTGGCATCAGTAGCATAGAATATATTTATTGTTTGGGTACTTGCCAGGTACTTGTAGCCTGGATTGGCCATTGGTGGAAACAGGATGCTGAGCTTGATGGACCCTTGGTCTGAATCAGTATGGCAATGTATTATGTTCTTAGATCATTATGCCTGCATAATTTATACTATGTCCAATATCACCACTTGAGCTGACATTACCAGCATTTAAAGGTCTCATGTCTGTGAAGCCTAGGCACAGCTGACAGGGGTCCTGGGGAAAGGGCAAGATGAGGTAGTGGCAACAGTTACATGTTGGCCTCCAGATATGTCCATTTTTGTGTAACTGGTTTAGCTATACTTGCATTAGTATGGACATGCACCACTCTTTTGAACAAGGACAGCTGTGCACGGCATCTTAAACTATAAGCACGTAACCATATGTAAGAAGGATGTGTTATAAGAGGTGACATGGTGCTTGCAGGAGTGGGATAGATACAGAAAGAACTTTTTCTCTTTTGTTATGAGTGATGGCATTGTTGGGTATGTAATGCAGTGATGGAGCCCTTGTGTACTATAGATGGACTCTAGTGACTATTGCTCCATGCCCTAGTCTTACTGATTTGTGGAGGAGGGTTATGAGATTGTGAGGCCAAGATTAGAAGCTGATTACTGAATAGGTTATGTAAGCAGGGCTGGTGGAAGCACTAGGCGAACTAGGCCTGGGCCTAGGACGCCGAGTATTAGGGGGAGCCGTGAGCAGTGGTATCCCGAAAGGAGCCAATGCCCCCGGGCGCAGGGAGGCTCATGCGGCCGCCGGTGGACCTCATCCCACTGGCGGCTGAGCAGTGTCACATAGCACGCAGGCAGATCGGCAGGGCCGTGGTGGAGCTCACATCACCACAGCCCGAAGAATAAGGTTGCATTCAAGCCTCTCACTGGCACATGCTGTCTCTCTCTCACACACAGAGGCTCTCACATGCTGTCTCTGCAATCATTCAGGTCCTCACTCCCACACACAGTTTCTCAACTCACTTTCATACACAGTCTCTCAAATCATCTCATTCATGCACACATACACACTCTACAAGTCCTCAGCCTCTCTCTCACCTCTGGGCCTCCTCTTCACGGGTCGCTACCGGGCCTCTTCCTCTTCTCGGGCCACTACGACTTGGGATTTGTGGCAGCCCGCGGTGGCTGCTCCTCTTCTGCATGCGCTGATGTTGCTCCTCTTCTGCATGCACAGATGCTCCTCCTCCTTCCTGCCTGCGCGACCCCGGAAGAAAAGTGCCGGAGCCACGCGGGCAGGAAGGAGGAGGAGCATCTGTGCATGTAGAAGAGGAGCAGCATCAGCGTGTGCAGAAGAGGAGCACCCACCACGGGCTGCCACAAATCCCAAGTCGTAGCGGCCTGTGAAGAGGAAGAGGCCCAGTAGCGAACCGTGAAGAGGAGGCCCAGAGATGAGAGAGAGGCTGAGGGCTTGTAGAGTGTGTATGTGTGCATGAATGAGATGATTTGAGAGACTGTGTATGAGAGTGAGTTGAGAAACTGTGTGTGGGAGTGAGGACCTGAATGATTGCAGAGACAGTATGTGAGAGCCTCTGTGTGTGAGAGAGAGACAGCATGTGACAGTGAGAGCCTGTGCTTGGGCAAGATAGCATTTGGGAGTGAGAGAGAACCTGTGTGTGTGAGACTCAGACAGCATGTGCCAGTGAGAGACTGTGTGTATGAATGATTGTATGTGTGAAAGCATGTGACAGTGAGAGCCTGTGTGTATGTGTGTGTGTGTGTGTGTGTGTATGTGTGTGTGAGAGAGAGAGAGAGAAAGCATGTGAGAATGAGAATCTGACTGAGTGTTTGAGGGAAGAAGATGGAGAGAAAATAAATAGAAAAAAAGACAATATAAAAGAAATTGGCAAAAAAATAAGAAAGAGAAGGTGGAAAAAATAAGAAAGGGAAGGTTAACAGATCTCAATCTAATTCATTATCTGTACGCAGACGACGTACAGATTCTAATCCCCATAACAGATTCAATAGCAAAAGCGCTCACCCATTGGAATAACTGCCTACTTTCCATCACCAATCTACTCAATAGCTTAAACTTGGTCCTTAACGCTTCTAAGACAGAGCTTCTCCTCATCTCCTCAAATGATAATATCCATCAACCAACATCATTCAACGCTCACATCACATGTAAACAGGTGAGAGATCTTGGGGTGATTCTAGACAACCGACTAAACCTCAGGAAAATGGTCAATACAACAACGAAAGATTGCTTTTACAGATTACAGGTCCTAAAACGACTTAAACCTCTCTTATTCTTCCACAACTTCAGGACAGTCCTCCAAGCGTTACTGTTCGCCAAAATAGACTACTGCAGCGCCCTGCTACTAGGACTTCCCAAATCCTCTACTAAACCGCTGCAGATGATTCAAAATGCGGCAGCAAGATTGTTAACCAGTACCAGCCGCCACGATCACATATCACCAATTCTCAGGAATCTACATTGGTTACCAGTAAATTACAGAATTCTATACAAATCAATCACCTTAATCCATAAAACTATCCATCATCAACTTCAACTTGACCTGGAAATACCTCTCAAACTCTACTCTTCTATCAGACCAATTAGAGACATGTACAAAGGCACTCTGAATGTTCCCCCCACTAAAACCTCACGCCTCGTTACGACCAAAGACAGAGCCTTTTCAATAGCAGGCCCATCGATCTGGAACAGTATCCCATCAAACCTCAGACTGGAGCCATGCCTTTTAACTTTCAGAAAAGGACTTAAGACCTGGCTCTTTCAACAAGCCTTCCCTGAACCAGACAATCAATAGTTGGCCTTCATTGCTACTCGGTCTGGCACTCCATTTTTCAATGAAGGAATAAATGGACTCTGAGACATTAAGGTTAAAACACCGTCTTTAAGTTTTTAACTTGTACTTTCTATGGTAAAATTTCTTTTACCGGCCTATCTTCCTTCCAGCTTGTTGCAAGCTTCCAAGTTCTCTCCCCTTGTTGATTGTAATTTTTGACTTATTCCTACTTATTGTTATCTTTCATTTACGTGAATTTGTTACTCTTGTTGTTTTCCCTTTGTTAAACTGTAAACCGATCCGATATGGTAATTTACTATGAAGGTCGGTATAAAAAACTGTTAAATAAATAAATAAATAAAAAGGTGGAAAAAAAAGCCTGTGACCAACCGATTAGAAAACTAAGATCAGACAGCAAAGGTAAAAAAAAATATATATATATATTTTTTAGTGATCGGCACATGTAATATTTGGGAATGTGCAAGAGTAGCACTTTCTCTATGCGGATCTCACAATGTACGAGATCAGCATGGAGGAAGTGGAAGCCCACGGGGCATGCACAGAGGAGGCAGCAGAATGGGCTTCAGTGCCAGTAGCAGCAATTGGCACCTCCCCAGTAGCCATGCGGCAGCAGTACCAGTGGCAGCAGAGGAATGAGAGAGGTTCCGAGGTTGCTGGCTAAAGAAAGAGAGAGGGGTCGGCCTTTAGTGTGTGCATGTGTATGAATGGGACTCTGCCTCGGGGTGTATGTGTGTGAATGCATGGGTGAATGCCTGGGGGTCTGTGTGTATGAGAATGAATGTGTGCATGCCTGCGGGATGGGGAGGGAGTGGTGTGAAAATGAATGGGAGTCTGCCTGGGGGTCAGTGTGTGTGAGTGTGTGTGAGAATGACTGGGAGCTTGCCTGGGTGTGTGGAATGGAACAACTCCCCTATGAGGAAAGACTAAAGAGGTTAGGACTTTTCAGCTTGGAACAACTCCCCTATGAGGAAAGACTAAAGAGGTTAGGACTTTTCAGCTTGGAGAAGAGACGACTGAGGGGGGATATGATAGAGGTGTTTAAAATCATGAGAGGTCTAGAACGGGTAGATGTGAATCGGTTATTTACTCTTTCGGATAGTAGAAAGACTAGGGGACACTCCATGAAGTTAGCGTGGGGCACATTTAAAACTAATCGGAGAAAGTTCTTTTTTACTCAACGCACTATTAAACTCTGGAATTTGTTGCCAGAGAATGTGGTTCGTGCAGTTAGTATAGCTGTGTTTAAAAAAGGATTGGATAAGTTCTTGGAGGAGAAGTCCATTACCTGCTATTAATTTCACTTAGAGAATAGCCACTGCCATTAGCAATGGTAACATGGAATAGACTTAGTTTTTGGGTACTTGCCAGGTTCTTATGGCCTGGATTGGCCACTGTTGGAAACAGGATGCTGGGCTTGATGGACCCTTGGTCTGACCCAGTATGGCATTTTCTTATGTTCTTATGTTCTTATGTTTGTGCGTATGTGAGGGAGCCAGTGAGTGTGAGAGCATGAGTGTGTATGAGAAAATCCAGGGAAGTAAGAGTTTGTGTGTGTGTGTGTGTGGGGGGGGGGGGGTGGAGGGGGAGAGAGTGTCTTAGAGCCTGAGAGTGTGTCAGTGTCTGTGAGAGCGAGAGGTCATGGTGGATAGAGCATGAATGTGTATGTATGTGACAATGTATGTGAGAGAGAGAATGGACATATGAGTATGTGTGAGAGAGAGAGGATAACCTCCTAATCCTCGACAATATCAGGGTGACTGGAAATCAAGAGCTCCCACAGAAGGGGACAGCAGGGGCTTTTTAAAATCCTCATTATTTTTAATTATTGGGTGTTATTTGATATATGTGCTGTTTTGAAATATTTTATTGGTGTTTAGGAAATTGTAAAAAATGTGTATGATTTTAATTAATAGAAATTCTATTTTTCAGTAGTTTTATAATATTATTTTATTATGGTTTTACTATTATAACTGATGCTTTATGTTTCTTGATTTTATTTGTTTTATAAGGAATGGTGGTTCTGTTTTTCCATTGTTAATACACAGAGTCTGGCTTCTTGGAGTTTCCATTTCAGTTTTTGACTAATTTGTGCTCCTTTATTTTGTATTCTCTATTTGATGAGAGTCTGTCTCTGCTCTGTGTGAGTGACCGTGATGGGAGATTCTGCTAGCATGTAGTGTCTGTATAGGAATCTATAGCAATTGGGGTTGTTTTGTTTCCTCAGTAGGTGGTGTATTGGTATTCTAGGACCCAGTGTAATTTTTATCCTTGCTTTTTCACAGGTAGGGTTATTGTTGTTTGAGTCCTTGGTGTTATTACTGTTATGTTACGATGGGATTGCAGTATAGATTTTTAGTGTCTTTTTTGCTGGGTTTTGTGTTGGTTCACAATGTGCCTGGCAGTGGAAGGTGTTTGTGCTGCTGTTACTGTGAGGTGACACCAGAATTTGAAAATATCTTTTACTATGATGAGCTGTAAGGGAAACATCCAAGCTCCATTGTTTGGGGGAATTTCAGTGGATGCACAGAGTTAGAGAAGTGGAAGTGCAGGATTTATATTGACATTCTGTCCCTTCCTATATTGTTGCACTCCTTTGTGCACTTTAAGGGCGCACACCCACCGGAGACCTTGGTATGCCACTGGGTGCGAACCATATGGGGGCCGCAAGCGGCGGCAAAGAGGAGTGGAGATTTGGCAGGCCACGAGCAGTGCCCAACCTGCTCACGACCCAGAAAACCACACAGTCGATGGGCGTGATCGAGAACGATGTAGGAGTCGGGACAGAGACCGGGGGGGGGGGGGTGGAGCAAGTTAGAAGGCTCGCCTAGGGCGCCTAATCCCCTTGCACCGGCCCTGTATGCAAGGAAATGTGTGTGCCTAATGTCCTAAGCATACTGTCTGTTTATGGAAAGGATGGAGACCAAATATTTGTAGACGGGAACAAATGGGAGGGGGAAGTTACATTTGGATGCATGTTGCCTTGAATAGCAAATGTTTTTCATCCACACAAGTGGGAGCCAACTTTTCAAAATGATTGGGGGTGTTAAAGTCAACACAAATTACCCTCTCTTAGCCACATTGAAGGAGTTTGTTTATTATTGGGGGTGCTCAAGCATCCACTGCAGTGACTGCACCTACAGGGCTGCCACCTCTGATTGGTTGGGGGAGGAGAGAGGTAGAAAATCTAACTATAATAATAAGATTACTTTATCTTGTCTGTGAGTGCTGGGGTTTTCAGAAGAGGTTATACTACAATTAATATGTGGATGGCTGTTTTTGGCTTCTTGCCCTTAGTTCATGCTGATATTATGGTTGCAGTATGTTTGGTGTGGTTTATAACCTTTTTTTGTATAGATCCAATTTCACCAGAGTAACTTGGCATGCCTGAAAAGGAATAATGAGGTTCATGCATAGGGAAATGACACATCTAATGCATTTCCTGACTCAGAGCAGGTTTAGGCCCAAAATGTTTCCTTATTTTGCACATAATTGCTCAGTTCACCACTATTTGGTCTCTATGAAACATTTCCTGATAAATTAAGTTTATTCAATAGTCATTTGCCTTGACCTCCTTTCTATCCTCAAACTGGGTGAACTGACCCCTAAAAAATGAATTGCCCAGTGGCTGATATAGTTATATATATAATTGCTCATGTGGCCAAGACTGAGGCATTTGAAACCACTGACACTGCAGCTCCTACCATCATGGAACCATTCATCTCCACAGCTAATGATTCTACCAGTGCTGCTGTCAAGTGGAAGAGCTCTTCCCAAGGCTGTCACATGAAGATCCAGCCCCAGCATAAACCACCCAGCTCTTCTAGCTGCATACAACTCTGAAGCTCAAACACCCCCCCACCCCCACCCCAAAGTCTGTAACCGATCCATGCCAAACCCTGTGCCCATCAAAGAAATTCCCATATCTGCAAGCAAATTGGAAAACATCTGAGCCTGTCTAGAAACCTTTGGAGGTTTCAAGAGCACATGACCGAGGAACTGGTCTACCTTTGTGCCTAATGTAAACCTCTCTGGGCTGGAGAACCCGTTATACTGCTGCAGTCACTTGGTGCTTCTATTAGTTTGGAGTTTCCTATTAAGATGCTAAATATGGAAGGGTGCAACCCTGGGACTTATTCACAGATTCAACCCCTCCTCCCTACTGGGCAGTTTAAGGCTGAGCCTTCCCAGTTCAGGCCCCTGGAGGTAGAGGAGAAATGCAAAGGTGTAAAACGTTTTGCAAGGAACAAACCCAGGTAAGATGGGCTGGCAGTTACTAATTACTAGATGTTATCATTGGGTCAATAAAAGGTTTCCTTTGAAAATGAACACATTTTCATTTCTATTTCTTCTGCAGAGATGTAGCTAGCCGACAGGATGTGGTAAAATTATACTGCAGGCATATTAAACAACTATTAGGTCTATGAAACATTCAAAACTGATTACAATGATGAGTTCCTTCACTCTTCCTGTTGGAAATTTTCCCAGGAGCAGCCTTCCCCAAAAGTGAAATATTAAAAATATTTTCATAGTGTAATGTACTCTTCCATTTAACATTTCAAATCTTAACTTTATTCTTGTCTTCCCTTTTATTGTCTTAGAGATGTATCCTGAACTCAGTAGATTAGATACATTTTGCTGTAAACACCAACTTTTCACATATTTCAGGCCATAAGTAATTAAAAGTGTGTGCTCATGTCTCCATCTTTGGTGCCAAAATTATAGTCACGCTAGACGTCCTCTGATGAAATGTGCCTTCTAGCTTGATTTGAATTTGAATTTAAAATGTATATTTATTAAATGCTCACTCCTAGGAATTTGATGGCTAGCAAAGTAAAAACTCATAAAAAGTGCATCTGAACTTACCATTAATGGCCAAAGTATCCAAATGATGAAATCTTTTCGAAATCTTGGCATACAAATTGATCCATCTGTAAGCATGAATGTTCAAATTAAAAGTCTGACTCAGGCATCCTATCACAAATTGTTACTGCATCTCAAGTCATTTCTGGATCCCATTGATTTCCGTACAGCTTTACAGACATTGCTGTTCTCTAGCATAGATTACTGCAATTCTGTATTCATTGGTTTGCCCAAATATACTCTCCGCCCATTACTGATTATCCAAAACTCTGCAGCTCGCTTACTGACTGACACACCTGCTCGTGAGCACATTACCCCAATATAACCCCAACTTTACTGGTTACCAATAGCATTCAGAATCCAATATAAACTTGCCACAGTTGTACATTCCCTCATATATAATGTTCAATCACCATGGATAAACGCCATCATGAAAATACATTCCCTGGCGAGATCCCTCCGATCAGCAAATCAGAATATTCGGGGCATCCTTAAATCGCTCGTCTGGATGAAACTAGGGAAAGAGCACTCTCAATAGCAGGTCTAGTCTTCCGGAATTCGAATTGAGAAATCTAAAAGATTCTAGATTTTTTAAAAAGCTTTAAAAACCCTTTTTTATTTAAACTCGCTTTTAATGCCTAAATCCATGTGTGTGTGATTATTTTGACTACTCACTGTTATGCAATGTCTATTCTATGTGACCTTGTCGCCAGGTTTTAAAAATCTGTGTATGTGATATTGTAACCTGCCCTGAATGTAGGAAGGGCGGGCTAAAAATGTGGTAAATAAATAAGTCAACACATAATACGAAATAGACACACATTTAACAACGATACAGTAATGCTTATAATCCGTGTAGGTGACTGGGGCTGGAGCAGGAGCCAAACTGAAACTAATGCTAACAATCACTGCGTACCTTTGCAGTATTCTGCAGTTTCAGTTTACACGCAGCTTGGTAGCCTGCCTTCCCTCAGGACAGTGTACAATATTCACAATACACTTTGTTAGAGAGGGTCAGGGGCTCCCAGTTCCTGGAGACTTGGGGGCCTCCTCATCCCAGCTGCGCTCACTCTCTTAAGGTCCCCATAGGGTCTCACCCACAGAATGTTTCCTGCCCAGGAGGGTCCTGTCCATAGAGCTTTCTCCCTCTATGGGATTTAAGGTGGACCAGGCTAAATGTCTGGAACCATCACACAGGTTTAAAAGGGAAAACATAGGGGCATTCCAGCACACCATCATTTTACAATACTGCATCTGACTGCCTAACATTCAATATTTTGGATGTCCTCTAGCGCGTGGTCTTCTCTGGAACAATACCTGTCTCCCTGTATCAAAATAAATCAAGAAGAAAGCCTATCTAGTATCTACTCTTGATTTTGCTCCTCCGAATTCTTGAATGAGTAAGTAGACCTCTTTCTCCTGGTACCCTAAAGTGAAATTGTGTTTAGCTATTATAGAAAATAATATATATATATATATATATATATATATATATATATATATATCCCTGTCGTATTATTTTTTTTTTCTTTAGTGAGTGTCAATTTCACTTTCATTCAGGTTTCCTCGCATACACTCATTAGCACTGCATTCTGGAGGTTCAGTGAGGGACCAGCTCTGACGACAAATCCAGCTTTTCTGTTCAGAACAGCTATCCATTTTTCAGGCTTCTGACACTGCTTCAAAAGAGCACATTTCTATTTGTTGCTGCAACTTCCCTGTCACTCTCAAGGCACCGTGCTGCACTTCAGCCTCCTCAGACGCCCCATCTCGCCGTGGTACCCCCCTCTGACTCTCTCAGCTGCGCATAGAAGGGGGGGTCTTAGCCTTTATCCAGCTCTTTCCACCGGCAGTGTTCGTCTTTCACACAGGAAGCTCAGGATTCACAAAATATTTTTTTTTTTTAACTTTCATCAGGATCATTCACAGGATTTTTTTTTTCCACTTTTCCTCTCAAAAACCTGTTTTCTTCTTTTAGGGATGTCAGCACCTGTAACAGTTATTACTTTGTAACTTTTCTCATCTACACTCAGTCACATACACCAGTGACAGCTCACGACTGTTTCAAGTCGCACACAGCTGCCTCTTTTTACTCTTCACCGGGCATTAAAAACTCAAAAAATGTCTCTTTTTCCCAGCTCGGTCTCTCTAACTGCCATGGCCAGAAAAAAAAACTGCCTCTCACTCCAGGCTTCCCTCACAAGCTTCTCTGCTGCCGAGCAACATGGGGAAAGAAAACCCAACTCCTCTGTCTCTGTGGGTGCTGAATCAGCACTGGCCAGTCACCAAGGACAATCCAGCTTTTTTGTTTTTTTTTTTAACCACCTAGCACCACATCTGCTTGCTGGGAGGCTTCAAACTGGGTCCTCTGCATTGGATCGGGAATAAGGAACCAGAGCATAGCTCCAGCTTGAGGTAGGTTTCAGAGGGGTGACTCACTCTTGCTTATATCCTTTCCATTTACCATCATAATGTAAATTGTAAACCCCCTCAGGGTGGAATCCCTCACACTTGGGTGTACTAGGCCAAGGGTGGCAGTGTGATGGTAGGTATGGACTCAGGGTGTTCCCTTGAGGGGCAACTCTGAAAAGCCCTCTTTCCCACCGGGCGTTGTGTGGCCAAATAAAGTGACCCACCCAGCCTCTTCCCCAGGGGGATGGGAGGGAACAGGAATATAAATTTGGATAGCAATCTGTGAGGGGATGTTGGTCTAAACAGAAACCCCTGCAATACATGGCTACCTGAATCTAATAGAATTAGATGTAAACGTACTAACTCTTCTTTTCAGGTCCTTGGGAAATGAGTTGATTAGCCCTTATATGCCAACTCAGTCTCTTCGATCTCATAGTCCATGTTTATTGGTGGCACCTTGTGTAAAAAGTTGTCAAACTCAAGAAACTAGCACTAGAGCATCTTCACAGATTGGCCCAGTTTTATGGAATGCATTTGCCTTTGAACTTAGGATACAAGAAGATTACAAGATGCTTAGAAAGAAGCTGAAGTTAAATATATTTAGACAGGATTGCCCATATCCAGGTGAATTTTAAAAACCTGATGCGCTCATCAAATAGGGGATGTGCAAATAAGTTGGGCTCGTTTATGCCAGCCCTATTTTAAAAAGCACTAAAGATCCGCGCGCGGCACAGTGCCACACATCTCAAAACTTTTCAAAAAGGGGCGGGGCAGTATCTGGGTGTGGCATGGGCATTTCGTGGCATGAACTTTCGAAATGTGCGTAAATACTAAGGCAATCTAGCATGCCAAGGTCCCCTGCTGCGTAACTTTATTTTCGCCATGGATGCAGTGTAAGTATAAATTTAAAGAAACTAGGAGTATCTGCAGAGTTTTAATTGGGGTGAGGGAAGGCTTGGAGGACCTATCTCTTTACTGGGCAAACTGGGGCCAAATGAGTAAAAGCTGGAATGGTGTTGATGTGCACCCCGGCATCAGGACCCAGCCTCCGGGTCAGATTGCGGCATAGGACCTGGGCTCAGACCCCTTTCCCTCTAATAAAGACAGGTAAAATAGCAACTTGCTCCATCCAAGACTTTACCATTAACTAACCTGTCCCCTTACCTTGGTTCAAGGAAGCAGGATTAATTTCCAGTCAAAAAAAGAAATGTCATGTGCCTCTCTCAGTTTCCTAAGGCACACACTAACACTTCAATTATACTAACCTCTTTAACTGCTCCCCTTTAAATTGGTGGATGAATACTCCAAGTTTCTCTACTTTTGTCTTGTGGGTGAGCAGAGTAAATGAACTTTCCCTGCCCTAGTCCAGCCACACTGATCTCCTCTCCCTTTCTTTAAAAAAAAAACTAAACTTTTTCTCTAAGAGAGCAGATCCCTGCTCTGATTATCTCAGAAAAACAGTGCCACATCAAAAGATTTCAATAGGCCTTATAACTGCCGTATACATTTTCCCCATTCCATGGCTCAGGTACTAGCTACCTTTAGTTTTCTTTATCATTTTAATAAATAATTATGCTACCCCAAAAATCCTTATGGAATTGTTACTTTACTCCCCTGGTATTACTATACTGGGCATTTAATTCCCATAAGGACATGAGGCTATAACATCTGGCTACTGTGACTGATAGGATTAACTCCCCTTCTCTTTAGAATGCTGAGGGAGAGAAGCTGCAGGCAATAGAGTGAACTGCAGGTAAAACCTGGACTGGACTCCTAAGTACACAGGAAACCTTCATACAGGGCCATTCCCTGCTCACAAAAATGTGCACATGGGTTGGTGGCATATACTGGGCATCCCACCACTAAAATTGCTCCAACTCAAAGCAGTAGATAATCAAAAACTATTTAGACGGATAACTGAAAAGTTATCCGTCTAAATGGCTTGGCCTTGATATTCAGTGAGCTATCTAGCTAGATAACTCTTTATCTAGCTAGAATTTAGCTGGATATGTTGGGGCTATTTCTGGGGTAGGCAGTAGGTAGTCTGGGAGGAGCTGAGTTAGCCGGTGAACCTAACCGGCTATCTCTCGGGCCAATACAGTAAAATCGCGGGAGAGCAGGCGAGCGCCCGCTCTCCCAGCAGTAAAAAGAGGCGCTAGGTACACTAGCGCGTCCCTAGCACCTCTTTTTTGACGGAAGCGGCGGCTGTCAGCGGGTTTGACAGCCGATGCTCAATTTTGCCAGCATCGGTTCTCAAGCCCACTGACAGCCACGGGTTCGGAAACCAGACGCCGGCAAAATTGAGCTTCCGGTTTTCAACCCGCCAGCCACGGGCCATTTTACATTTTTTTTTTTTAATTTTTTACTTTTTTAAACTTTCGGGACCTCCGACTTAATATCGCCATGATATTAAGTCGGAGGGTGCACAGAAAAGCAGTTTTTAGTGCTTTTCTGTGCACTTTCCTGGTGCCCAGAGAAATTAGCGCCAACCTTTTTAAAAGAAGTCAGGCTCTTTCAGCCCTGCTCTTGACTGAGCTGCACTGAGCTTGTGCAGCCTCATCCTCCAGCCAGCCTTAAACTATACTAGCAAACATGTGCCAAACTGCCAATGCTCATGCCAGCAGTCACTTCCATGAGGCATCTGCAGGGGGATGCGTGCCCCACCAACTACAGGTTGAAAACTATTGTATAATTTTTTTTTCTTGCCCACAATAAAGATATTTAGAAGGGAAAACTTTTTCCATAAATAAGCAAAGGGCACAGATCATAAAAATAAATCCTAAGGTCCAGTAATCATTACAGATCAGAAATATGGATCTTTGTCCATTTTTATTTAGTGAATTTTAATTCTTATGTGATAGGAAGATAACTTTCAAGCAACTCCATGAGACCGAATATACATGCATATGGCCGTGCAGAGATATTTGCAAGTTTTTTATAACCCACAAGTATCACATACATGCGTATTATAAATTACGTGTTTGTCTATTCTGCAACATATGAGCGTATGCTTATAAGTCAAATACATGCAATGCGATGAAAAGATGAGGTGGTGAACCCTTAAGGTTCACCACCTCATCAGACTCAAAAGCTCTATTCGCCTTCGTTTCCAGCCTCACCAAACCTATCACTCCAGATATCCCACCCGAACTATCCCAGACTAAAGCAGACGAACTGGCTCTTCATTTCAGCAAAAAAATCTCTGACCTACTCAATCAGCTGACACCAAACACTAGCTCTTCCGATAACTCATATCTTCTTCCAAACAAAGATATTCAGCTCAACTCATTCGAACCCATCACAATCACAGAGATACAATCGGTGCTGAAGAAAATGAAACCTTCATCACACCCGTTTGACCAAATCCCCTCCAAAATGCTTCTTCTCATCCCAGATACTATATCTAAAACCCTAGCCAAAATTATAAACTGTTCCCTGTCCCAGGGTATCTACCCAGATGAGCTAAAAACAGCCTCAATCAAACCCCTCCTAAAAAACCCAAATCTAAATGCATGTGATAACAACAACTTCCGCCCTATTTCCAACCTCCCATTCATAGCCAAAATTATGGAAAGATTGGTGAACACTCAACTCTCCAACTACTTGGAAGACCACAGTATTCTGTCTCCAAACCAATATGGTTTTCGCAAAGCCGCAAGCACCGAAACGCTACTCCTCTCACTCACGGACTTCCTTCTCTCCGGAATCGATAAAGGCAAAGCATTTTTACTAATCCTCCTCGACTTCTCGGAGGCCTTTGACACCGTCAACCATTACCTCCTTCTAAAACAACTGGCAAACATAGGAGTGACAGGGGCTTCACTAACTTGGTTCAAAACCTTCCTGGAAAACAGAGGATATAGGGTCAAAATTCATAATACAGAATCCCAATATCACCCCTCCACCAGAGGGGTGCCGCAAGGTTCATCGCTTTCACCCACGCTTTTCAATGTCTACCTTCTACCACTATGTCAACTACTCACAAAATTAAGCCTGAAACACTTCCTCTTCGCAGACGACGTACAGATTGTGATCCCTATAAAAGAATCAATCTCGATAACAATGGAATACTGGGATAGTTGCTTATTAGAAATCAAACTCCTCCTCAACAGCCTAAACCTAGTCCTCAATGCGTCGAAAACGGAATATCTGCTTATATCACCGGAAAACAACAACACACATTCAAAACCACCAGCCCTCCTTCAAACCGCTCACGTAAGAGACCTAGGAGCCATCTTAGATAACCGTCTTAACCTCAAACCATTCATTAACCAAATCACCAAAGATTGCTTCCACAAATTACATATTCTGAAAAGAATAAAGCCACTTTTCCACGCTCAGGACTTTAGAACAATCTTGCAAGCAATAATCTTCTCCAAACTAGATTATTGCAACTCACTACTATTAGGCCTCCCGGCTTCCTATACCAAGCCTCTACAAATGGTACAGAACACAGCAGCCAGGATCCTTACAAACTCCAGGAAAATCGACCACATCTCCCCTATCCTCAAAGACCTTCATTGGTTACCGATCCACTACAGAATTATGTATAAATCCATCACTATCATCTACAAGGCCATCCACCAACACACTCAACTCGACCTACAAATCCCTTTCAAAAAACACACATCCGCCAGACCCATCAGGGAATACTACAAAGAATCACTTCAGGTCCCACATGCCAAAACCTATCAACATAAATCCTACAGTCTCAGAGCTTTCTCCTCAGCAGGTCCAACTCTTTGGAACTCTATCCCACCTGACTTGAGACAAGAACCATGCACTCTAACATTTAGGAAAAGACTAAAAACTTGGCTTTTTAAAAAAGCATTCCCAGCCCTTGATTGAAACCTCCACACATCAGCACATTCTCTTATTCAAAAATTTGGATTGAAATAAAAACCCACCAACTTCACACTCATACACAGCACCATATTTTCTTCCTTCACAACCGCATCATATATATTCATTTTTGCTATATTACTATATATACACAATATTATAATATATATATATATATATTAATTGATGCAGCTGGCTGAAATGTAAATATTTCTTTGTTCAGTTTCTCCCCTTTCCAGATCCTAGTTAATTTTCCCTGTTTTATTGTAACTTTCTCACATCCATAATATTGTTTTCTGTATTTGAAGTTTGAATGGGGAATATTGTTTATTATGTTATTCTCTGCCTTACACACATTGTTAATTGTAAACCGGGTTGATGTGATTCCAGTCATGAAATTCGGTATAATAAAAATAACAAATAAATAAATAAACAAACAAACAAACAAATAAATAAATAAATAAATAAATAATGCATTAAAGGCAAGTATTTCAATGTACTGAGCATGCATAATTTTCCTATCAATTAAAAAATACATATGTATATTGCTCATATAAGGCCCTATTTACCCATGTAAGTCAACATATTTTAAAGCATGTATATGTAATTGCAATTAACAGTTTTCTGATTGCTTCACCAATTTGCCCAGACCTTCTCCAGGTCATTGAGATCCTCCTGGTTCTTCAGTCTGAATTCTCACCAATTCACCCAGACCTCTCACCCAGCCAGTACCTCACAATAAATCTGGTTAATGTCACTTACATCAGATAATTAGCAGGTGTAGAATTATGTAAGTTGCCAAATGTACATGAGTAGGTCTCTTTTAAAATAGCAACTTAAATGGATTACTCTTGGCCATGCTCCACAATGCCCTAGATTTCCCTTTTTTATATGAATATACGTGTGCACAAAACTTAAAATAAACATGTACTTTCAAGGTTTATAAAATACAGATTATGGGAGTACAGGCTACTTAACATGAATATATGATCATTTTTACTTGTGTAACGTTTTGAAAATTCACTCCTATGTGTATGTAAAATTTTGAATCTTTTATTGCAAACTGCTTTAAAGTTAACTGGAGTTTGTTGCGTTTTAAAAACCTAACTAAACTAAACTAAACATTTTAAAAGGTAAAATCAGTCAAATGAGTGTGGAAACCAGCTGGCTACAGGTTTTGTATACAGTCAAAAAGCAATGTTCCGCTGTTTTTTCTGTAATGTAGAACTAGAGAAAATAATTGTAAAGGAGGAACTAAGAAGAGCAGGAAGAGATTAAACTAAACTAGTACTGATGAGTTTTATCTATAAGTACCTTAGGAATAAATTTAGTTGTGATGAGTAAAATCTGTTCTGACTTTATTTTGGAGGCAATTTTGAAAATTAATTAAAGATAGGAAAAAAGATTTTTTTTCTGTTCTATTGACAGCTATTTTTTTTAAGGGTAGGTAACTATATATAAGGTGGTATGGGATTTTACAACCAATTTAGAATAAAAGACTGTCTTCCTTGTCACAATTTTCCTGTAGCTGGATTTTCAGATGCTGACAGCATGTTTCAAACTGAAACACAGTAATGTTAAATTGTAGGAGGACAAGACTGTAGCACACCTTTAAAATGCTACTGCTTCTGTATTGTACCAAAGAATTATTATTATTATTATTTTTTAACTTTGATTAAGCTGTTTTCCCCCTGGACCTTTGAATGCCCAGCTCAATTGAAACCAGGGCTTGGATCCAGGAGCTTTCATTTGCAACTATATATGGATTCCCCCACCCCCCCCAACACTTCTGTTTTATGACTTCCATGACCCTAATATACAGTGTGTGTGTGTATGTGTGTGTGTATGTGTGTGTATGTGTATGTGTATGTGTGTGTGTGTTTGTATGTGTATATGTATGTGTGTGTGTGCGTTTGTATGTGTGGGGGAGGGGGGGAGTCATAAAACAAGGGCAACAAATCCTAGTAAATGGTCCCTGGCCTAAGGATTTTCATTGTAGTGAAAGTCCTTAGATCAGGAACCATTCACCAGGGCTTTCTCTGGAACACTATAATCATGGACGCTGAATCTGGCCCCTAAGTGTCATCCTTGAGCAATGGCATAGCTATCCTCTTCTCTGAGAGATGTAATTGCTGCTAGTCTTAGCTAATCTAGGGAATCTGACTCAAGGATCAAGCTCATAGCCTTCTATATAGGAATGCACAATTTTGTCATTGTGCCACTGGGCTGACCCAGTGCCAGTGAATTCTGAATGAGGAAAAATAGTCACTGAAAATGTGTGCTTATGCTATGATATTCTCCCTAAGCCAGTTTGAATTTATTTCTCATTAATTTGTGTTGTTTCAAATGAAAACTAACGCCTCTAAATTCCTTGGAAGGGTAGTTGATAATAAGAACTAATTTTGTTGTACTTTAGATTACACTGAAGTATTCCACTAAAATTTAAAAAAGATATGAGAAAGGACTCAGGAAAGGCTATGAAAGCAGAAAAGAAAAAATGCTATTTGTATTATGATTTTTATTTTTTTTTACTTATTGTTTCATATTATTTGAAATGTTTTTCTATTTGTATCCTATTATGGGTTGGCTTGCATTTTATACACTGCTTAGAACACATAAATTATTGGGGATGGCATTTGTTTTATACATAGCACATATGAACCAAAAACATCCTTACATGAAAATACCCACAAATATTCAGGCAAACTTACCCCTAGATTCAACAAAATGCAGAAAGAAAGAGAGCACCACTTTATAAAGCCCTTATAGCAGTCATCTATTTATATCTCTATAGGAGGGCCAGCTACTAGCTCAAGGTGAGGTGTTGGTGCTGGTGGTGGTTTAGGGTTTAGGGGCCAGTTTTACATGCAGATTGAGACATACGAACTGCACAGTACACCTCAGTGAAGATTTTACATCATTTTGAGTGAGGAAAGTCTCACAAAGATGATATTTGTACAATGTTCTTTCGCCCTAGCTTGATGGACTCTATAACAGGATACAATCAAGCTAGGCCGAGATAATATAGTAGAAATCTCATTTTTGTGAGACTTTCCTCACTCCAAATAACATAAAATCTTCACCGAGGTGTACTGTGCAGTTCCTACTTCTCACTCTGCATGTAAAACTGGCCCCTAAAACCTAAACCACTACCAAAACCTCACCTCGAGCTATTAGCTGGCCCTCCTATAGTCATATAAATAGTTGAAAACTGTGAAGGCCTCCCCAGAGGCTCTTTCTCTCCACTCGACTCCATTCCACTCCCTCTCCCACTCTCCCTCTCCCTCTTCCCTCACAATCCAAAATGCAATTTGTAAAATTTAGTACGAATTGCGATACAGCCGTTTTGGGCATATCACACAGTTTAACGCTAGGAAAAAAGGTGTAGTTATTTCCGCTGTTAAAACCATGTGATTCCATGCATTATGCTATCGCATGGTACAATATTGTCCCTCATTTTAATTGATCCCATCCAAACCCCTCCATAACCCCGCCCCTTCCAAAAATTTGCATTCATGCCGTGCAATAGTTCTGTTATCACATGCTTTATGATGGCCCCTTCCCGCCTGGCAAAATAAATACAAAAATCCCTTGTGGCTGGGCCTACCTATCTGGGTTGAGTTGAGATGAGCCAGGGCTTCCTCAGATCCCTCAGACGCCCCCTCCCATCCCTATACTGTTTTACCAGGGCTGGGGATCTCCCCAGCTCCTACTTATCACCTTCCATGGGGTCCCCTATCTGAAAAGGTCAGGAGCAATGCCCACTCAGTCCTGCCCTGCCTCCTAGTCCTTTTATAATGACACCAGCAGCCCTGAGGCCAGCATCAAAAAGATGTCCCTATAAAATATCTGTATGAGAGATAAATAACATTTTTATACTAAGCAATAAACATTAAAAATATAGTATCAGTCAGGACAATGACTGTATATATCATCCTTAACAACAGCAAAATGATTACAGAAGACTTGAAACAAGTTTGGCCAACTAGCCCCATAATCAAGACAGGGGGCCTCATTTTCCAAGCCGCTCACACACCATAAGGGACTTATCGCGTGCGATACCAGGATGGGGGCGGAGTCGGGGAGGAGTTGGCCACGGAAGAGGAGGAGTCGGGGCGTCACCGGGGCTGACTCTGCGCCGACGCCGTGGACAGCAAAAAGGTAGGTGCCTTTTCGCTGCCCATTTCGCTCCCAATAGCTACACCTCCTATGGTGGCGCTATTGGGTGCGAAACCGGCAACGATCACACCGCGACGGTGTGATCGCTGCCGGCTAGCGCAGGCCCGTCCCCCGTTTCGGCCCCCCGCCCCTCAGGCTTGCAATACTTTAGAAATGAGGCCCAGGATCTTGAAGGAAAGGGTAACCCAAGGGATCCACAGGCAAACGTTTTTTAATTCAGTCCCAAGAGACAAGATCCTGGAGTCAAGTTGCTAGATACCCAGGCATGTACCATCTATTTATTTTAATAGAAATTGTTATATTATTCAGGTGCATAGAATTTACTGTATCACTTTTTGCCACATGTTTTCTGTTATTTTCAGTCCACTTTATTGCACTATTTGTTTAGTATTTCTATTTATTTATTTATTTAGGGATTTTTATATACCGCAATACGTAAAAATACATCACCGCGGTTTACAATTAACAATAATTAGCAACAGGCTTTACAGATAACAGGTATATACGATAACAGGCAGTACAGTTAGTAAACCATAAATTAATATAATTTTTACATACAAAAAAAATGATTTCGGAAGAAACTAAAAATCATTTACGAACTAACACAACAACTTTAGAGCATAATATTCAATAATAGAGCTGGTAGAAGCCACAGGACATAAATTGAACAAAGGAATATTCTATTATTTTGAAACTAATTGAAGGATTCTAAACAGGGATAGTGCAGGAGAACAGAGTGAGGATTAAATTTTTGGGGAAAAATATATAGTCGTAGGGACAAGGAGCAGGGAGTTAATGTGGGTAGAATATTAATTGTCAATTCGGATTATTGTATTGTATTATTGTAAATGTATTCACTGAAACAAAAACTGCTAGAAAATAGGAGGCTTATGCAGTCTGGACCTTGCAATGCATTAAATACAAAGTTTGAAAGGAAATGCAATCATTTCATTCATTGAAGGACTTTGTAGGAATCATCATTTTTATGGAAAGCACTGGATCTGCCTTTGCCCTTTTAAATATTTACAAACAGTTTAAATCATGGACAAAAGTCAGATATCATTGTATAACTGCCAGATATTTACTGACTTTCTTTTGGCTTATTAGCATATTGGCAACAAGCATTGATAGGTATTAGTGGCAGATGCCAGATAGCTCTGGAATTCATCCTGCATCCTGTGCACACTAGTATGCCCAGTTACTCCACAAACCTTTGCCAGATGTACAAGCCAGAAATATATGAGACTATGTAGATACCTGATTCATCAAGGCCTTTTCCTATAGACACAAAGTGGGAGAATAGCCTTAAGTGCATCAAGCCCATATTAAAAAAAAAAAATAATAATAAATATATATATATATATATATATATATATATATATATATATACAATGCTGAGAGAGTCTGGAGCCTAGAACCACTTCTATTACAAGAAAGACACCTAACCAAAGGATGAGGCAAGCAGGGAATTAAGGAAGGTAACAGACAAGTAGGTGGCACAGCCTCTGATAAATCTGGACATGTTAGTCATAAATGCCTGACAAATCCAAAGTCATTACTAAAATTCAGGATGGTTTCCAGTACTACATCATATGCGCAGAGTGTTAGAAGTAAAGATATGAAGCCAGGGAAATCGGTGGAGCCTGCCAGCCTGTAGCAAGGTGGATCCAAATTCTTCCCTGTAGAAAAAATAATCCAATAATCTCAGAGGGAGAGGGAGAGGGAGAGGTAAAAAGTAACAACCATGGCATGGACTGTGAGCACTGCTGAATGCATTACTTTGTTGTCAAAATGATTCTGTGGCATTAACAACACAAGCAATGCATGAGAAATTAGTAAATGCAGTCTTACTTCCTGCTATCTTATCAAACTCCCTCCCTCCTGAAATTCTTAAACACATTACAAATGTCCCTGAGCATTCCACACATATTCATAAACAGTCTGTAGCATCCAGACACAGTTTGCAGCACATTTCTTCCTTTCTACTTTTTTTTTTTTATCAACAATTTTAACATTAAAATTCCTGGGATGGAAATAAGCAATCATTTACAGATAAAATTCCCACTTAGGTACCATACCTAGATTTTGCTGCTTTTAATTTTGCTATTACACATTTATTCACAAAGCACAAATTATAACCAAAGTCTCTAGTTTCCGCAGAAAACTGAAGGCATATTCCGTTCCAAGAAATGTAAGATTCTACTGCAAGGTTTTATTATTCTGTTTTCTTGTCTGCATCATGTCTAAATATAGTATTGTATTGCTCTTCATATATGGTTAATATGCAGGCAAAGATTGTTTAGTGTGCATGTGAAACAGTGTGCGGTACACGGAAAAGAGAACTTTAAAAGAATTGAGGCACAAACTCATATTCACGTACATATGGGTTTCCGTGCATATGCGTATCAATTTTCTATTGTGCACATGTAAGTACGTGCATGATTTTAAATGCGCATAACGTTTGCATATACGTTGAATGTACATTTGTGTGGTTTCTCATTTGCATTCAATTTTGTGCATGTATCATACAAGTGTATGTTTCCAGTGAACGACACGCAACTTCAAGATCTTCTGGGGCAGGTTTATTCAGCTATGCCGCCACCAGCCAGGCAACCCAATTTCATCACCAGGGACATTGCCCACCTAATGTCCCTCACCAGGGACATTGCCCACCTAATGTCCCTGGTGGTGGTAAATGAGAGAGTTTTCTTTCCCATCTGGAAGTGAGAAGAAATTGAAGAGAGAGCATGTAGTCTGGCAATAGGGATGTGAATCTTTTTTTGACAATTTAAAATATTGTCCGATATTTTTTAAATCATCATTAATCTTTAAAGAATGCGATACAATAGAAATTCCATGGATTTATCATGAAAACATTGTTAATCGGGTTAGTGCACACTAACGGGAGTTAGGTCACAACCTAAAAACCCACCCCGACCCTTTAAAACTGCTCCCTTAGCCTCCAGCACCCTCCCAACCCCCCAAAAAACATTTTAAAATTACCTGGTGGTCCAGCGGGGGTCCCAGGAGCATTCGCTTGTGCTCGGACTGTCGGCCGATAAAAAAAACAACCCACCCCGACCCTTTAAAACCACTCCCTTAGCCTCCACCACCCTCCCCACCCCCCCCCCCCCCCAAAATGTTTTAAAATTACCTGGTGGTCCAGTGGGCCCCGGGAGCGATCTCCCGCTCTCGGGCCGTCGGCTGCCACTAATAAAAATGGCGCCGATGGCCCTTTGCCCTTACCGTGTGACAGGGTAACCGTGCCATTGGCCGGCCCCTGTTGCATGGTAGGAGCACTGGACGGACAGCGCCATTTTAAAGATGGTTCCGGCTGTCCACTGGATGGCCCGCGCCATTTTTAAAGATGGCGCCGGCTGTCCAGTGCTCCTACCATGTGACAGGGGCCTGCCAATGGCACGGTTACCCTGTCACACGGTAAGGGCAAAGGGCCATCGGCGCCATTTTTATTAGTGGCAGCTGACGGCCCAAGAGCGGGAGATCACTCCTGGGGCCCACTGGACCACGAGGTAATTTTAAAACATTTTTGGGGGGGTCGGGAGGGTGGTGGAGGCTAAGGGAGCGGTTTTAAAGGGTCGAGTGTGTTTTTTGTTTATCGGCCAACAGCCCGAGCATGAGAGAACGCTCCCAGGACCCCCACTGGACCACCAGGTAATTTTAAAACATTTTTTGGGGGGGTCAGGAAGGTGGTGGAGGCTAAGGGAGTGATTTTAAAGGGTCAGGGTGGGTTTTTTGTTTATCGGATCGGGCGCAGCTGATAAAAAAAAAAAAACGATCGGGCCGGACGAAAAAAAATGCACGATTTGAATCAGAACCGGAACCAAACTGATTCCAGTTCCGATTCACATCTCTGTCTGGCAAGGCCTCAAATGGGAGTTCAACAGGTTAGCAACATAGTCATGTTGGTTGTGGCTCTAGGGGTGGGTGCTGCTTAGTGTGTACATGGGGAGTCACTAGGAGGGCTCTAGGGGTGTGGAGGTGATGATGAGGCTGGTAAGTGTGTTTGGGGGGATGGGAGTGGGAGTGGGAGTGGGGACTGGTTAGTGTGTGTGTATAGGGAGGTCACGGGGAGGGGGGGGCAAGCTTATGTGTAGTTAGGGCAAGAGTCAATAGGTGTGCCTGAAACAGTAACAGATGCACATTCCATTAATAGCATTATCAGTGTACATATATTGCCAAGGCATTATAATGCAAGAGTTAAATTGAAGGCAAAAAAATAACAAAGAATGATTTAAACCAATAGTCACAAGTATAGTAAAGGTGCACTTGTGAGATAGAACCTCCTATGAGATGTAATAGATTTAAAGGTGGCTCCAATAGCAGAATAAACCAATGTCCTTCTTTTAGAAGGGAGAGATTTGTTGCTGTCCTATACGTTTCTGTAGGATAGCTGAGTGCTCTCTGGAAAGGGATATTCCCACTAGCTGGACAGTCCAGGTTGTTCCCTAATGAAAAAGGGGTATCATGGTAGTTCATAGAATGTCCTTGTTTTGGGGTACTTTCAGCCCTGGTAATAGCACACTACTTCAATCACTTCTACATGCATGAAGGGAATGCATAGAGCCAAGCTACTCACTCCAGACATCAGTAGACATAGAAACCTACCTGTATGCAGGTCACATTAATAGCTACAGTGCACAGTCTATTTTGTATTAAATATTTCTCTGTATAGATTGAGGACCTGAAGAAGAAGGCCCAAGAGATGCAGTGGAACCATCCAAGGTGTCTGAGCTAGAGGTAAGTTAATGATATGGGCATTTGGGAGATTTTCACATGGTCTATGTTCAGTTTCCATCACTTGTCACACTATTGGCCTAAGTTTCAGCAAGACCCAGTCTCTGCCCTGAGCTTTAACAAACCCTCATACAAACATATTTTTTATCTTGGCTTTTCTCTAGGTCACGAGCAGCACTGTCATGACACATTACTTGGAAGGCACCCTCAGACCTAGCTGAAAAGTCCACAGGCAGTTCAAAACCACTCCTAAAGTTTTTACTCATTATAGTTTATGCCCTTGTAACCGTTTTTCCATGAATAACATATATCCCAAGGATCCATAAAATAATTTCTTTACATGGACTAGCAACTCTGTCCTTTCCCTGATCTTTTTCTTTCCCAGGGGGAATTCTTCTCTATGGAGAGAAGAATAACTTTCTGGGCCCAGGCACTGAAAAACTTCATCACGTGTGTGTTACTATTGTTCAAAACTAGCAGGACTAACTGGATGGGGGTTCAAAATAATATTTACTGATATTGATGTATGTAAATCAATAAAGTGAAATAAGAATGTGTACAAATACATCCAGATTCCTTGTCTTTGTGAGGTGAAGTTTAAATGACGTGTTCCTCTGTGGAAGTGTCCCTTCATACTGGAATTTGGAACGTGTGATTCATCCATGCTGTGGGATGAATGCATGTCCCAAGGTAGCTGCGGAGTCCTATCCAGGGTGTATGTCCCCCTTCCCACAGTAAAAAATCTCCAAATGGCCACTTCCAATCTTTACCTGTCTGTGTCCCGTGTCCCAGGGTGGAAACTACAATTTGGGGTCTATATATGTTCTTCTTCTCCAATTTCTCTTTGAAATAATAGTGCTCTGACCCTCTGGAGGGAAGGGTCAGTTCTGGAATAGATATTAGAATCCAGATCTGGGTAAGGAAGGGGGCAGCAAAAATGCTTCCTTCCCAAACAATTGGAAAAAGCTCAGTCTTGTAAAAAAATATTGGATCTTATTTACAGGTTTCTACAACTTCTTTTTGTAGGGAGAAAGAGGTATACAGATTCCCTCCTACACCTCGGGAGAGGGGGTTTCAGTCTCCCAGAGGTTGCAGGTCAAAACATCAAAAATCCAGCTAGCTCTCAATTTATGAAATAATTACCAAAATACTCTGTTTCCTTCTCTTCCCTCCAGTCTGTCACCAAGAACTGGTAGGGCAATGTCTCTCCTTTCCTTTGCTAGACTGAGAGCTTAACTATGGAGAGCACACTGAAACATGTCTTTCACCCTCCAAACACAACTACACTGCCTCGTCATCACATGGTCTAACCCCCCCCCCCCTCCCCCCATTGCTGAAAATACCTCCTATTACTGCAAGCCTCTGGGGGAGGTGCAGTATTAACTGGCATCAACATTTCGATGTACGGCAGTTCAGTTAGCTGCCATATATCAAAGTGGCATAATCCACTGGGAAAGATGTGCAGAGTTAATTAACTCTGGCGTGACCCCCAGTGGACAGTATCAGTTCAAGAACACAGAAGAAAAAAGAAGATATGTCCATTGGAGCTCCGAGGCCTGGGTTCAGAGCCTGGGACAGACCCCAGGTGTTGGATCCTGGCCTCTGGGCCGGGGCCTGGCATTTGGCCTGGGTCTGGGCCAAGGCCCAGGCATCGGGACCCATCCTCTGTATAAGTGGATTGCTAGGGGGGATCTGGGAGCTGGGGAGGATCATGGCCCCAGCATTTTTCTGGATGAGAGATGGGTGGTGGGATCAGGAGGCCTTGGGAAGCCCTGTTTCCTTTTTTTTCCATTTTTTTTTTAATGTTTCATTTTTTTTTTTTTTTTTTTTTTAATGAAAGAAGCAAAATATGTGGGGGAAAACCCTCCCAAAAACAAACTGAAAAACAAAATTGTTTTTCCCCCTGTACATCCCTAGCCCATACACTATTTGCTGCATCATGGACTTTGACCACAACCCAACCCTAACTATCCTGACACAGATTCTCCCTCTGAGCCATATCACAAGTGAGCCACCATCTGGTAAAATACTGCTGAACTGAAGCTTCTGTATTTCAAGTAACCATTCTATGACCTTGCAGCCATTTATTTGATGTGGGTATTCCATATCTAGGAGCACTTCTCTTTGCCTACACCTTTTCCAGGAAAAGAATGCTCTCTACCTGCTTGTATGATCTTGCACATCTCAACCTGGAGCATAAGAGCACATGAGATGACACACATTTGTTGTACTTTTTACATAAAACTCCTCCTCATCATCTGTAGAGGGGGAGGAGGCCGAAGCAGAAGAGGCTGAAGAAGACAATAAGGCATGGAGGGGGCTCCTGACCCCCCCAAGGCTTGCCAATAATCCCTGGGGATCCAGCAGGGGTCCGAAAGCGATTTCGTTTTCGGCTGCCAGTAACCAAAATGGCGCCGATAGCCTTTGCCCATACTATGTCACAGAGGCTTTCGGCGCCATTGGTCAGCCCCTGTCACATGATAGGAGCACAAGATGGCGCCGATGGCCATGTGACAGGGGCTGACCAATAGCGCCGAAAGCCCCTGTGACATGGTAGTTCGGGCTATTCGGCACCATTTTGAGGCGCAGGGCTTGCACTACACCGGGCACGGAGGGCAAATGAAAGCCGGGACCCCGCTGGACCACCAGGGATCTTCATAAGTCTTAGGGAGGGATCGGGATCAAGGGGGGGGGGTGTATTATAGCTAATTTAAATGTTTGGGGTGGTTTGGGGTGGTTTTTTATTTAAAAAAAAAATTTGTGCCCCTCTCCCCAGGCAAACCCGAAAACCGAATTTTCCCCGAAATTCGTGGAAAATTCATTTCGGGTTTCGGGGACAACGAAACAGCAACAAAGTAGGAAATTTCGTTCAATTTCCTACTTCGGGCGAAAAACGATACACATCTCTATTAATTGCATCAGTAGCATGAGATCTTCTTAGTGTTTGGATAATTGGCGGGTTCTTGTGGCCTGTTTTGTCCTCTGTTGAAAACAGGATGCTGGGCTTGATGGACCCTTGGTCTGACCCAGCCTGGCAATTTTTTATGTTCTTATATCATAATACTCTCAAATTGTTGAGGCAATTTATCGGTTTTTCTCTGTTGCACCAGAGGAGTACCGTGATTATATTTTGCATGTAACCTTTAATTTTCCTTCCTATTTCTTTAACCAAAATAAGTTCCCACTTGTGTTAAAGGTTATGACCTTCCAATCTCATATGTCACTTGTTTCTCAGACTTGATTCTAAGTAACAATCACTCCAACAGTCTCCTTTATCAATGAGATACACCAAGGGTAATCATCAGGAAACATTGTGTCATTAATTGCTTTCTCTCTGCTCTTCTTTCACAAGTGAGTAACTTAGTATTTCTTCATATCCACTGATCAGGCTCTCAGTCCCTTGACTAAGCTGATGCTAAATATCCACAGGTCAGCTGCATTCTTATTATTTCATCTTTCCTTAAGAACATAAGAAAATGCCATACTGGGTCAGACCAAGGGTCCATCAAGCCCAGCATCCTGTTTCCAACCGTGGCTAATCCAGGCCATAAGAACCTGGCAAGTACCCAAAAACTAAGTCTATTCCATGTTACCATTGCTAATGGCAGTGGCTATTCTCTAAGTGAACTTAATAGCAGGTAATGGACTTCTCCTCCAAGAACTTATCCAATCCTTTTTTAAACACAGCTATACTAACTGCACTAACCACATCCTCTGGCAACAAATTCCAGAGTTTAATTGTGTGTTGAGTAAAAAAGAACTTTCTCCGTTTAGTTTTAAATGTGCCTCATGCTAATTTCATGGAGTGCCCCCTAGTCTTTCTATTATCCAAAAGAGTAAATAACCAATTCACATCTACCCGTTCTAGACCTCTCATAATTTTAAACATCTCTATCATATCCCCCCTCAGCAGTCTCTTCTCCAAGCCGAAAAGTCCTAACCTCTTTAGTCTTTCCTCATAGGGAAGCTGTTCCATTCCCCTTATCATTTTGGTAGCCCTTCTCTGTACCTTCTCCATCGCAATTATATCTTTTTTGAGATGCAGCGACCAGAATTGTACACAGTATTCAAGGTGCGGTCTCACCATGCAGCGATACAGAGGCATTATGACATTTTCCATTTTATTCACCATTCCCTTTCTAATAATTCCCAGCATTCTGTTTGCTTTTTTGACTGCCGCAGCACACTGATCCGACGATTTCAATGTGTTATCCACTATGACGCCTAGATCTCTTTCTTGGATTGTAGCACCTAATATGGAACCCAACATTGTGTAATTATAGCATGAGTTATTTTTCCCTATATGCATCACCTTGCACTTATCCACATTAAATTTCATCTAACATTTGGATGCCCAATTTTGCTGAAAAATCTTAAAATTAGAGGTAAAAGAAAAATTCAGGATTATTGGGAGGGACATCCATATGAAGTGATACATGTTTTGAATCCAGAAGGTAGTAATTACAAAATAAAAGCAAAGAATGGAGAAATTAAAATTGTACATAGGAATATAATTAAATTATTTAATCAATTGGGAAGATCTGAGAAATATAAACAGAGAAACAGAGTTGAAGAACAAAATGTTCCTGAACCAGAACAGAATACAGAAAGAAGAAAAATAGACCATGAAATAGAAACCATTTGGGTACCTATAACAACTATGAATACAGAGTTAAGAAATGAGCAAAGTGACGAACATCCAGAATGTAGTTTACCATCAATTATAGAGAATAACATACTCACTAATAGGGTATCTAATAGAAATAATAAAGGAAAGATTCCTGGATATATAGACAGTTATATATTGTATTAACAAGGTTATATTTTGAAGTTGGTTAATTCGTATTTCAAAATTTATATCTTTGAGAGAGCTAAGCTGGTAACTGAGAACCAGAGATTAAAGAATGTGTTGTGACAAATGATGTTTAGAATAAACCAGTTATTGGTTACACGTGTTCTAAATGTTGAAAAACACTGTTTGCATGTGTAAAATGATTAATAACAAACTAATTGAACTTAATTTAAATTGTAATGAAAAGGCATGAATGGAGTGTGAATGAACTAAATAACGGAATGTTGTGGTCAACATTCTCTCTATAAGCAGGGGGGTATATGTAAAGGGAGTACCCTTTACAAAAATGTTAAAATAAAGTCCTGCCTGATTCTGAAAGTCAGTTCGAAGTGATTGCAGCTGTTATGAGAGAGTCAGGGGCAGTGACAACAACAGGACAGGGGCTGAAGACAACACTCTGCTGTGCTGCAAAGAACTGCCAGAGGCTGAAGGCTGAAGCTAGAGAGCTGCTGAGATAATGAGAGCCTGATTGCTGTGATTGAAATAAACAACAAACAACAGAGAGAGTATAAGCAACTGGGAAGATGAAAAAATAGCCTGAATTACAACTTTACCCAGATCTACACAGAACACTGAAAAGAGTTGTCACTAGTTTACTCACTGTTGAAGCATACTGAGTTCAAGAGGAAAGAAATAAAGGATCCACGTTGTGAGGAAAAGCAGGAAATGCTATACTGACCTGACCTCCCCAGCATAAGGGGGAGGAAAACTTCCATGATTACAGAAGCCACAGGAGATCAAGAGGGTGCAGTGAATGGGTTAACTTTCTGATCCCAGGAGACTGCATTGAACAGGAAACATCTTTGCCACTGCGGAGAGCAGAGGCTGAAGTGCTGACGGAGATTGAAAACTGCTGTTGCCGGAGTGTTTTTCTCTTACCTACTCAGACACAGAGAAGAAGATTGAAGAAACCTTTCCCTGCTCTGGTCACTGCCACTGAGGAAACAGTCTCTGGGGAGTGCTGTAAAGGTTTTTTTTGGTTTTTTTTAAAGCTGTGCTGACACTCAGGATCAGGGAAACCTAAGAGAGAGGTAAACAGTGTAGACACGGTGCAGTGACAGTTACTGGTGATGTCATGAACCTCTCACAATTTCTGAAGGAGGGGTCACCAATTTAGTGGAAAATAAGGAAAATTAGCCCATGTTAAACTAAAATAAGATTAGCATCCAGGTTAGGGAAGGTTGATGACCTGTACAAAGGGGGCAAACATTCTCTGAAAAGTATTTTAATTATTCTATTTGGAATTGTTGTTTTTAGACACAGGGGTTGAACAGGGAAGTAAATTACTAGCAGAGACCTTTAAAGAAGAATATAAGGAGTACAGGAAATTAAAAATAAGTATTCCAAGACCAACAGAATTTAAATGTAAAAAATATAAATTTTATTCAACACCTAAGTACATATTAAAAGGTATTGATGAATAAAGGAAAATTAAATAGTAAAGAGACAAATTTTTAAAAGTAAGGAAATGTTTCATGGAAATAAAAAGAAAAGAAAAACCTTTCTAAAAAAGAGCAATTGGTATAGTCTGCCACCCCTAGTAAACATAGTATGTTCAGACACATCATCATCAGCTTAGTGTTAAGCCATATAATCAAGCTTGTAGGAGATGCTGTATCTAGGGACACGTGTCATTAGCTTCCTTGAATACAAGAAAAGGGGCCAGTGTAAGAGCATTAGAAATAGTAAAAGCACAAAGACTGAATTTAAAATCAGTGATGTATTAAGAGTCAACAAAGCTACCTAAAAATAAAAAAGAACATCAGTATGTAATAAAAATTAAAAAAGGAACTGTCACACAATATTAAAAGGGAGACATAATTAGCTCCCAGGACTATTTGATGAAATGACATCATCAAAAGCAGGGATAGCCTTGCAATGATAACAAGTGACAGTTTATAGAGAAAGGCAGTTAGGAGACAGCCCTTGAATGGAGAGGAACTGCTGATTGAGCTCTCTTCAATTAAGGCTAATAAGTATAGGAAAGTAGAAATGAATAACAGAACAGCTAAGAATGATTGAGAGATGTTTGAGAAGTGTGAATGCAATGATTTTCTTACAATTTAAGGAAGTTTATATTGGTTTAGTTAAAGTAATTTACAAGTGACTCCGCGTATTAATGTCACTTTCGTAAGGGAAACAAACAATTGAGTGAATGTTCCCTAATAGCTGTTCTGTAATTTTAGAGTGAGGAATAATAATTATTCTTTGTTTTAATGTAGTTAGTACAAACAAAGTGTCAATAAGTCAACAAAGACATTCATATTAGGGTACATTACAGACTAAGCTTGCGGAAGATCAAGGAGCGGATTAGGGAGTTAGTCTTATATTTTTGAGTTGTTTAAAGAGAGTATAGTAGGAAGAAGAATAAAGAAAGAAGAAAGAAGATATAACTGGCCAGCAACGAAAGAGAATCTGCAAGAAGAAGAACAGATAAGTGACTTTGCATAAGAACCATAGTAATAGCCAGGCCTGAGCTCAATTCATATAACAAGAAGGAAAAGAAAGCAAGGATTATCATCAGTCTTCTATAGATGGACTGTATTATTATCTTTTGGGGAAACCTAAAGTAAAAAAAAAAAATACTTATTCAATATAAGTTGCTATATTATGTTGTTCTATATGATTCAGTTTATATAGAATGTCATTTATAACATCTGATTTGCTATAGAAATAAATTCTGTAGAAATAAAAATAATATATTACTATTATAATAGTGAAATTATTCATTTATAATGTAATGATAAACTATATTCCTGTGTATTAAACATCAAACTTGTTGCCACGGCTTAACTGACACCACTCGGCCACTAGAAGTCTTCCCACAGGGATCGGTTTGCCAGGGGCGTTACATCATTTGGTGTAAAAGCCAAAGGGTGTCGAAGTAGGCCCTATTTTACACAAAGCAGACTCCAGGCGAAGCAGTGGAACTTGAAGCCAGGACATGAAGATTCAGGAGAGGCCTGCACCGAGGCACACCCTACACAGCTGTCTGTGGATGGTCGCAGACCTCGCTGGGGCGTGATATGATGGTTCAGAACTTTGGCTCATTCAGCCAGTCCCAGAATCCTCAGCTGGCTGATTCACACTGATACTGTTAAGATAAAGTGAACTTCTGACCACCTCAGACTCAAGAATGTGGAAGATCTGGGAAACCTGTAGGCTCTGCAAAGCCTATAATTAAAGGCCAGGAGGGCATCAATGGCAATATTTAAATCATAATACAAGGACCATAATATAAGTTTGGTTCTCACAGAAACCAAAATAGAAGCTTGTTTCTCACAGATTCCTATCTCATTGAAAGAAGCCAGGTGAACTGAAGATTCCCGGAGGTTACAGCTTTAATTAGAGGACTGGCACCAACAACAGAATTCAGGCCTACTATCTATTCAGAACACAGACCTACTATCTATTTACAAAACACAGAAGATCAGAAGGATCAGAAGAAACAAAGTGCATCAAAGCCATGTTGATAAAGGAACTTTTATGGTGGGAGGAGATTGTTTTCAGGATAGACAAGTTTAGGTTATGACATTGACAAATTGGTGAAGGATCCTCTCACAAGCATTTTCTATGTATGGGTTAAACTATAAAATAACAGCGTGTACTAGAGATTACAAGACACAGCGTTGCTATGCCCATCTTGAAGGATAGCTCCTGTTCTTCCAAAGATATGAAATATTAAAAATTATATTTGTTCTAAATTTCTGAGTCATATCTTTGTTTGAAAAAGTGCTGACAAGCGCCTTATTAAAGTCTAATATTTAGACAGGGGGAGCAGGTTCTGGCAGAGTCTTGGGCATGGACGGAGGCAGGTAAGGTACTCCAAAGACTGGGTCTGGATAGAAGACCCAGGATTCAAGAGACACAACACGGAATTCAGGAACAGGCCTTTGCAATAAAAACAAGGACCTTCCAGAGACTTGCACTGCAGCCCCCCCCCCCCCCCATGGAATGGTCATGGGTTGAGTAGGAAGGAACCTGGAAGTTGAACGAGTAGCTTAAGACGAGGAGGACATCAGGACCAGGAGTGGAACATGGACATCCGGGACATCTGGAACACGGAGCATCAGAACTTGGAAGAAGAACATCAGGGCTCCTGGACGAGAGACATCAGGACTTGGAATATCAGGACTTGGAAGAAGAACATCAGGGCTCCTGGACAAGGGATGTCAGGACATGGAACATCAGGACTTGGAAGAAGAACATCAGGACTCCTGGATGAGGGACATCAGGAGTGAGATGAAGAATGTCAGGGCTTCTGGATGAAGAACATCAGGGCTCCTGGACAAGAGGCATCAGGAGTAGGACGAGGAACATTAGGGCTTCTGAAACAAGCAACGAAGGAACTCCGATGAGGGACGAGACCAGGAACATCAAACAGAGAAGATCAGGAACACAAAGAACATGGAACATGAAGTCATCTGGACAGGAGCAGACCACAGAAGACCTTGACCAGAGGAGACATGGATGACCATGGAATCCAATTCAAAGGCTCTGAGGAACTGAAGCAGGGTCTTCTTATAGGGCTGGACCAGGAAGTGCTGTGATGATATCATCCGGAGGGGCCATGGACTGTTTCCTGCTGCTTGCTCTTTAAATATCAGAAAGAGGAATGCGCCCACGCCTAGAGGAGGCAAGGGTCAGCAGAGGTCCACCGCGGCATCCTGCCACGTGGGAAAGCCAGGCTGTAGGTGGCATCCATGCCGTGAAGATGAAGCAGTCAGCGGCGACAGCACCGTGCCGCTAGGGGAATCCCAGTCGGGACTTTCCTGCATCGGAAGCAGAGTCAGAGGCACTGCTTCCAGCGGCAAAGGGAGAGTCAGTGGCAGTGATGGCAGCACAGGCTGCGAGAGAGATCCCCGGAGTGGCATCAGGCTGCGGAATGGAGGAACGTCGGCGGCTGCTCCAGGGCCGCAGGAGCGGAGTCCCAGCAGCAGCAGTCTGGCAGCAAGGCCGCATCGATGGGGACCGACAGCATCTCAAGGCCACAAAGATGGCAGTGAGTGAGGGCCTGCTCACGGGATGGGGTCCACAAGCATGAGCGTAACAGTAACCTTAAAATGCCCTGGTGGAAAATCTGAATGGGTATATGGAAATATGCTTTGCTAGATTCCTATTGCTGCCCCCAACTGAATGTAGTGTTTCCATTAGATAGTGGGGCATATAAAAACATTTGCTGACCCTCTTTGAATTAATACTAGCTGGGAAGGCCCATCTTTTTACAGTACCACAAAATCTATTGAATACTTACCTTACTTTTTTTTTTTTTGCAGAGGCACGAGAAAACTATAGTTTTAACACTGTCTTCATCACTTTTAAGTTGAGAATTGTATGGGGAGATCGATAAGGATTGTGGGACAGGGTCTGTATGAAGCCTAGGGCAAACTAACCTGTCATAGTTTGGGTCTACTCTAAACTTGTACTAATACCTGCAAGACAAGTTGAATATCATTACATCAAATGTTTACCACCTGCTATTGCAGGGAGATCCTCCTTAATCCTTCTAGTCTCCCAAAAGGGATGATTATTACTCTGGGCGTCTTGGGCAGAACTAACTGGTATGTATCTGTGCCACTCCAGAGGTGGTGAACCATGGACCTGCTTGTCCCTGGCTGCGACTCACATCGGGCAGGCCTTGGGTTTTTGACTCACCCAAATCTACCAACTGTCTTATCTCTGAAGGTGCATTCCATTTAAGGGACAGCATGCGAAGGAGTGATTTAAAGGTTGAATCCACCATCCAACTACATAACCTTAAGGGGCTGCTGGCCACTACTCTAAAACCAGTGCCTGAGAAGACATCCTTCATAGGTCGATTAGGACAACTACTAAGTGGGCTATAACTGACCTTAAGCAGCAGAGTCCTCTGAAAGCTGCTAAATCCAATGCATGGCTTCTTGAATGGGCTTTATTTTCATATGCTGGGAAAACCCTCTGAGAAGGCCATGTACCTCAAGATACTATGCAATAGGAATGCATTGGGTGGTTCTATGATTGCCTGGAAAACAGGGACTATTTCTGCAGGCCCTTTAAACATGGCCCATAATCTTTAAGGTGGAAAATACCTCCAAAAAGAAGGCTGTATGCCTTTCTTTTCATAATAATCAGAATATAAATGATACTTCTTACCAGGAGAATTCACCCTCCTCTTGGAAACCTTCAAGGTAACAGGTTCAGCCTCCTCCCAAGAGGCTTTCTTCAACCTTTGAGTTAATGTGGCAAGCAGGAAGGGGTCAAGATTCTCTCATAACTGTTCGGCCACTGCCTCCACTTGGGGGTGACTGCTTCCAGGCTTATTAGAAGATACTATTCGGATCCCTGGGGAATGCATGATAGAGAGTGCCTGATACTTTAGCACCATGAACTTAGGAGGATGATAAACTGAAAAGCCCTACCGGCCCTAGCTACATAACTTGCAGGACTAGTGTTTTTCATAATGAGTGTTTTCAACACTAGCTTTCTCTGTTGCCACTTCTTTAAGGTTTAGGTGTGCCTTTTTCTCGAGATAGGGAACTTCTTTCTCCTGAAATGGCTGAGATGGCTCAAACCCAGAATCGAGGCTCAATTGTTGCCTCCTGGAGGAGAGGTGGAAATACTTTATTGTCCTTGTGACAGGCTCAGTTCAATGATGTAGCCAGGGCATGCACATTCAAGTCCTACTTAGCCCCGTGTTATTAAACACCTCCTACCCCACAACATAGTGTCAAGTGGGGCTGGCCATAACCTGCTTAAGCATGGTGCCACTCCTATGGCAATGTTAAGGCTGCCTCTGCCAAATTCCT
Organism: Rhinatrema bivittatum; assembly: GCF_901001135.1. Lineage (NCBI taxonomy): Eukaryota > Metazoa > Chordata > Amphibia > Gymnophiona > Rhinatrematidae > Rhinatrema > Rhinatrema bivittatum. The sequence continues at coordinate 540,057,676 of NC_042616.1, read as the reverse complement.
GCTATTCACAGAGTTGTTGCTGCTACCGTTGATTTTGTTTTTAAACATGACATTAGAAATGCACCTCAGATGGCCTAGATATGCCAGGAACTAGCTAGGTTGTAGTTACCCCTTGGGGAGTGCCAAGAGTAAACCTTCTCTCTCTTGATCATGCTGTCTGCATTCTTTTACCTTTTTTTGCCAGCTTTTTGAAAAATGGAGCAGGCAGGTAATTGAAGGGATGGGGTAGAGAGATGGAAAGAAGGAGAAAAGAGAGGTTTTACAAAAAAAAAAAAATTCTGAAAGAAAATGCCTCCCACAGGTATCCTAGAAAGCTAAGTGACCCTTTCTCTGAGGAGTACACAGACCTTAAAGGGTACTGGGCCTCAGTCAGAGGAAACTCAACTAGGAGGTCCTGGGAGTAAACTGTTCTCTGGGGGCTCTACAGATCCCTCAGGGTTCAGCCCTGGCAGAAACACTTCCACTGAGAAAATCAACCCCTAGAGGTTGTTGTCCCATAAGCAACAAGGACTTAACCAGGCCAGGGCTGAACTCAGCCTCTGAGAGCTTCCATCCTTACATTTCTGCAGTTGCTGGATACAGAAACTGCTAGCAACTATCTAGGAGCACATCTCCCTTATACTCCAGAATCTACTAGATAAATGAAGCTTGACCGACGTGCCGCAAATGCGCAGTAGAGAGTAACTCTACCGCACATGCACGGGCAGCACGTCGGTCAGAGCTTGCCTGTAACAAAAATGGCACGGCGATGAGCAGTAGCAGTAGTGGCGGCGATGAGCAGTAGCAGCGGCGGCAGCACGCGCGAGGGAGGGAGGGAGGGACCTATGGCGCGGCAAAGAGCAGTAGCAGCGGCGGCACGCGCAAGGGAGGGAGGGACCTCTGGCGTGGTGAGGAGCAGTAGCAGTAGCGGTGGCAGCGGCGCACGCGAGGGAGGGAGGGACCTCTGGCGTGGCAAGGAGAAGTAGCAGTAGCGGCGGCGGCATGAGGGAGGGAGGGACCTCCCCCGGAGATCTTCTGTCTATGCCATCCGAAGGGGTTGTGAATGAGCTGGGAGAGGAGGGGATTGAGAGAGGGGGAATGACTGAGGGGAGGGAGGAGGGAGTAAGGGGAGGGAGGAGAGAGTGAGGGGGGAGGGGGAGGGGAAAGAGTGTGGGGAGGAGAGAGTAAGGGGAGAGAATGAGGGGGGAGGGGGAGAATGGGGGGGAGAATGAGGGGGAGGGGGAGAATGAGGGAGAGGGAGGGGAGAATGAGGGGTAAGGAAATGGACTGAAAAAAAAATGTTAATGTAACGGCTAGTAAGGTTATAAAAGAGGTGTGTCCTCTGTCTCTGTCAGCTATGCAGAAGGGGGAAATCCCATACACGATGACTGTCTAGCAGGAAGAAAAGGAAAACATGTTTAAACTCACATCTAATACAAAGCCTAGAAAATATTTCTAAAAGTATAGAAAGAGTGAAATAAGCACAGAAAAACAGAATCTAGCCTAGTAAATAAAATAGATAACAAGGACCAAAATCAAACAAAGAAAATTGAGCCAACATACTCATCTTCATAAGAAAGAGTAAAGAGAATGGGTGGAAATAAAGAGTCCAAAATCTTGTCTCACATCAACTCCTCTGCCACTCACCAAAAAAATAAAAAATTCCAAGATCCTTCCTCAGAAAACTGAGTAATCAAAGGAAACCCATAACACAAAACTGACTTTAACTCCACCAATCTAACAAGGACAGAGAAAAGCCTGCTTGACAAGATGGTGGAACCCAGACAGCAAAACTAAGTTGAAGTTCAACTCAGGGGCAGCAATGCAAAGCAAGACCAAATTTATCTAAAAATTGCTAGGAAAATACATTTGATCCCTGAGACCTCAGTACATCCAATCATCCAAGAAGGAAGTCACCAACAGTCGCAGGAAACAACATCCATAACAGCTCATTATGGGATATAATTTCAAATATCCGCCGAGTGAATAAAATAACATGATAATTTTACCCGGGTATCTATGAACAGGTATTCAGCTGTATATTTACCACGCTTTTAGTGTGGCTGGCTGGCTGCAAATCCATCTTAATCTAACCACTCTATATCTGAGTGGTTAGATTTAGGTTTTCTGTTTGTATGGCTGGGGTCATCTGGCTAAATTTCACCATCCTGATCTGAATATCATATTATCTGTTTAAATTTGAAAGCTAAACCCAGGAATGCCTCAAACCCAGCCCCTATTTTACACTGCTAAATGTGTGCTGCTTGTGATTTTAACCACACAAATCTAGCCAGTTAGAGGGGCAATATTTTTAACAGGTTAGATTTACTCAGCTAAAACCCATTTCTAGCATGGTAAAGCCTTTGAATATTAACCCTTATGTGATTAAAAGAGCACACTGAACAGAGACCTCTGTTCTGTTCCTCTGCCTCTCTTACTTCCAATGAAGCATAGAGGGTCACACATTTTTGCCTGTACTATCCCTGCAAGAATTGGGGTTACAGCAGAGACATAGGCGGATCAATTGGAAAATGAAACATGAGAAAGTTTGTCACTTTCTAGGCCAAAGACTTTACCAGGTACCCCATTTTCTAGATAATACAAATCTAGGCTAGGAAGGTAATGGCAAAGAGCGGTGTAGTCATTTTTTTTTTAACTCCCAGTATTGTTGCCCTAATCTGAGCTAAAAGTCCAAAAGAGTATAATCTTGTCTTCATAGTGCCATAGCACTATGGACCCAAGAGTTTGGATAAAAAGCAGTGTCCGGTAGGGGTGTGCATTCGGATTGACCGCATTAGTAAAACGCAACTCATATTTTTTTTTTACTTAAAAAATTGATTCGACATAAACGATCGGATTTCCCACATATCGAACATAGATATGTTCGATATGTGGGAAATCGCGATTGTTGAGCCAAAATAAAAATATAAACCCCCTCACCCTCCTTAATCCCCCCCCCCCCCGACTTACCACAACTCCCTGGTGATGGAGCGAGGAGTGAGGACGCCATTTCTGCAATCCTTGGCGAGAAGCATGTGACGTCGGCGGCACGTCGAGTGACGCCGGCGTCACGTGATTCCCGGCTCGTTCGCGCCGGACGGCTCGTTCGGCCCAAAAAGAACTTTTGGCCAGCTTGGGGGGGTCAGGAGGCCCCCCCAAGCTGGCCAAAAGTTCTTTTTGGGCCGAACGAGCCGTCCGGCGCGAACGAGCCGGGAATCACGTGGCGCCGCGTCACTCAGACGCGACGTCACGTGATTCCCGGCAAGTTCGCGCCGGACGGCTCGTTCGGCCCAAAAAGAACTTTTGGCCAGCTTAAGGGGTCAGGAGGCCCCCCCCAAGCTGGCCAAAAGTTCTTTTTGGGCCGAACGAGCCGTCCGGCGCGAACTTGCCGGGAATCACGTGACGTCGGCGTCACGTGATTCCCGGCTCGTTCGCGCCGGATGGCTCGTTCGGCCCAAAAAGAACTTTTGGCCAGCTTGAGGGGGTCAGGAGGCCCCCCCAAGCTGGCCAAAAGTTCTTTTTGGGCCGAACGAGCCGTCCGGCGCGAACGAGCCGGGAATCACGTGACGCCGCGTCACTCGACGTGCCACCGACGTCACATGCTTCTCGCCAAGGATTGCAGAAGAATGACGTCCTTACTCCTCGCTCCATCACCAGGGAGTTGTGGTAAGTCTGGGGGGGGGATTAAGGAGGGTGAGGGGGTTTAAATTTTTTTTTTTGCACATATGTACATATACCCAACTCATTGGATTTTTTTTATGTCCATATTGGCCGCAAGTGGGACCCCCTTTCGGACATAAAAAATATGAACATAAAATTTTGCTCTGCACATCCCTAGTGTCCGGTAGAATGTGAAGCTTGTACAACTGACAACAGGCAGATACTCTTTGCTAGAGCAGTATAATCAGTGACTATTAGATAGTCTGGGTAAGTCATTGTACATTATTATCTGCTGACATCCACCATATTATTATATTACATCTGCCAAGGATTCCTCCCATGAATAAGGAATGTTAGTGGATGTAGATGAGTCCTGCCATAGGACTTGCATATCTGATTTGGTGACTTAGATTCTGATTCTGTCTTCACTTGATTTCTTTCACTGTTCTGAATGGATGACATAAAGAAATTGAGTTCCCTTGGTGTGGGCCCTAAAGTGACTGACTAGGTTAGAAACTGATGAAAATATTCAAAGGGATTGCAAACCATCCAGATAAGGTGGTGCTGGTAGCACCAGACTGGATGAAGTGGACTCTGTCCTGTAAAGCTTATGCCTCAATAAATTGGTTAGTCTATAAGATGCCACCCACCTTTTGTCATTTTTGGGTTAGAACCTGAGTGGGACATGACAAAGGGTATTTATTTATTTGATTTATATTCTGCTTTTTGGTACTTCAAAGTGGATTATGTTCAGGTATTGTAGATGGTGGTAAATGGAACTCATGTTGAGGAAAGTGATATTGCCGAAGGACTATCTGGTAAGGTTTGTCCTTTTGTAGATGATACCAAAATCCTCAGCAAGGTAGATATCCAGAAAGGTATAGAAAACTTAAGGAGCAAAGCCTGAGGAATGGTCTGGAGTCTGTCAGCTACTAAAAAATGCAAAATATTTTATTTTGGGCTTCAAAAGCCCATGGGAACAATGCAGTCTAAGGAGTAAAATTCTATGTGCAAAGAAAGAGTGGAATCTAGGGGTGATCGTCTTGGATGATCTCAAGTTGGCCAAGCCAGAGGATAAAGATATGGCAAAAGCACATTTGGAATACTGTGTGCAATACTGGAAACAGCACCTTCAAAAGGATATAAAATAAATGGGGTCAGTCCAGAGGGTGGCTACTAAAATGGTCAGTAGTCTTACATAGTAACATAGTAATGATGGCAGCAAAAGACCAAATGGTCCATCAAGACCTGCAAGTAACTCCCATGTTTCTGTTAAGCTGCAATAAATGCTGCACCATGCAGATTACCCCATAGCCTTATGTTAAAGGGTAGTAATATTAAAAATCAAAACTAAGCAACTGTCAAGATAGCAACATTTTTACAGAGTGAGCAACCTTCCTGATAATTAATTCATGCTACTGCTTGAATGTATTTTGCTTTCGTACTTGGCCATAGAAGCAGTTGTGCATTTTTTCCCTAATGTCTATATATCAGTACCCTAGAATGTAAAAGTCAGGGACCAGTTTTGTTGTCATCTGAATGCAATTCCCCTCGTCTCGCTGCCCCCTCCCCACCCTCAAAGCGGAGAGTGATGCTGCAGTTGCATAAAAATCATGTATGCTAATTGGTTAAGGGTAGTAATCCCCATGCCTTCTGTTAGGGGTAGCAGCTGCTACTCCATGCTGGTTACCCCCAATGCACCCTTTTCTTAGTTTTTAATTCTAGCTTTTAGGGATCTAATGTGTTTATTCAATGCCTTATTGAATTCATTTACTGTTTTTGTCTTCACCACCTCTTCTGTAAGGGCATTCCAGGTATCCACTACTCTCTTCATTAAAAAATATTTTCTGTCATTGGTTCTAAATCATCAGTGCCGGAGTGCAAAAAGAGCGACACTACCAGGCGTCACGCGCCGTGTATCAAGCACCGAAGGGGCGCAACAAAGGGGCATTCCCCTTAGTGCACCCCTTCATGCAAACCGCAGTGCTAGCAATACTCAATCTCATTCTCAGTTTCTTGATATCTCTTGATAACTACTGAACGAATGAAGAATGCCAATCCATCAACCCCCCCAAAGACCATAAGATCAACAGAAACAACCCAAACATTTACAATTCGAAAGACAGAGAAGCAAAAACAAAAATAAAACCAAAACATCATCTCTCAACCATTACGCACAACAACAACAAATCTCTCAGCAGCTACTTAACACTTTATTTCCTACTCTTTAATGCTCAATCTATAATTTAAAAAATACCAATCGTCAATGACCTTCTCCATGATGAAAAACCTGATTTCATAGCCATCACAGAAACATGGGCAAAAAACACTGATACAGTTTTTTGCCCATGTTTAGTGATACTAATTAACCAAATGAATAACTAATTAACCAAATCAATAACTCTACCTACAGAACTTTTTCAATTCCCAGACCTAAAAAGAAAGGCAGAGGCCTTATGATAATCAGCAAAAAAAACTTACAGATGAAATTAATCACAACAAGCAATTGCTCTTCACTGGAAATTGCACTATTTACTTCTCCACATCTACAAATTTGTCTGGTATACTGCCCCCCCCCCCCCCCCCCAATACTCTAGATAAAAACTGCTCATCACTTATTGAATTTTTCCTGACCAAATTATCAATCAACAAACACATAATTATACTTGGTGACTTCAACCTACACATAGACACTTCCCCCTACTCTCCTGCCTGTACCTCAATCATTGACACACTATCATGACTGGGTCTCAATCAAATTATCAATGCCCCAAGACACAAAGCAGGTCATACACTAGACCTTGTCTTCATCAACACTAACATTTGGTCAAACTACCAAACTAAGATAACAAAAATACCATGGTCAGACCACTATATCATCCACGCAAACTTATATTCAAATTGTAAACTAACAACAAGAATAAGCACAACTAAATCCTTCTCATACCATCCACCTTTTTGCATTGAAACTCTTCAAGCAAATCTACAAACCTAACTAACTAAAATAGACCTCTCAAACACCAAAAATGCAACTTCATCCTTGATTACCATAACTAGATCTGTAGCTGACAAAATAAATCCCATGATAAAGAAAACTATAAAAGAAACAAAAAATCAGAACCTTTGGTACAATGAAAATATCAGAGCAACCAAACGGAAACTCAGAAAAAAAGAAAAATCATGGAGAAACAACAAAACAACCACACTTCTAAACACATACAGAGCACAACTAGCTGAATACAAAAAACTCATCCATAAAACAAAAAAAGTCTTTTACACTAAAAAAATAAACAAATACCAACAAAACCCTAAGATGCTCTTCAACATAGTAAAAAACCTAACCAAATCATCTTACGATGACCAACCACAATCAACATCAAAGATCTCTAGTAACGACTTTGCAGACTCCTTTAATGAAAAAATTAAAACCCTCATAAAGAACAACCTAAAAAATGACTCACAAGTTCAGAAAATACCAAACATTCAAACAAAAAGCTGGCCCAACTTTGAGACAGCATCTTCTTTAGAAGTCCAAATGATCATTAAAAAAATGAACCCAGCCAAACACCCTATTGACGCCATTCCCATTACAACGATAAAAGATCTTGAACCACCAATAACTAAAATGATAACTGAAATTGTAAACCTCTCCCTCACGGAAGAAAACTACCCAGAATGCCTAAAATTGGCAATCATCAAACCCATTCTGAAAAAGAATAATCTTGATCCTGAAACCCCAATGAACTACCGACCCATATCGAACCTCCCATTCATTGCCAAAATCATTGAACAAGTCGCCCACACATGACTCACTGACCACCTAGAAGAAAACAACATTTTATTTTTATTTTTTATTTAAAATTTTTATATACCGACATTCATCAATGATATCACATCGGTTCACAGCGTAACATGAAACTAGTGCCTGTGGCGGCGCTTTACATCGAACATGTTTAACATAATACAATTGAAACATATTGAAACATTATAACTAGGGAGTAAAGGAAAGGTAGGGGAAATAAAGATTTAAACTAAAATTAAAATAACATATTTACAAAAGGGTAAAAAAGGAAACAAGGAGGGGGGAAAGTGACAGAAGAAAAAAGTTAGGTTAATAAATTATTGTAGGCAAAGTTTGCAGATATATACAATATGTACAATTATAGGGAATAACATAATTTAACAATTGTGCAGGGAGGGGGAGAAGGAGAGGAGGAGGGGGGGGAGGAGAGATAGGAGGGGGGGTAGGGTAACACAGAAGGGAGGGAGGGGAGGTTGGGTGTATGCTTTAGTGAAAAGCCAGGATGAGAGGGGAGACTCACCCACTATTAGTAAAAGCAAGGTCGAGGGGGGAACAGAGAAGGGGGAACATAGATGAGAGCAAGGAGAATTTAAGTGTATGCTTTGGTGAAGAGCCAGGTCTTAAGCTTTCGCTTGAATGTTTTTGAGCATTCTTCTTGGCGAAGTTCGACTGGCATTGTGTTCCAGAGGATAGGCCCGGCGATCGATAGCGCACGGGCTCTCGTGGAGGTTAATTTGTAGAGTTTGGGCGAGGTGGTGGGCATGGTGGCAAGATGAATGTGTCTAGTGGGTTTATTAGATTGGTGAAATCGGAAGGTGTCATTAAACCAATTCATTTCGGGATTGTACAAGGCCTTATGAACGAGAGAGAGAGCCTTATATTGTATACGTGAGGCTATGGGGAGCCAATGTAGATCTTTTAGGACAGGTGTGATGTAATCGTGTCTGTGTGTGTTGGTCAAAATCCGGGCTGTTGTATTTTGTAGTATTTGGAGGGGGTGGATGGCGTTATTCGGTAGTCCGAGGAGGAGGGAATTACAATAGTCGGTTTTGGCAAAGATAATAGTTTGTAGGACCGTACGGAAGTCAGGGGGATGAAGAAGAGGCTTAAGTTTCTTAAGGGTGTGAAGTTTAAAGAATCCATCCTTTAGTATATTACTGATGAATTTCTTCATTGTGAAGTGACCATCGAGAAAGATTCCCAGATCACGGACTTGTTGAGCAAATGGGATGTGTGGTAGGGGGGAGGAGTTAAGTTGGTTTTGTGGTGAGATAAGCATGATTTCGGTTTTAGTGGTATTAAGAGCTAGGTGGATGGAAGATAGGAGATTGTTTATGGATTGGAGAGTATCTTTCCAGATATCCATGGTTTTCGAAAGAGAGTCAGTAATGGGGATGAGCAACTGAACATCGTCAGCATATATATAGTGAGGGAGGTTGAGGCTGGAGAGGAGGTGACAGAGGGGTAAGATGTAGATATTGAAAAGGGTTGAGGAGAGGGATGAACCTTGTGGGACACCTTGCTTGAGGGGTATAGCCTTGGAAACATGGTTTCCTAGCTGAATTTTGAAATTTCTGTTACTGAGGTAGGAGTTGAACCAATTGAGGGCAACCCCTGTGATGCCGATTTCAGTTAATCGCTGTAGGAGAATGGAGTGGCTGATGGTATCAAATGCAGAGGAGATATCAAGAAAGGCAAGAATATAAGAATGTCCTTTCTCGAAGCCTTTGAGTATATGGTCTGACAGAGAGAGTAGAAGAGTCTCAGTGCTGTGAGATTTCCGAAAACCGTACTGAGCAGGTGCAAGAATGTGGTTGTCATCGAGGTATTCAGTGAGTTGTTTGTTAACGGTTTTTTCGAGGAGTTTGGAGATGAAAGGGAGATTGGAGATGGGGCGGTAATTGGCTAGATCAGAGGGGTCTAGTTTGGGTTTTTTTAGAATAGGTTTGACGATTGCCTGTTTGAGGGGGACAGGTACCTGTCCAGAATTAATGGACAGGTTGATGATGTTTGTTAAGGGTTTGGCAATAAGGTTAGGTATTGAGAGAAGATATTTGGTGGGTATTGTATCAGTTGGATGGGTGGAGGGCTTGGCTTTTTCAATAAGAATTTCTATTTCTAGTGTAGAGGGGCATTCTAGAGAAGATAGAATGTTAGTGTTGTTTCTAGTCTTGATTTGGTTGCAGTCGGGTTCAAATTGTTGGATGGGTGTGGATGATGCATTGGTGAACTTGGATATCAACTTGTCTATTTTGGTTTGGAAAAATGTGGCAAGTTCTTCACATTTAGATTTGGCTACGTCATCTGGGACGTCAGAAGCTGCTGACTTGGTAAGAGAATTAACGTACTCGTATAACACTTTAGGATTGTATTGGAATTGGTGTATTTTGTTAGCGAAGAAATCTCGTTTTGTATTGTTAAGTTTTTCTTTATACAGATGTAGGGAGGATTTAAATTGTGCCAAGTGTTTATGTGATGGGTCATAGCGCCAGATCTTTTCGGATTTTCGAAGTTGTTGTTTAAGATTTTTTAGTTCGTGGGAATACCAGGGTTTCTTTTTGTTGTTGCTTTGTGAGGAGATGAGTTTGGCTTGTAGGGGGCATGTAGAATTGGCAATATTATTTGTGATGTCGTACCATGAGGCAAGTGCTGTGTCTGCATTGGAGAGGTCTAAGTGATCAAGATTGTTTGAAACCGCTGAGATAAGGTCACCTCTGGTACAATTTTTTCTGTAGTGGATAGTTTTATTTATGTTATCGTGGCATGTGGGAATGTTGATGGCGAGAGAAGCATTGATAAGGTGATGATCTGACCAAGGGATGGGTGTGTGGGAGGGAGGGTCAATTTGAATGAGGGCATTAGTGAAGAGGAGATCGAGGGTATGGCCTGCCTTGTGTGTAGGGAAATCAATGGATTGTTTGTATCCTAGAGCATTTAGGGAGTCTAGTATAGCGTCACATGATGGGGTCCGGGGGGAGCTATCGACATGCAAATTGAAATCACCTAATATGATTGCTGGGGTGTCAATAGAGATGTTCTTAGCGATGTATTCTATAAGGGTTGACGGATTGCTATGTAAGATTCCTGGGGGGGGCATAGACAAGACAGATTTGTAAAGATGGGGACTTGAAAAGTCCTATTTCAATTTTGGGTGGGGGAGGGATGGGGTGGAGTATCATATTGAATTTTTTCTTGATGGTTAAAAGTAGACCACCTCCTTTCTTTTTTGGCCTGGGGATAGAAAAAATGTTGTATGTATCGGATGGAAGCTGATTAAGGAGAACTGTATCAGATTCCTTTAGCCAGGTCTCTGTTATGGCACAGATATCCGGATTTTGGTCTATGAGTAGGTCGCTGAGTAGAGGGGTTTTTTTATTTAGTGACAGGGCATTGAGGAGAATAAGAGAGAGAGCGGTAAGACCAATGATTTGGGTGAGTGGGGGGGAGATCATGGAAGGGAGGATGGTTCTTAGATGTGAGTGGTGTCGTGGGTAAAGGGGCGAGTTGGGCCTGCATTTGTTGTATTTGATAATGGTGATCTGGTGTTGATGCATGTTGAATGGGTGTTAGGATGTAGTGTGAGAATGGAATTGGGTGTGGGTGATAAGAGAAATAAGAGGGGGTTCTTGTCATTCAGGTTGTGGAATGCACTGAGGCAGAAGGGAGAAACTGGTGAGTGTGTAAAAAGGGGGAGTGAGAGGGGAAAGGAAATATTTAATGGAACAAGTTCCAAAGTATAGAGGGCGTGGACGAGGAGATATATGGGTACACAGCAGTTGATAGGGTGCAGTAGTAGAGAGGTGCACAGTAAATATCAATTACAGTACAGGTAGATATCAAATGCCCAGCAAATATCAACTACAGTGGTTATCAAGAATATAGCATTTGTCAAGTACAGTAGTCGAGATGGCAGGGATAGGGCATGAACAAACGGTATAGCACAGGGTGGAAGCCCACCAGACGTTTGCTCCCTGTGAGAGTGGCAGCTAGCGCACCAGGATAAGAGGGGTAAATACTGGAAAGATGCTTCCTACAATGTGCCACTATGTTCTTTGCTTACGGCTGGGCAATGACGCCGAGGGGACTGTCCAGAGTATGGGTCTCGCACTCTTGTAGGTGCTGAGGGAACTGGCCTGCGGAGGGCAGTTAGTGGCTTGAAGCAGTGCCGCCTTGCAGGGCCGCTCGAAGGGGCACTCAAAGGGGCAGGCCCCTTTGACGCGCTCCTTCGGCGCGCGACGCTCGGCGCGCGACGCCGGGAGGAAGTGAGCAATTTAAGTCTCGGCGCTGTCACAGCTGATTATAGTCACAGTGGCGCCTTCCTTGTGATTGGCTACTGAGAGGAGGCGGAGGCGTCGTCCGGTGGAGGAGAGGCAAGGCTGGCCGGCAGGTAGGCCCGGGACCCCGGCGGGTCAGCGCTGATCGCGCGGGGCCGAGACGAGGCGAGAGGCAGCCGCAAAAAGGCTGAAAAGCCTGCGACCGGCCTTTTTAAAGGGCCTGGTCGCTCCGGGGGCGGAGTTTCGAGGTGCCGAGGGCGTCTTCTTTTGCGGCCGTGCGTGCGGCCTGGTACCTGCGGCGGCGGCGACCGGTGGAGGAGAGGCAAGGCTGGCCGGCAGGTAGGCCCGGGACCCCGGCGGGTCAGCGCCGATCGCGCGGGGCCGAGACGAGGCGAGAGGCAGCGAGAGGCCGAGACGAGGCGAGAGGCAGCTACCCGCTCAATTTGGCTTCAGAAAACAACTGAACACTAGGGATGTGCAGACAAAAAGTTCTTTTCATAAGTCCATAAGTTGAAAGGGGGGGTCAATTTCAGTCAATATGGACATATGTAGAATTCCATAAGTTGAGTCTATGTCCATACGTGCACCGATTCCCTAAATAAAAATTTAAACCCCTCACCCTCCTTAATCCCCCCCCAAGACTTACCAAAACTCCCTGGTGGTCCAGCGGAGAGTCAGGACGCCATTCCTGTATTCCTTTGCGAGGAGCACGTGACATCGGCGTCACGTCGGAGTGACGCGGACGTCATGTGATTCCCCGCGTGTTCGCTCCGGGACCCTGCTAATCCTACTCGACCTTTCTGCAGCCTTTGATACAGTAAATCATTCCATCATGATTAACCGTCTATCCGAAATTGGAGCTAAAGAAACAACCCTACAATGGTTCTCCTCTTACCTATCTCAAAGATCCTACCAATGATTCCTTCTCAAAGAAAATCAATCTAAACATGGGTGTTCCCCAGGGATCTGCTCTGTCAGCAACGCTCTTTAACATCTATCTGCTTCCATTATGCCACTTCCTATCAAATCTCAATCTGACACACTTCATCTATGCTGATGATATTCAAATATTAATCCCAATAAAAAAATCACTAGAAGAAACTTACAAATTAACAGCAACTTACCTAAACAATATAAAGGAAATTCTAACCAACTTAAAACTCATCCTCAACTTTGACAAGACTGAAATGATTTTATTAGACAGAAAAAACAACTCTCCTCAAATTCCACCACTCAACCTAATGGACCAAAGTTCAGTTATATCTCCAGTTGACCATGCCCACAACCTCGGAGTAATAATTGACAGAGAACTTTCTTTTAAAAACCATATCACAACAAAAATCAAAGACGGATATCATAAACTACTTACTCTCCGTCATTTAAATCCTTTTCTTTCCAATAATTACTTCAGAACAGTCCTCAATTACTAATTTTCTCCAACATAGATTACTGTAACTCACTCCTTTTCAACCTACCTCTAAACACAATGGGGTAGATTTTCAGACGAGCGCGAACAGCCTACTTTTGTTTGCGCTCCAGGCGCAAACAAAAGTACGCTGGATTTTAGTAGATACGCGCGTAGTCGCGCGTATCGGCTAAAATCCTGGATCGGCGCGCGCAAGGCTATCGATTTCGTATAGCCTGCGCGCGCCGAGCCGCGCAGCCTACCCCCGTTCCCTCCTAGGCCGCTCCGAAATCGGAGCGGCCTAGAAGGGAACTTTCCTTTGCCCTCCCCTCACCTTCCCCTCCCTTCCCCTACCTAACCCACCCGCCCGGCCCTGTCTAAACCCCCATCCTACCTTTGTCGGGGGATTTACGCCTCCCGGAGGGAGGCGTAAATCCCCGCGCGCCAGCGGGCCTCCTGCGCGCCGGGCCGCGACCTGGGGGCGGGTACGGAGGGCGCGGTCACGCCCCGGCCCGTAGCCACGCCCCCCTACCCGCCCCCAAACCGCTGCCGACACGCCCCCGGAACGCCGCGACGACCGGGCCCGCCCCCCGACACGCCCCCCTCCGAGAACCCCGGGACTTACACGAGTCCCGGGGCTCTGCGCGCGCCGGGAGGCCTATGTAAAATAGGCTTCCCGGCGCGCAGGGCCCTGCTCGCGTAAATCCGCCCGGTTTTGGGCGGATTTACGCGAGCAGGGCTCTGAAAATCCGCCCCAATTTGCCCACTACAGATCCTACAGAACGCAGCTGCAAGAATCCTCACTGGATCTAAAAAGCGCGACCAGATCACTCCAATACTTATCTCACTACACTGGCTACCAATAAGATTCAGAATTGAATACAAAGTACTATCCATCCTCCATAAAATCATATATGAAAAGCAAGAAAATTGGCTAAGCTCATCTATAAAACTACATACCCCAAAAAGAAACCTCAGATCAGCAAACAAGGGACTTCTAAAAACACCTCCTACGCATTCCAATCAATTCACCTCAACCCAAAAGAGAACAATTTCTCTAGGTAGCCCAAAACTCTGGAACTCCCTACCAACTGAACTCAGAACTCAAGAAAACCTAAAAACATTCAAAAAAGAGCTAAAAACATGGTTGTTCAGCAAAGCATACCAACTCACCCAATGAAAAACACAACTTCACCCTCCACTTCAGCCTAAAGATTAAATGAATAAATGAACTTATCTCAACTATGGACTATAACTATGAAGTTAAGCGAAAACCAGAACAGTAATTAACTAACATTTGATTCCCTTATGTTTAACAACAGTTTGAACCTTTTTGAAACTCTGTTTATCCCTTAACATGTAACCTTCATATTTGTAAAACGTTATGATGGTTTTTATAATGATGAATTTGAATGACGGTATATAAAACCCGATAAATAAATAAATAAAAAATGACCCCTGTTTTCTTTCCTCTGGAAAAGATTCAAGGAACATGTATCATTAAAACATTCAGGTATTTGAAGGTCTCTATCATATCTCCTCTGCACCTCCTCTCTTCTACGGTATACAAATTCAAATCCTTCAGCCTCTCCTCATAAGTCTTCTGATACAGAACCCACACCATTTTGGTCAACCTTCTCTGGACTGCCTCAATCCTGTCTCTATCTTTTTTGAGATACAGGCTCCAGAAATGAACATAGTATTCCAGGTGAGGCCTCACCAAGGACCTGTTAAGGGCATTATCACCACTTTTTTCTTACTGGTTATTTCTTCATGTAGCCCAGCATTCTTCTGGCTTTAGCTATCGCATTGTCACATCACTTCATGGTCTTCAGATAATCAGACATTATCACCCTAAGGTCCTTCCCCCAGTCCGTGTACACTACTCTTTTACCCGTGCCCCCACCCCATCATATACAGCTCTTTTGGATTACCATATCCCAGATGCATGAATCTGTTCTTCTTAACTTTGAATCTCAGCTACCAAGTCTTTGACTAATCTTCAAGTTTTCTTAAATATATTTATTTATTTATTTATTTAATTTTGTTTTTTATTTAAAGTCTTTTCTATACCGTTGCTAAGTTATATACATCGCAACGGTTTACATGTAGGCACATAAATTAATGTAGGTGGATGCATACTATAGTACATTCTAACAGGTGCCACAAAAGGTTCAGTTACAATAAATCATTAGACAATCAATTGTTTAGTGAAGTAGGTCATGATCAAGTGTATCTGTAAGGTAAGGTTCACGGGTAAAAATCATATTTATAGTGTTTACAATTACGTTTATTTTGAGGTAGAGTTCATAGATTATTAAAATGCACAGAATAGTGCTTTGTGCTGGTGTTCTTCTGCCTATTCCTGTATATTTTCATTCTCCAGTCTATTTATAAAATGCTTGTTTAAAAAGCCATGTTTTTAAAATTTCTTAAAGGTTTTGAGATCTCTTTGCAATCTGATCTCTAGAGGCATTGTGTTCCAAAGTGTGGGGCCTGCTAAAGATAAGGCCCTTTCTCTCACTTGAGTTAGTCTCGCTGTTTTTACTGAGGGAATGGTTAAGAGTGCTTTATTTGCTGATCGAAGGTTTCTGTGTGGGACATGTACTCGCAATGCTGTGTTTAGCCAGTCTGATTTTTCATCATGTATTAGTTTATGTATGGTACATAGGGCTTTGTATTTAATTCTGTGTTCAATAGGTAGCCAGTGTAATTCTGCCAGGGTTTTGGTTATACAGTCCCTCCTCCTTTTTCCGGTTAGTATTCTAGCTGCTGTGTTTTGAAGTATTTGAAGTGGCCTTAATGTTGAATTTGGGAGTCATAGTAAAAGGGCATTTCAGTAGTCCATGCTAGAGATGTGCTTCGTTTTTTTCTGCCGGGTCGTCTTTTGACTCGGATACCTCGTGGTAAATTTTGGGTTGTCTCGTTTCGTTTTTTTGAAAAACGAAACGAGGAAACCCGAAACCGGGCCAAAAAACGAAACGGCAAAGGAAGCTTAAAGAAAACCCACCCCAAGCATTTAAAATCAGTTTTCTACATAAATACAAACTACCCCCCCCCATCCCGATCCCTCCCCAAGACTTACTAAGTACATCCCTGGTGGTCCAGCGGGGTCCCGGGTTCCATTTGCCCTCCGTGCCCGTGCTACTGCAAGCCGTGCTCTTTAAAATGGTGCCGAATAGCCTCTGAACTACCATGTCACAGGGGCTACCGGCGCCATTGGTCAGCCCCTGTCACATGGCCATCGGCGCCATCTTGTGCTCCTGTCATGTGACTGGAGCTGACCAATGGCGCCGAAAGCCTCTGTGACATAGTATGGGCAAAGGCTATCGCTGGACCCCCAGGGATTATTGGCAAGCCTTGGCCCCCCCAAGGCTTGCCAATAATCCCTGGGGGTCCAGCGGGGGTCCGAAAGCGATTTCGTTGTCGGCTGCCAGTAATCAAAATGGCGCCGATAGCCTTTGCCCATACTATGTCACAGAGGCTTTCGGCGCCATTGGTCAGCTCCAGTCACATGACAGGAGCACAAGATGGCGCCGATGGCCATGTGACAGGGGCTGACCAATGGCGCCGGTAGCCCCTGTGACATGGTAGTTCAGAGGCTATTCAGCACCATTTTAAAGAGCACGGCTTGCAGTAGCACGGGCACGGAGGGCAAATGGAACCCGGGACCCCGCTGGACCACCAGGGATGTACTTAGTAAGTCTTGGGGAGGGATCGGGATCAGGGGGGGTGTGTTGTATTATAGTTTATTTAAATGTTTGAGGTGGGTTTTAATTAAAAAAAAAAAAAAAGTGTCCCTCTCCCCATGCAAACCCGAAAAACGAAATTTCCCCGAAAGTCGGGGAAAATTCTTTTCGGGTTTCGGGGCCTCCGAAACCACAACGAGTTAGGAAATTTCGTTGAATTTCCTAACTCGGGTGAAAAACGAACCACATCTCTAGTCCATGCTGGAGAACACTAGTGCTTGAAGTACTGTTCTGAAATCAGTTAGTGTTAGTAGTAGAGATGTGCTTTGTTTTTTTCTACCGGGTCGTTTTTTGACTCGGATACTTCGTGGTAAAATTCGGGTTTTCTCGTGAATGCTCATCCCCTTCCTCTTCTTTCCCCTGCAGATAGTCTGCCCTGGAGCCACAATCCTTTCCCGGAAAGAGGACAGGATTTGTGGTACTGTAGAGACATCTCCCTGGCTTCCTCAATTCTGGGCTTCTTGCCTGAAGAGTGTTCCTCCCCTCATTGCTGCCCCTGGCTAGGCCTCTTGCCTTGCCATCTCATTTCCAGATAAGTTTTATGCTTCATCTGGATACATTCTGTGGAAACTTCCTGATTTCCTTCTCCCTTTGTTCTCTGGAAATCAGGGCTCTGGAGCCTGAAAACAGCGGTTCCAATGCTGTGGGGGAGAAGCGGTTCTGTCCAGCTGTCAGTGAGCCCTGTTCCACAATGCAGAAAAAAGCAGCATGAGGACCCCGTGCTTCTACTGTCATTGTGCTGGATTCTCTTCCTGCCCATCGCAGGTTTCACAAAATGAATCAGTAATGCTTGCCGTTCATCTAGTTCCGCATTGCCCTTCACTTTCTTCCCCTCTCCATCCCTGAGGCCTCCTTCAGTGGGGGGAGAAGAGGGCAGAGTCTGCCACCAACCTGCCACTGGCTCCCAAGTCCCACTTTGCTGTTGCTAGTCCAATTGTTTTTTGCGTTTCTTTTTTCATTTTTCTTAAAGGATCTCACTGGTGCTAGAATATGAAGGAATCCTGATTGTCTGGGGAGAGGAAGAGCAGTTCCCAATCTGGATATCATCCTGCTGGAGTTCCCCTGACTCAGTCCTATCTAACCTTGGAGGAACTTAACCCCGCCACCCGGGCTGTTGTTCTTTTGACTTTGCCCTTTCCTGCTGGACCTGTCTTCCTTCAGTCATCTGGAAGCAGAGGACTACTGATGCTTTTCCTGCTGCACCATATTATTATAGAGGAATAGCATCAGGGTCAAATAATTTGCCCTTTGCCTCCATTTGCTGGTAGGAGGGAGAAACCCACTTGTCTGGATTGGTCTGCAGGATGATAAGGAAAGAGACTTTTAAATTTCACAGAAGTATCAGTGCACATGAGGTGAATCTCTTTCAATGGAAAAGAGATTCTGAAATAAGGGTCAATAGATGAGGGTGAAAGGATAAATCTAAGGAAGCATTTCTTTACAGAACAGGTGATGCACACTTGTAATAGCCTCTGAACATCTCAGTAGAGGTGGGGGAGACTAAAACTGTATCTGAATTCAAGAAAGCGTGGGATAAGGATAGGGGATCTCTGAGAGAATGATAGGGATTGTAAAACTGAAGAGTTGTGTGGATAGTTTGGCTAGATATGTTGTATGGTCCTTTTCTGCCATCATATTTCTATATTTCTGTTTCTATGTTATTTCATACTTGACTCTCAGCCAGGTTTCCAGAATACAGACACGTAAAAAAACTCTGATACGATGCAAATTCAACATGGAAATTAGAGCTGATGAGAATGGAGCAGAAGCAAAAGATATCCAACTGTTTGGCACACATCACTTGACTCTCCCCACCTTCCTTCCTATGGAAATTTTTCAAAGTGCAGAGTGGAGGTTAATTGACCACAAAATGTTTTAAGAAAATCCAGCACTGAACATTATTTCAGATAAAAATGGAAAACAATGTGATAGCATCTCTCTTTCCTTTGTATATTTATACAATTTTTACATAACTATACAGAGTTGAAAAATCTGTCTCTTTCTGGCATTCCTGTCTTTCCTGAACATCACCTTATCATGACTATTTTTCCTAAAAATTGGTGCCAATCCATTAGTGAATTAATGATACTTCCACCATTGAAAATAAAGATATTCTTTTACCATCATTATGATAATGTTAGCATTATTTCCCTATGAATCACACATGTTATCTCATTGTCTGTCTGTTATCTACATTACTTTGAGAACTGTATCTGCAGTCCCAAACTGCAATCTATATATCTATTTATCTCTAATCTCTTGCTACCCAGATCATACATACAAAAAGAGTAATTTTTTTTGTCTTTTCTGTTCCTAGTTGCTTGTCTCATCTAGTAATCCATAGAACTCCATCCTATTTGTTTAAGTGACGAAGCCACTGAAAGCATTGCTGTAAATCATACCAATTTAATGAAATTTGTGTCTGGCTGGCTTACATTTAGAGAAAAAAAAATCTTTTTTTTTCAGCTTGCAGATCAGATACATCTGTAGATGTGTCTATTGCACATTGCTAATATGTAAGGTTTAAGACTGACTGCCAGCTACCTGCAGAGCCAACGTCTTATTCCACTAACAGAAATATGCTTTTATGCTAAGAATAAGTTACATTAGGATTCATAAAAACCAAAGGTAGAGATACAAAATTAAAAGAGATAAACAAAAAAATGGAAGCAATGACTAACACTGAAGGCAGGCTCAGCAAATTTCAAGAAAACAATCAGTCACATTTGATAATTTAACAGCTCTTTAAAATACATTAGCAAGGTCCAGTTTCATCCCTGGGTAATTTGTTAGATATGTGATTCCCTAGTGTGAGTGAGAAAAGCCAAATTGCTAACTGAAAAAAAAAATGAGATTAATCTGAATCAAAGATAACCCCAGAAAACATAAATGAGTGTAAAAAATAATATACTGCTTACATTTTGTTTCATCAATGAAATTAAGGCTCTTTCATTCTGCTCAAGAATAATGTATATTTTATGGTAATTACATTTCTATGCATGTGCAAAATGTTATAGTAAGAACCACAAAATAATAGCTATGAAAGACACAAAGCATTTGCTTAAAACATAAGAAAGCATGAAAAAGAAACAGTACATTGCAAGCAACATTCTATATAAGAAAGACACATTTTATGGTATAGAATTTTAAAAAAGAGTCAGGGACCAGCCCAATAGTCTAGCAGCATTGCTGTGTGCTTCCACACATGAGGCCCAGACTTGACTCCCAGACCCATCTCCTGCCTCTTGGACTAGCAAGGACTGGGGACATCCTTAAGAGGAACTGAAATGGGAAAAAATACAGACAGCCCGATCCAGTAAAGTCCGTGGGAGAGCGGACGAACGCCCGCTCTCCCGGCGCGCGCGCCGGCCCCTCGCCAGTGCGAGCGATCCAGTATTTAAATGAGGCAACGCGGTGCAAACGAGGAAAAGGAGGCGCTAGGGACACTAGCGCGTCCCTAGCGCCTCCTTTTGGCCTGGAGCGGCGGCTGTCAGCGGGTTTGACAGCCGACGCTCAATTTTGCCGGCGTCGGTTCTCGAGCCCGCTGACAGCCATGGGCTCGGAAACTGGACGCCGGCAAAATTGAGCGTCCGGTTTTCGGCCCGACAGCCGCGGGCCAAATTCAAAAATTTTTTTTTTTTTGTTTTACTTTTTTTTACTTTTGGGGACCTCCGACTTAATATCGCTATGATATTAAGTCGGAGGGTGCACAGAAAAGCAGTTTTTACTGCTTTTCTGTGCACTTTCCTGGCGCCGGAAGAAATTTATTTATTTATTTATTTATTTATTGAAATTTCTTAGATACCGGCATTCGCGATGGGAGTCGCATCATGCCGGTTTACAAATAACAAGGTGTGACAACAGAATAAATACTTAATAACTTAAAAACATTAACATGTGATAGAAGAATAAGGTAGCAGTTACAATAAAACAGGGATAAAATGCAACTTGGAATGAAGAGAAGGCAAAAGAGAGATTAACACTGAGATAACAAAAGAATGACCAAGGTAAATAAAACCAAGGTAAATAAACCTGCCTCATTAAAAAAAAAAAAAAAAAAAGAGAACATTATTGAGTTGTCAAAGGTTGTTGATTACCCTGACGGGAGTTCTTAGTTGCTTGAGTTGAGAGTGGGTTCAGTTGGTGTCTGGAAAGGCTTTCAAGAATAGCCAGGTTTTAAGTCTTTTTCTGAAAGTGGGGAGGCAAGGTTCCTGTCTCAGTTCTGGTGGTATAGAATTCCACAAGGTAGGTCCTGCTGTAGAGAAAGCCCTGTCTCTGAGAGTCCTATGGTTAAAGGTTTTTGCAGGAGGCACCTGTAATGAGTCTCTGTAGGACTCTCTGATAGGTCTGATGGAGGTATGTTTTTTAAATGGGATTTGGAGGTTAAGCGGAGAGAGTTGATGGAATGCTTTGTAGATGGTAGTAATGGATTTATATAAGATTCTATAGTGCACTGGCAGCCAATGTAAGTCTTTGAGAATCGGAGATATGTGGTCTCTTCTTCTTGTGTTTGTCAAAATTCTGGCCGCCGTGTTCTGAACCATCTGAAGAGGTTTAGTATGAGAAGACGGGAGACCTAATAGAATAGAATTGCAATAATCTAACTTAGAGAAGATTATTGATTGCAAAACTGTTCTGTAATCGTGGAAATGGAAAAGTGGTTTGATTCTTTTTAAGACGTGTAATTTATAAAAGCAGTCCTTCGTGGTTTGATTAATAAAAGATTTTAGATTTAGCCGATTGTCGATAATGGCTCCTAGGTCTCTTACATGTGAAGTTTGAAAGCCGGTTGGAGGATTTGAGGTGAGGTTACTGTTTTCAGGGGAAATTATGAGGACTTCGGTTTTAGCGGAATTTAAGATTAGATTTAGGCTGGAGAGGAGGTTGTCAATATTTTGAAGACAGTTTTCCTAGATTTTGATAGTTTTTGTAAGGGATTCTTTGATAGGGATGACAATCTGGATGTCATCTGCGTATAGAAAGTATTTGAGGTTAAGATTAGTTAATAGTTGACATAGGGGTAGGAGGTAAATGTTAAAGAGCGTGGGGGAGAGAGAGGAGCCCTGTGGAACACCTAGCGAAGAAGGGTAAAACTGTGATTCTTTGTTATGTATTTTGACTTTATATCCTCTGTTTCCCAAGAATGATTTGAACCAGGCAAGAGCAGAGCCTGTAATTCCGATGTTCGCTAGTTGATTTAGGAGAAGGGAGTGATTCACGGTGTCAAAGGCCGCCGATAGGTCGAGGAGTATCAGCAAGTAGGCGTGACCTTTATCGAGGCCCATGATGAGGTAATCTGTCAGAGATATGAGAAGTGATTCTGTACTTAAAGATTTTCGGAAGCCGTATTGAGTGGGGAATAATATGTTGTTGTCTTCGAGGTATTCTGATAATCTGGTGTTGACTAATTTTTCTGTAACCTTGGCTATAAAAGGAAGGTTGGATATTGGGCGGAAGTTGGATGGATCTTTAGGATTAAGGTTCGGTTTTTTTAATAGGGGTTTGATAGAAGCAACTTTCAGGTCGTCTGGATAAATTCCTTGGGCTAAGGAACAATTGATAATGTCAGTTAGGGTTTTGGAGATGGTATCTGGTATTAGCAGCAGTAGTTTGGGAGGGATCTGGTCAAATGGGTGGGATGATGGTTTCATTCTCTTCAATACTAACTTGGTCTCTGATATTGCAATGGGTTCGAAGGCTTGTATAGCAATGTCATTGCAGTGATGGCGGAATGTGCTGGGTGGGGCTAGGGTATTCGTTTTTAGTTGAGATTGCAGGTTGGAAATTTTGTTACTGAAGAAGATGGCCAGCTCCTCAGCTTTTTCGTGCGCTTGGTTGAGTGGGATGTCCGGAGAATTGGGTTGAGTTAAGTTCGAGACGTAAGTAAAGAGGGCTTTTGAATCGAAGATGAGGTGATGTATCTTGTGAGCGTAGTAGTCCCTTTTTGTTTTTAGTGTGGCGCTCTTGTAAATGTGAAGAGCGAGTTTGTAAGCTGAGAGGGAGGTCGGTGATGGTGCTTTACGCCATTTATTTTCTTTTTGTCTCAGTGAAAGCTTGAGTTTTTGTAGTTGGTCATTAAACCAGGGTTGTCTTCTGGCGGCATTATGTTTAGGTTTTTTTGTTGCCAGTGGGCAGAGTTTATTAGCTGCCGATTCTGTGATGTTGGACCATGAGTGGAGAGCCGTGTTGGGAGTGGAGATGTCTATGTGGGGGAGTTCTAGGACAAGGTGTTCGTGAAGTTCATCGGATGAACATAGGTTTCTGTAAGTAAATTGAGGTTGAAGATCTTGTTTGATGTTAGATTGTGCCAGCGAAAAAGTGGTAGAAATTAAAGCATGGTCTGACCAGGGGACTATTTTGCATATGGGGGGTGCTGAGTACGCGATGCCTGAGTTTACAAAAATGAGATCCAAAGTGTGTCCTGCTCTGTGAGTAGGGTTGTTGATTATCTGCTTGAATCCCATGGCGGTCATTGCATTTAGGAAAGTTTCACAGTTTGTAGATGGAGAGGGGTCATCAACATGTAAGTTGAAGTCTCCCAAAATGATGGCTGGAACCGCAAGATTTAGGTTAGTAGCTATTATTTCTAGAATGGGGGAGGCATCTGATTCCAGCAGTCCCGGAGGGGCGTATACTAGAATGATTTGTAGCTGGTCAGATTTGAAAAATCCGGCTTCAATTTTTGTGGGAGAATGAATTGGGAATTGAGTAAGTCTCAGCTCTTTTTTGGCTGCAAGGAGAATACCCCCACCCTTTCTTTTCTGTCTGGGAATAGAGAAGAAGTCATGGGATTCCGTAGGAAGTTGGTTTATTAGTGCGGTGTCCGTCTGTTTAAGCCATGTTTCAGTAATTGCACAGAGGTCGGGTTTGGTGTCCAGTAGAAGGTCATTAAGTATTAGTGTTTTTTTGGTAAGGGATTGAGCGTTGAATAAAATCAGAGAGAAAAGAGCCAGGCCTAGTGTCTGTGTAAGGGGGGAAATCATGATAGGAATGAGTGATTTATAGGTAGTTGGCCGTGAAAACACTGATGGGTTTCTAATGAGAAATGACCTTTGTTGGAGAATTGGAATAGGGAGACCAGTATGCATTGAGGCTTGGAGGGGTGAGCGCTGGATGCTTGCTGGAGTGGAAGGAGGAGCGCTGGATGCTTGCTGGAGTGGAAGGAAGAGCGCTGGATGCTTGCTGGAGTGGAAGGAGGCGCGCTGGATGCTTGCTAGAGTGGAAGGAAGAGCGCTAGATGATTGCTGGAGTGGAAGGATGAGCGCTGGATGATAGCTGGAGTGGAAGGAAGAGCGCTGGATGATTGCTGGAGTGGAAGGAAGAGCGCTGGATGATTGCTGGAGTGGAAGGAAGAGCGCTGGATGATTGCTGGAGTGGAAAGAAGAGCGCTGGATGATTGCTGGAGTGGAAGGATGAGCACTGGGTGGAAGGGTGAGCGCTGGATGATTGCTGGAGTGGAAGGAAGAGCGCTGGATGATTGCTGGAGTGGAAGGAAGAGCGCTGGATGATTGCTGGAGTGGAAGGATGAGCACTGGGTGGAAGGAAGAGCGCTGGATGGTTGCGTTGGTCTCAGGGCTATTTGAACAGAATGTAAAAGGTCCTCATTGAGCCTAGGCTTCAAGATGTGGTAGTAGATTGGTGGAGTTTCACGTAGCTGTAGTTGTTCGCAGGTGGGTGGTGTCGTCTGCAAGAGGCCTTTGTTTGTTTGTTGGGCTTCCCTGGGTGGAGAACGGGGCTCCTCGGGGCTGCAACGAAGGGGCGAGACAAAGGGGCTGGCCCCTTTGTCGTGCTCCTTAGGCGTGCGACGCGCGGTGTGTGACACCTAGGCGCTGTGGTCGATTTAAAGGGCTCCTGGCCCTGCTGCTATTGGCGGCTTGTGCGGGTACGGATTGGCCGCTTCACGGCCCGGAGGAGGGCTTTGGGTGGCGCCTCGGTTCGCGGCTCTGCGCCTCGTGGCCGGCGCTGGGGGCTGCCGGGGGCAAGGGTGCGAATCAGGGCCTTACCCCGGTGGGTCTCGGCGCCGGCTGCGCAGGCCTCGCACGATGGGAGACGCTGGATCGGAGACGCTGGAGCAGGTAAGAGGGAGTTTCGCGGCGCCGCGGTCGATTTAAAGGGCTCCTGGCCCTGCTGCTATTGGCGGCTTGTGCGGGTACGGATTGGCCGCTTCACGGCCCGGAGGAGGGCTGTGGGTGGCGCCTCGGTTCGCGGCTCTGCGCCTCGTGGCCGGCGCTGGGGGCTGCCGGGGGCAAGGGTGCGAATCAGGGCCTTACCCCGGTGGGTCTCGGCGCCGGCTGCGCAGGCCTCGCACGATGGGAGACGCTGGATCGGAGACGCTGGAGCAGGTAAGCGCCGACCTTTGGGCGGCGCTAATTTCTTAGAGTAAAATGTGTGGCTTGGCTGCACATTTTACTTACTGGATCGCTCGGGAATACCTAATAGGGCCATCAACATGCATTTGCATGTTGAGGGCGCTATTAGGTGCCGCGGGTGGGCCGCGTGTTTTCCTCCCCTTACTGAATAAGGGGTAAGGGAAAACACGCGTCCAGAGCAGGGTGACAGTGCGCTCCGACGGAGCACACTTTACTGGATCGACCTGTGAGTAATTACTTAGCCCCATCTGAAAAGGTTTATACTGAGTTGGAAACTCAAAAAGGAGTAAGGCAGGGGAAATAGAAATAAACAAATTGACTTCCATTGCAGTCTGGTCAAGTCATTGTTTGAATTCCATCAATGAAAATCATGTTCTTTTGAAAAATATGATTTTATTTTTTCTTGGCACAGGCAATATATAATGTCTATCATGTATCAATGGAAAAAAAAAACTTGTGTTTTGCATCACTCTTTCATTTTATTTGCCATTCCATTTTCTGTCATTTTGTTTGTTTTGTTTCACAAGTTGTCATTTATTTTATGTTATTTTGTTTTCATTAAATTCTGTGGGAGAAACAGTACATCTTATTTTTGACACCAACATTAGGATTTTCCGGCCAATTTTTATGAAACTTGCAGGAAGGCATTAACTGCAGATGCAATAGCACCCCAAAGCACCACGAAAGGGGAAAAGCATCACGAACCAAGGCATGAACAACACTACAATGTGCCATGAGAGGGACAAAGCAGCAAAAATAGTGGCATATACATCCCAAGGCACCGTGAAAACGGAAAAGCATCATGAACAGTAGCATAAACACTTCAAGATGCCATGGGAGGGGCAAAGTAGCATGAACCATTGCATGCACAACCAAACACCCCGTGAGTAGGACACAGCAGCACAAAGTATGGCATAAACAGCCAAAGGCACCATGAGAAGGTCAAAAGGTACCAATAACAGTGGCATAAACACCACAAGGCATGAGAGTGGCAAACAGCACAAACAATGGCATAAATAGCCTGAGGCATAGAATACAGAACAAGGCAGCAAGAATAATGGCAAGAACACAACACATCTCTGCTTTAAGTGTCAGATCTAATGCCTAGAGATGTGCATGCATTTAAAACAAATGTGCAAAATGCAAGGAATAAGGGTAATTCATTTAATTTGGGGGGCCCTGAAATGAACTCGGGGTCTCAAGAATGAAACACACCTTATTCAATGCATTCATTTTAAATGAATGAATCAGGCCTAGGCCAAGGCCCGAGACCTGGGCCCTTGATTTGGGCCTTGGCAGAGACCCTTGATTTGGGCCTTGGCAGAGGCCAAGGCCCAAATCAAGGGTCTCAGCCTACACCCAAGTGTGATGCTGGCACCTCAGCCAAGGCCTAGGCCTAGGTCCAAAGCAAGGACCTCACCTAGGGCATAGGCCGAACACCAAAGCAAACGCAATAGCTAGGTCTGAGTGTCAAGGTCTCAGCCAAGGCCTGAGATGATGCCGGTGCCTCGGCCAAGACCCAAGATCCCCCATACAATCACTTATCTGATCTGTCAAGTATCCACAAAAGCAGCCAGGCTGGGTCCCGATGCCTGAGCCTCGATCCGGATCCAAGTCCAATGCTGGAGCCTGACTTGGAGGCTGGGTCCTGATGCCTGGTCTCAGCCAAGTGTCAGGTTCAGGCATGGAGCACAGGCCTCAGAGCAGCTCTGAAGATGTCACCTTCTTTCTTCTTTTCTTCTTCAACTGATAGGGGTGTGCATCCGTTTTCCACTTATTTGTGATCCGCAACGTATTTTGTTCTATCTGTTAAATACGTGGGGAGGCGAAACGCATCACGACTCCCCACGTATTTAACGGATTTCTGTTTTATTTGGCCACCTAAATAAAAATGTAAACAAACTCTCCTGAATCCCCCCCCAAGACTTACTAAAACCCCCTGGTCGTCCAGCGGGGGGTCCGGGAACTATCCCCTGCACTCACACCCTCGGTGCTGGTTTCATCATGGCGCCGATAGCCTTAGTCACATGGGCTACCGATGCCATTGGTCAGCCCCTGTCACATGGCCATCGGCGCCATCTTGTGCTCCTACCATGTGACAGGGGCTAACCAATGGCACCGGTAGCCCCTGTGACATAGTATGAGCAAAGGCTGTCGGCGCCATTTTGAGTCCTGGCATCGGACGGCCGGCATGCAGGAGGTCGCTCTGGGACCCCCGTTGGACCCACAGGGACTTTTGGCCAGCTTGGGGGGGCCTCCTGACCCCCACAAGACTTGCCAAAAGTCCAGCGGGGGTCCGGGAGCGACCTCCTGCACGCCGGCCGTCCAATTCCAATACTCAAAATGGCACCGATCGCCTTTGCCCTCACTATGTCACAGGTACTGACGGTCGGCCCCTGTGACAAAGTGAGGGCAAAGGTGATCGGCGCCATTTTGAACACTGGCAGCAGATCGCCTTTGCCATCACTATGTCACAGGGGCCGACCATCGGTACCTGTGACATAGTGAGGGCAAAGGCGATCGGCGCCATTTTGAGTCCTGGAATCGGACAGCCGGCGTGCAGGAGGTCGCTCCCGGACCCCCGCTGGACTTTTGGCAAGTCTTGTGGGGGTCAGGAGGCCCTCCCAAGCTGGCCAAAAGTCCCTGGGGGTCCAAAGGGTGTCCCGGAGCGACCTCCTGCACGCCGGCCGTCTGATGCCAGGACTCAAAATGGCGCCGATAGCCTTTGCCCATACTATGTCACAGGGGCTACCGGTGCCATTGGTCAGCCCCTGTCACATGGTAGGAGCACAAGATGGCGCCGGTGACCATGTGACAGGGGCTGACCAATGGCACCTGTAGCCCCTGTGACACAGGCTATCGGCGCCATGATGAAACCTGCAAACGAGGGTGTGAGAGTGCAGGGGATGGCTTCTGGACTCCCCGCTGGACCACCAGGGAGTTTTGGTAAGTCTTGGGGGGGTCAGGAGGGTGGGGGGTTGTAGTTAATTTTAATTTTAGCTGGGACACGAATATAACTCGCCGTATTAACGCATCGGGGTGCCATACGGCCGAATGCAACGCATTTGCTCCCCGACGAATCCGAATCACGAATGCAACGTATGGCATCCCTCTGCACATCCCTATCAACTGATGCCATCTGCTGGGGTGACACTAGGGCTGGGGGTGAAAGCACCGGAGTTAATTAACTCCGGTGCGATCCCAGCAGATAGTATCAGTTGAAAAAGAAAAGAAGAAAGAAGAGGATGCCTTCAGAGCTGCTCCAAGGCCTGGGCTCTGGGCCTGGGTCTGACTTCCAGGCCAGACCCTGGCATTCGGCTTGGGCCTAGGCTCCAGCCTAGGCAAGGCCCCGGCATCAGACCTGGGCCAGGGCTCCAGCCTAGGCTGAGGCATCGGCCTTGCATAGGCCAAGATCAAGGTCATGGCAACCTATAGTGTCCTTGGCCTTTGCAAGGCTGAGGCTTTGGCCTAGGCCTACACCTCACCAGCAGATCCGAAATGAACCAGGGAAGTAGGGGCCGGGGGGGATCCTGGCCCTGGCATTTTTCCGGTGGGTGGGATGGGAGGCCTTGAGAGGTCCCATTTTTTTTTTCACACAAATGAAAAGAATCAAACATTCCACATGTCAAATTTCATGGGAAGAAACCTCCCAAAAATGAACCGCAAAACCAAAAACTAATTTTTTTACCTGCATACCCTAATGCCTTCACTAGTATCAGATTTACATAAGAGAGCACTAACCAATGTTCACAGTTTTACTTGCACTTTTACTGTGCACAAAATTCTTTATTGCATCAAAATTAAAGTATGCGCACAAAAATGTTTACACATCTGTGGGTAAAACAGTGCACTCTGCTGAGCACACCATTTTAAATTGGTGCCATAGTTCTCTGTCTCCGGGATTCAGAACTGGCCTAGGATCATTCTGGTGAGAGCCAGGAGTAAACAGACAGGTTCATAAACAATAGATCTAGCTTAATTCAATTAAAAACTCCATCCTGGAAGTCCAGACTAGATATATTCCATGCATTAGAAAAGGGAGAAAGAAGACCAAATGACTGCAAATGACTGGTTAGATGGTAAGGTAAAAGAGACTATTAAAGCCAAAATGACATCTTTCCAAACTGGAAAGAGGATCCAAATGAAAAAAATAAGAAGGAGCATAAGCATTAGCAAGTTGGATATTAATAAGGCAGGTCAAAACAGAATTTGAAAGGAAGCTTTCCAGAGAGACAAACACCCAAATAACTTTTTAAAAGTATATTTGAAGCAAGAAGCTTGTGAACAAGTCAGTTGGATCTGTATATGATCAAGGAGTAAAGGGGGCATTCAGGGAGGACAAGGCCATAGCAGAAAAAGAAAATTATTTCTTTGCTTTTGTCTCTACTGAGGAGGGTATCAGGGTGATATCTACATCAGACACATTCTTTGAGGGTGATGATTCAGAGGGACTGAAGCAAATCAAAGTGTGCCAGGAAAATGTAATAGAGAAAATTGACAAACTAAAGTGAAACAAATCACTGGGACCAGATGGTATGCGTCCCTGATTTCTGAAAGAACTACAAAATAAAATTGTAGGCTTAATACTAGTAATCTCTAACTTTTCCTTCAAGTCAACTGTTATATTGGTGACTAGAGAGTCACTATTATAACACCCATTTTTAAATGTCCTCCTGGAGTGTTCTGGCAAACTAGAGACAATTAAACTTGACATCAGGCAAAATGCCAGAAGCTACTCTTAAGAACAAAATTACTGGCCAGCTGGATAAACAAAGATTAATGGGGCAGAGTCAACAGGGATTTTGCAAAGTGAAGTTTTGTCTTAAAAATCTGTTAGACTTTTTTTAAAATATAAGATTAATAAACTTATGGACAAGGGCATATCAGTTGGTATCTAGATTTTCAAAAAGTGCTTGACAAAATCCCTCATTAGAGGCTCAAAGAACATAAGAACATGCCATACTGGGTCAGACCAAGGAACCATTAAGCCCAGCATCCTGTTTACAACAGTGGCCAATCCAGGCTATAAGAACATAGCAAGTACCCAAAAACTAAGTCTATTCCATGCTACTGGTGCTAGTAATAGCAGTGGCTATTTTGTAAGTCAACTTGATTAATAGCAGGTAATGGACTTCTCCTTCAAGAACTTATCCAAACCTTTTTTAAACCCAGCTACACTAACTGCACTAACCACATCCCCTGGCAACAAATTGCAGAATTTAATTGTGCATTGAGTGAAAAAGAACTTTCTCCAATTAGTTTTAAATGTGCTAATTGCTAACTTCATAGCGTGCCCCCTAGTCCTTCTGTTGTCCAAAAGAGTAAATAACTGATTCACATTTACCCATTCTAGACCTCTCATGATTTTAAACACCTCTATCATATCCCCCCTCAACTGACTATTCTCCAAGCTGAACAGTCCTAACCTCTTTAGTCTTTCCTCATAGGGGAGCTGTTCCATCCCCTTTATCATTTTGGTCACCCTTCTCTGTACCTTCTCCATTGCAATTATATATTTTTTGAGATGCGGCGACCAGAATTGTACACAGTATTCAAGGTGCTGACTCCCCATGGAGCGATACAGAGGCATTATGACATTTTCCATTTTATTCACCATTCCCTTCCTAATAATTCCTAACATTCTGTTTGCTTTTTTGAATTCCGCAGCACACTGAGCTGACAATTTCAATATATTATCCACCATGATGCCTAGATCTCTTTCCTGGGTGGTAGGTCCCTGTTCTCTGTAAGACACTTGTTGTCATTGTTTAATATTTATATCTGTTGCAATGTAAACCGGAGTGATAAGTAACTCTGTTACCTGAACTTCGGTATAGAAAAAGTTATAAATAAATAAATAAAAAATATGGAACTTAACATTGTGTAACTATAGCATGGGTTATTTTTCCCTGTATGCATCACCTTGACTTATTCACATTCAATTTCAACTGCCATTGGATGCCCAGTTTTCCAGTCTCACAAGGTCCTCCTGCAATTTATCACAATCCGCTTGTGATTTAATTAATCTGAACAATTTTGTATCATCTGCAAATTTGTGTTGCGTCCTAGTTGGACCATCGGGCCGAGGTGGGATTGAGGCATTCCGTAGGTAGGCACCTATGGATCCCCACCATTGGCAGGTGGAGTGGGCTGAAGATAGATGCTGCTGGAGCTTCACCTATACCAGCCCTCGTTGCCTGCGGGTTGAGCCTTTGGGTGCCAGGGCTGCTAGGACTTAGGTGAGCCTCGAGGTTGGTTCGTGAAATAAGGTGTTCAGCCCAGAGATAGCAGTCAATAGGTGGTGTAGTGCTACCCTGGACAGGGTTCGGTACAAGAACTCAGGCACCAGTGGAACAGAAGGTAACTGGAGGCACCTAAGCAAGGAAAGACCGAAGTCTTGTAAGTCCACATTCAGGAGATAGGCTAGAGGAGGCGTCACTGACAGGCTGGAATCAGGGCTGGTGGCAAGCGAAGATCATGGCAAGCAATGTAGAACTCTGGACACAGAGTAATCTGTAGTGTAGTCGATCAAGGCAATGGTCAGGGCATGGAGAAGGCAGGCGTAGAGCTGCTGGTTCTTCTGGAGTGTCTTCAGGCTCAAAGGATAGTGATAGGGCATCTGTCCGGAGCTTTTTATCGGCTGGGCGATAACGAAGTTCAAAATCAAATCTGGAAAAGAACAAGGCCCATCGAGCCTGGCAGGCACTGAGACATTGTGCTTGACTTATATCTTCCAGATTCTTATGATCAGTGAACACAGTAAATTTGTGTTGTGTACCCTCTAGCCACAGGCGCCACTCTTAGCCAATTTTATGGCGAGCAGCTCACGATCCCCGATGCTGTAATTTTGCTCTGCGGATGAAAATGTTCGGGAGTAGAAGGAACAAGGAACTATGGTACCAGAGGCAGTGCATTGGCTCAGGACTGCCCCAGCCCCAATGGCGGAGGCGTTAACTTCAACTATAAATGGGCGGTTCGGGTCAGGATGGTGCAGACAGGCCCCCTTCTGGAAGACTTTCTTCAGATGATGGAAGGCAGTAATGGCCTCAGGGGGCTAATTTCGTGTGTCTTGGCCTTTACGGGTCAAGGCTGTGAACAGAGCAGCCAAGGTAGAATAGTGTAGGATGAAGTGACGATAGTAGTTGTGGAATCCCAAGAAGCGCTGGAGCGCTTTGAGGCCCACAGGTTGTGGCCAATCCCGGATTCCCTTTAGTTTGGCTGGATCCATAGAGAAGCCCTGCCGAGAGATTATATAGCCAAGAAATGGTAGACTGGATTTCTCAAACAGGCATTTTTCCAATTTCGCAAACAGATGGTTTTTACGGAGATACTGGAGGACGGTTCATACGTCAGCACGATGAGTGTCAAGGTCTTTGGAAAAGACGAGGATGTCGTTCAGATAAGCCACTACTTTGGTGTACAATAGGTCTCTGAAGATTTTGTTCATCATTCGTTGGAATACTGCGGGCGCATTACAGAGGCCAAAGGGCATCACCAAGTATTCATAGTGCCCATCCCGGGTCTTAAAGGCAGTTTTCCAAATGTCATCGGGATGGATTCTTACCAGGTTATATGCCCCACGTAAATCCAGCTTCGTAAATATGGAGGCACCCCGGAGACAGTCAAATAATTTGGAAATTAATGGCAAGAGATATTTATCCTTACGAGTGATTGAGTTGAGGCCACAGTAGTCAAAACATGGCCTAAGTGACCCATGTAATAAAAAAATAGTAAACCGACGTGATATGTACCAGTACATGAACATCGGTATATAAAAGCCTTTAAATAAATAAATAAATCTTTCTTGGTCACAAAAAAGAATCCTGCCCCAGTGGGAGACGTAGATGGGTGAATGAATCCCTAAGCAAGATTTTCCTGGATATATTCCGTCATTGCCTTTGTCTCAGGCAGAGACAGATGGTAGGTGCATCCACGAGGAGGCGTGGTTCCTGGAAAGAGATTGATTGGACAATCAAACCTTCAGAGAGGCAGAAAGAGGTTGGCCCTTTGTTTAGAGAACATGTCCTCAAAGTCTGCATAAGGAGCAGGTATGCCAGAAGACATAGTAGCCAGAGGGACCACAGGAGGTGGTGTCACTTTCTGAAGACAGGACTGGTGGCAGGTGAGACTCCACTCCACCAGTTGCAATGAACCTCAGTTGAATTGGGGAGAATGCATCTGTAGCCAGGGGAGTCTAAGCACTATGGGATGGATGGATTTCTCCAACACTAGTAATTCAAGTACCTCAGTATGGAACGCCCCAGTGCATAACTGGACAGGTTCCGTAGTCAAGGAAATTCGGCTGGGTAATGGTTCTC
Source organism: Rhinatrema bivittatum (assembly GCF_901001135.1). Lineage (NCBI taxonomy): Eukaryota > Metazoa > Chordata > Amphibia > Gymnophiona > Rhinatrematidae > Rhinatrema > Rhinatrema bivittatum. Next base: position 540,024,120 of record NC_042616.1, on the reverse strand, counting down.
CAAAGATTGAAGCAATGCATTGTGATGTATCAAGCGAACAGGTCTTTATACCCAAAAGCTGAACAAGGTCCTTGAGAATAACATTACCTCCTGCTCCGGAGTCTACCAGAGCAAGAACTGGGAAGGATCGAGAATCCCAGATCAGAGTAACTGGTACAGATAACTGAGGGGCCGGAGAAGTCACACCCAAGTTCAGGACCCCTAATGAACTCGGGCCAAGGAGTTTCTCGGACGTATAGGGCACATCTGTAGATGGTGGCCAGGTGCTCCGAAATACAGACACAGACTGGTTTGTCTCCGCTGGAGATGCTCTTCCAGTGTCAGCCACCCATGACCCAACTGCATAGGCTCTTCTATCTTGACCACTCTGGTATCGCTGCCGAAAGCAGGGTTGGAAATGGGTGGTGAACAGGAGCAAAACTGTGTAGGTTTCTTGGGCATCCAACTCTCCCGGTGACGCTCTTGAAGACGATGGTCGATTCGGCCTGCCAAGTCTATAAGGTCCTCCAAAGAGGAAGGGAGCTCCTGTGCAGCCAGCTCATCTTTCAGCTGCGGGGAGAGTCCATCCAGGTAGATAGCTTGGAGGTAGTCTTCCTACCAAGGGGGCTCAGTAGCCAAAGTCAAAACTCAATGGTATAATCAAAGAGACTTCTTTGACCTTGTCGAAGGTGCAGTAAGGTGCACCGGGAGAGTGCTTGCCACAGCATGTCACCCAGGATCACCAAACGTTCGTCTGAATACAGCCACAAATTGAGCCAGTTCTTTCAGCAGTGCGTCTGAGCCCACAGGGGAGAAGCCCGGGCCAGCGCCTTCCCTTCAAGGCGGGAGAGGATAAAGGTGACTTTAGTGAACTTGTCCTGGAAGACAGAGGGCTGTAGAGCAAATTGCATGTAACATTGGTTTATAAACCCTCTACAGAGTCTAGAGTTGCCATTGAAGCGCCGGGGCTTTGGAAGTGCCAACAAGGCTCGAGGCATTGATGGAGGTGGCTGTGGATGAGGAGGAGCCAGAAGAGGAACTGGGTTATTTGTAATGGCATCAAGCCGGGCGTGGAGATGATCTGTGGAAGAGGCCAGTGCCTCAAGAAACTGCTGCTGTTCTTGTACCTTAGAGGCCAGGCCAGGGGTGGCCTGAAGGGCACGTAGGTCCACGAAGTCCATGGCCTTTGCAACCTGTTGCATTGGAGGTGGACCCTTGGGCTGAGGTGGGGTTGAAGCAACCAGTAGGAAGGGACCTATGGGTCCCCACTGTCAGCAGGTGGAGTGGGCTAAAGATAGAGGCTGCTGGAGCTTCACCTATACCAGCCCTCATTCCCCGCGGTTTGAGCCTTTGGGTGCCGGGGCCAGCAGGACTTAGGTGGGCCTTGAGGTTGGTTCATGAAGTAAGGTATTTCAGCCCAGAGATAGCAATCAATAATGGCATAGTCCTACCCTGGACAGGGTTCAGTACAGGAACTCAGGCACCAATGGAACAGAAGGTAACTGGAGGTGCCTAAGCAAGGAAAGACCGAAGCCTTGTAAGTTCACATTCAGGAGATAGGCTAGAGGAGGTGTCACTGACAGACTGGAATCAGGGCTGGCAGCAAGCAAAAGTCATGGCAAGCAATGTAGAACTCTGGACATGGAATAATCTGTAGCATAGTCAATCAAGGCAATGGTCAGGGCACGGAGAAGGCATGCATAGTCAATCAAGGCAATGGTCAGAGCACGGTGAAGGCAGACGTAGTAAATCAAGGCAATAGTCAGGGCACGGAGAAGTCAGGCATAGTCAATCAAGGCAATGGTCAGGGCACGGAGAAGGTAGGCGTGGTCAAATTAGCCAACGTCAAGGTTGGAGACAGACAGAAGAGTAGTCAAACATAGCAAAGGTCCAGAGTTAGAGACAGGCTGAAGAGTAGTCAAATGTACCAAAGATCTGGGGTTGGAGAAAGGCTGAAGAGTAGTCAAACAAAGCCGAGTCAAAATCCAGAAAGTCAGTCCAACACATAGACAGGGCAGGAATGAGGAAGACAGGAACTGGGAACCACAGCAGACAGGAACACGACGTAGAGACGATTCTCTATCAGCAACGAGTACGAGGAGACCTGTTGCAAAGGCAACACTGTAGAGCGAGGCCTGAGCTTCTATACCTGAAGAGTCTGATGTCAGCATCCGGGGCCGTGGCCAGGTTCCCGCCATGGGCCCTTTAAAATAATCAGCGATGTGGGCGCTTGCCTAGGGAGGGGGATGGCGCTGATGGCAGCGTCTCTCCGCATGCCACGCGGAGATGCCTGACGAGCAGGTGCATCTTGGCTAGCAACACTGGGGACCATGGCAGAGCTGGAAGCACCAGAGGTGACCTGAGGTCAGAGCTGGTGGCCCACCACTACCAGTGAAGAGGAACCAGGAACTAGAGTCCGTACAAGAAGGTGAGAGGGCTGCGCCACGGGTCTGCCACAGCCGGCACCCGTAACAATTTGATTACCTCACTTGTCGTATTCCTTTCCAGATCATTTATAAATATATTGAAAAGCACGGGTCCCAGTACAGATCCCTGAGGCACTCCACTGCCCATCCCCTTCCACTGAGAAAATTATACATTTAATCTTACTCTCTATATCCTGCCTTTTAACCAGTTTGTAATCCACTAAAGGACATCGCCATCTATCCCATGACTTTTTACTTTTCCTAGAACCCTCTCATGAGGAACTTTGTCAAATGTCTTCTGAAAATCCAAATACACTGCATCTACTAGTTCACCTTTATCTACATGTTTATTAACCCCTTCAAAAATGTGAAGCAGATTTGTGAGGCAAGACTTGCCTTGGGTAAAGCCAAGCTGACTTTGTTCTATTAAACCATGCCTTTCTATATGTGCTGTGATTTTGATCTTTAGAATACTTTCCACTATTTTTCCTGGCACTGAAGTCAGGCTAACTGGCCTATAGTTTCCCGGATCACTCCTGGAGCCCTTTTTAAATATTGGGGTTATATTAGCCACCCTCCAGTCTTCAGGTACAATGGATGATAGGTTACAAATTTTTACTAATAGATCTGAAATTTCATTTTTTAGTTCCTCAGAACTCTGGGATGTATACCATCTGGTCCAGGTGATTTACTACTCTTCAGTTTGTCAATCAGGTCTACCACATCTTCTAGGTTCACCATGATTGGTTCAGTCCATCTGAATGATTATCCATGAAAACCTTCTCCGGAACGGGTATCTCCCCAACATACTCTTCAGTAAACATCGAAGCAAAGAAATTGTTTAATCTTTCTGTGATGTCTTTAACTTCTCTAAGTGCCCCTTTAACCCCTTGATCATCTAACGGTCCAACTGGCTTCTTCGCAAGTTTTTTGCGCTGGATATATTTAAAAAAGCTTTTACTGTGAGTTTTTGCCTCTACGGCCAACTTCTTTTTAAATTCTCTCTTAGCCTGTCTTATCAATGTCTTACATTTAACTTGCCAACACTTATGCTTTATCCTATTTTCTTCTGTTGGGTCCTTCTTCCAATTTTTTGAATGAAGATCTTTTGGCTAAAATAGCCTCTTTCAACTCACCTTTTAACTATGCCGGTAATCATTTTGCCTGCCTTCCACCTTTCTTAATGTGTGCAATACATCTGGTCTGTGCTTCTAGGATGGTATTTTTTAACTATGTCCATGCCTCTTCCACACTTTTTATCTTTGTAGCGGCTTCTTTCAGTTTTTTTCTATTTTTCTCATTTTATCAAAGTTTCTCTTTTGAAAGTTTAGCAGTAGAGCCATGGATTTACTTACTGTCCCCCTTCCAATCATTAATTCTAATTTGATCATATTATGATCACTATTGCCAAGTGGCCCCACCACCGTTACCTCTCTCCCCAAATCCACTGAGAATTAGATCTAAAATTGCTCCCTCTCTCATCGATTCCTGAACAAATTGCTCCATAAAACTGTCATTTATTCCATTCAGTAACTTTTTCTCTCTAGCATGCCCTGATGTTACATTTACCCAGTCAATATTGGGATAATTGTAATCTCCCATTATTAATGCACTATCAATTTGGTTAGATTCCCTAATTTCTCTTAGTATTTCACTGTCCGTCTCACCATCTTGGCCAGGTAGAAGATAGTATACTATTATCACTATACTCTTCCCCAACACACAAGGGTTTTTAGTCTCAGGCAGGAGACTCTATGCCATCCCTGTTAGACTCTATGCCATCCTGGACATAAAGCACCAGTCTGCCTCCCAGATGCTCCTCTCTGTCAATTGCGATATAATTTGTGCCCCGACATGGTTATCCTCCTTCCACCATGTCTCTGAGATGCCAATTAAATCTATGTCATTATTCACTGCCACACATTCTAAGTTTCCCATTTTATATCTTAGACTTCTGGCATTAGCATACAAATATTTCAAAGTGTGTTTTTTGTTTGTATTTTAATTCTACTTTTTAATTGATAGAGATAAATTCGAATTTTTTAGCTCAGGTAAGTTTTTAATTACAGGCACTTGGACTACTTTTCTTATTATTTGAACCTCACTTTTGGGATGCCCTAATTCTAATGCATCATTGGTATCCTTTGAAGATACCCTCCTCCGAACCATGAGCTGCTGAGCGACTGACGCCTTTCCCCTTTGTTCTAGTATAAAAGCTGCTCTATCTCCTTTTTAAAGGTTAGCACCAGCAGTCTGGTTCCACCCTGGTTAAAGTGGATCCCATCCCTTCAGAAAAGACTCCCCCTTCCCCAAAAGGTTCCCCAGTTCCTTACAAAACTGAATTCCTCTTCCTTGCACCATTGTCTCATCCACACTTTGAGACTCTGGAGCTCTGCCTGCCTGTGGGGACCTGCGCATGGGACAGGGAACATTTCAGAGAATGCTACCCTGGAGGTTCTAGATTTCAACTTTCTACCTAAAAACCTAAATTTAGCTTCCAGAACCTCCACCCACATTTTCCTATGTCGTTGGAGCCCACATGTACCATGACAGCCATCTCCTCCCCAGCACTGTCTAAAATCCTATCTAGGTGATGCGTGAGGTCCACCACCTTTGCACCAGGTAGGCATGTTACCATGCGGTCCTCATGCCTAACAGCCACCCAGCTGTCTACATTCCTAATAATCAAATCACCAACTAAGACTGCTGAACTAACTCTTCCCACCTGGGCAGTAGCCCTGGGAGACACATCCTCGGTGCGAAAAGACAATGCACCAACTAGAGATCAGGTCCTTGCTACAGGATCCTTTCCTGCTGCACCAGGCTGATGTTCTCCAATCATGAGACCTTCTTCCTCCAAGGCAGCACCAGGGCTGCCAGTCTGAAGTTGGGACTTGGCTACTATGTCCCTGAAGGTCTCATCCATATTCCTCTCTGTCTGCCTCAGCTCCTCCAGGTCTGCCACTCTAGCCTCCAGAGATAAGACTCATTCTCTGAGAGACAGGAGCTCTTTGCATTGGATGCACAAGTACATCTTCTCATAGGCAGGTAAAAAATTATACATGTGACGCTCTATGCAAAAGACTGGGAAGCCCCCCTCTTGCTGCTGGACTGCTGCCTTCATCTCAAATTTGTTCAGTTCCTAGTTAAGATTTAGGTTGCTGAGGGAGTATGAATGTGTTTAATTAGCGTCCTTTAAATGCGTTAGAGGTGGGTACTAACAGACTATTAAAAAAATAGCACACTGACTTCTGTTTATTAACTGCCTCACTAACTATTAAAAGCACAAGCACACTAATTAATAGAGATGTGAATCGTGTCCTCGATCGTCTTAACGATCGATTTCAGCTGGGAGGGGGAGGGAATCGTATTGTTGCCGTTTGGGGGGGGGGTAAAATATCGTGATAAATCGTTAAAATCGTTAAAACCCGCTAAAATCGTTAAAACCCGCTAAAACCCACCCCTGACCCTTTAAATTAAATCCCCCACCCTCCCGAACCCCCCCCCAAATAACTTAAATTACCTGGTGGTCCAGCGGTGGTCCGGAACGGCAGCGGTCCGGAACGGGCTCCTGCTATTGAATCTTGTTGTCTTCAGCCGGTGCCATTTTCCAAAATGGCGCCGAAAAATGGCGGCGGCCATAGACCAACAGGATTCGACGGCAGGAGGTCCTTCCGGACCCCCGCTGGACTTTTGGCAAGTCTTGTGGGGGTCAGGAGGCCCCCCCCAAGCTGGCCAAAAGTTCCTGGAGGTCCAGCGGGGGTCAGGGAGCGATTTCCCGCCGCGAATCGTTTTCCGTACGGAAAATGGCGCCAGCAGGAGATCGACTGCAGGAGGTCGTTCAGCGAGGCGCCGGAACCCTCGCTGAACGACCTCCTGCAGTCGATCTCCTGCCGGCGCCATTTTCCGTACGGAAAACGATTTGCGGCGGGAAATCGCTCCCTGACCCCCGCTGGACCTCCAGGAACTTTTGGCCAGCTTGGGGGGGGCCTCCTGACCCCCACAAGACTTGCCAAAAGTCCAGCGGGGGTCCGGAAGGACCTCCTGCCGTCGAATCCTGTTGGTCTATGGCCGCCGCCATTTTTCGGCGCCATTTTGGAAAATGGCGCCGGCTGAAGACAACAAGATTCAATAGCAGGAGCCTGTTCCAGACCGCTGCCGTTCCGGACCACCGCTGGACCACCAGGTAATTTAAGTTATTTGGGGGGGGGGTTCGGGAGGGTGGGGGATTTAATTAAAAGGGTCGGGGGTGGGTTTTAGCGGGTTTTAGTGTGCCGGCTCACGATTCTAACGATTTTGTAACGATAAATCGTTAGAATCTCTATTGTATTGTGTTTCATAACGGTTTAAGACGATATTAAAATTATCGGACGATAATTTTAATCGTCGTAAAACGATTCACATCCCTACTAATTAATATACCCCAATAGTTTACTTCTCCCCAATAATTAAAAAAAATTTTCCAAGCAAAACTTACTGATTCCTTTCAGCCACCAGCAAGGTAATCTTCTTCTCTCAGTGCTCTCATCAGGAACTTACAGAGTTATGGGATAGGAGGCAATGTCCTATTGAGGACTGGTAACTGGCTAAAAATAGAAAGAAGAGAGAAGGACTGAATGATAATTTCTCTCAGAAGGGTAAAAAGTGGAGTATTCTTGGGATCTGTACTAGGGTTGGTGTTTTTTTTTTAATATATTTATAATTGATTTGGAAAAGGGTGTGATGAGTGAGATGATCAAATCTGCATATGACACAAAATTATTCAAAGTAGTTAAATCACAAAGTGATAGTGAGGAATTGCAAGAGATCTTACAAGATAGGGGGACTGGGCAACTAAAGGGCAGATGAAATTGAATGTAGTCAATTGCAAAGTAATGCATATAGGGAAGAATAATCCAAAGTATAGTTCTATAATTCTTAGTTCCATATTAGGCTTCACCATCCAGGAAAAGGATCTTAAAGTCACCAGGGCAATATTTTGAAACACTCAGCTCAGAGTGCAGCAGCGGTCAAAAAAAGAAAATAGAATGTTAGGTATTATAAGAAAAGGAATGGAAAATAAAACAAAGGATATCATAATGCCTCTGTACTGATCCAGGGTACAATTGCACCTTGAGTATTGTGTGCAGTCCTAGTCATCCCATCTCAAAAAAGATATAGCAGAACTAGAAAAGGTACAGAAAAGGGTAACCAAAATGATAATGGGCTGGATAAACTCACCAATGAGGAAAAGCTAAACAGGTTAGGGCTTTTCAGCCTGAAGAAGGGATGACTGAGAGGACAAATGATAGAGGCCTATAAAATCATGAGTGGGGTGGAACAAGCAAACAGAGAATAGTTACTTTATTTACTAGGGATGTGAATCGTTTTTTGACGATTTAAAATATCATCCGATATATTTTAAATCATCAAAAATCGTTAGAGGCAATATTTAATAGGAATTCCCCCGATTTATCGTCAAAAATCGTAAATCGGGGGAAGGGGGAGGGGAAGGGGGAGGGCGGGAAAACCGGCACACTAAAACATCCCTAAAACCCACCCCGACCCTTTAAAATAAATCCCCCACCCTCCCAAACCCCCCCAAAATGTCTTAAATTACCTGGGGTCCAGTGGGGGGGTCCCATTGTGATCTTCCACTCTCGGGCCACGGGTGCATTGATAGAAATGGCGCCGGCGCTACCTTTGCCCTGACAGGGCAAAGGTAGCGCTGGCGCCATTTTGCTTCCTGTCCCCCGACATCACGAGCGTAGGAGATCGTTCCCGGACCCCCGCTGGACCCCCAGGGACTTTTGGCCAGCTTGGGAGGGCCTCCTGACCCCCACAAGACTTGCCAAAAGTCCAGCGGGGGTCCAGGAATGACCTCCTGCACTCGAATCGTGTTGCCGTATGGCCGGCACCATTTTGCAATATGGCCGGCGCCATTTTGCAAAATGGCGCCGACAGTACGGCATGGTCGGCGCCATTTTGCTGTACGGCAAAACGATTCGAGTTTAGGAGGTCATTCCCGGACCCCCGCTGGACTTTTGGAAAGTCTTGTGGGGGTCAGGAGGCCCCCCAAGCTGGCCAAAAGTCCCTGGGGGTCCAGCGGGGGTCCGGGAGCGATCTCCTATGCTCGTGACATCGGGGGATAGGAACCAAAATGGCGCCGGCGCTACCTTTGCCCTGTCATATGACAGGGCAAAGGTAGTGCCGGCGCCATTTTCTATCCACGCACCCGTGGCCCGAGAGTGGAAGATCACAATGGGACCCCCCCACTGGACCCCAGGTAATTTAAGACATTTGGGGGGAGTTCGGGAGGGTGGGGGATTTATTTTAAAGGGTCGGGGTGGGTTTTAGGGTTGTTTTAGTGTGCCGGTTTTCCCGCCCTCCCCGATTTACGATTTACACGATATTTACAAAAACAAAACTGCAACGATTCGATTCCCTCCCCCCCCCCAGCCGAAATCGATCATTAAGACGATCGATCACACGATACACATCTCTATTATTTACTCTTCACAATAGTACTAAGATTAGGGGACACTCCAGCTCCCTTCTACTTTTATTTAGCATATTATAATTACCGGCCCTCGTTTTCTTCAAGAATGCTGACTACGGGATAGTTTCTTTGCACGGCTTTACACTATTTGCCGTGTTCACTCTTTACACTATCTCTTCTCTCAGTGAGTGCCTTTTAATTTATTCCTTGTTGCTAAACTGCTTTGTAAAATTGCAATATCCTTTCCTCTTTGGTACATGCCTCTGTAACATTTTCTTTTTATATCCATGTAGCAAACAGTTGAACAGGCTTTTAGACTTTTTTTATTCTCTGTCCTTCTGCATCTCCATTCTAGATGGTACAGTAAACAATTTGACGGGTCAGTGTTGGACACCCACCAATCCTTTCTGACGCTGTACAAAATGTCGGCTTTAAGTTTTTGAAGTTTTGTTATGAAAGCCCGCCACAACCTTAATCCTGAAATTCATTACTAAGGGATGATCCATGTTTTTTCAACTTTTCCAGTTGCTCAGTTCTTCATTTATTTTCTTGCCAAAATACTAAATTATCACCCTCCGAGGTCCTCCTGTTTGGAGGTTTCACGTGTATGCGCTGTTTCAAGGTTTGTTATATTTTATACACTTCTCCCCACCTGCTTAGTTATCTCAACCACTCTGTCCCATTAACCACCTTTTCCCCTCCCCTCCCCCTTGCTTTACCCATTGCTTCCCCCTCCTTCCCCTTCCCCCGGCTTCTGTACTTCTAACAAGTTTTTCTTTGTATTGTAGACTTTGGAAGCTAGGGTGACAGTTCCTCTAGCAGCTGTGGTTTAGAATGTATACACTTGTGATCTACCTCTGCCTGGTATACTCTGCTTTTCCTCTTTTTCTATAAATTATTGTTTGTACTATTTAAAAAAACTTTCTGTGCTAGCCTGTTCAATACTGATTAATGTGTTTGCATTCACAGATGTAAACACCTGTTGGTCCCCCTGATGCAGCCTTGATTTGAAGCATAGCTGTGTCAGGGCTTACTTGGATAATGAGTGCACATTGTATTACAAGCATCTTCTTGTTTGCTTTAAATAAATACATCTATGGATATGTCATGAACAGTAATGTATTATTATTTTTTGCCACACATCCTTTGGGGTACATTTTAAAACATAGCGTGTGCATGTACTTTTGTATGCACGTATCTTATAAAATCCGGGGTCGGCGTGAGCAAGGGGGTGCACATTTGGGCAACTTGCGCGTGCCGAGCCCTGCACGCACTGCACGTTCCCTCCGAGGCCGCACCGAAATCGGAGCGGCCTCAGAGGGAACTTTCCTTCCACCTCCCCCAACCTTCCCCTCCCTTTCCCTACCTAACCCATCCCCCCAGCCCTATCTAAACCCCCCCTACCTCTGTCTCACAAGTTACGCCTGCTTGAAGCAGCCGTAACTTTGGGTGCGCCGGACCGGCTGCCGCCCGCTATGTTCCGGTCCGGGGCTGGTCCGGAGGCTGCGGCCACTCCCCTGGAATGCCCCCGGACTGAAACCACACCCATGGCACTGCCCCCGGATGACGCACCGACTGTGTCACGCCCCCCGACACGCCCCCTGATGATGCGCCGACCGCGTCACACCCCCCCCCGACACGCCCACCCCAAGAAAGCCCTGGGACTTGCGCCCATCCCGGGGCTTTGCACGCACCGGAAGCCTATGCAATATAGGCTCGGCATGCGCAGGGGCATTTTATAAGGGTTACGCTCGAACCTTATGCACGTAACCCTTTTAAAATCCAGCCCTTTGTGTTTGATATTCATCCATATGTGTGTGTTGTCTACTCTCATTTGTAGAGAGATACCCATGCCAGAAATGATATTCAAAAGTGATGATTCAGCAGCACTGAAACAAATCTCAGTGCACCTAGAAGGTGTAAAAGGGCAAATTGACAAACCAAAGAGTAGCAAATCACCTGGACCAGATGCTATACATTCCAGAGTATTGAAAGAACTAAACAATGAAATTGCTGACCTGCAATTAATAATTTGTAGACTATCATTAAAATTGTCTATGGTACCTGAAGACTGAAGAGTTGCCAAAATAATCCCAATTTTCAAAAAGTGATCAAGAGGTGATCCAGGAAACTACAGGCCAGTTAGTCTGACATTTGTGTCAGGCAAAATGTTAGAAACTATCATGAAGAACAGAATTGTTAAATACATAGATAGTGTTACGGCCATGGCTGCTGTGCAACCGCCTCACCACCAGGGGTCCTTCTATCCTTCTAGAACTGGCTCTCCTGACGGGCCCAGTCCATCTCCCTTGTTCACTCTATGTTCTGGACTTTCCTTTATATCCCTGCCTGGCAGTTCCCTCGGTGCTTCGGCATCGAGCTCGCCTGGGCTCCCTGCTCTAGCCTTCCTTGCTTTGCTGTGCGTGTGGTCCTTGGGCCTTGCCTTGCCTTGCGCTGCGTGTGGCCTTCGGGCCTTCTGCCCTGCTTTGCCTTGCCTTACGCTGTGTGCGGCCTTCGGGCCTTCTACCCTGCTTTGCCTTGTCTTGCACTGTGTGCGGCCTTCGGGTTCTCTGCCCTGCCGTAGGTGTGTGGCCTTCGGGCCCTCTGCCCTGCCATGTGAGTGAGGCCTTCGGGCCCTTTGCTCTGCAGTGTGAATGAGGCCTTCGGGTCTGCTGTCCTACTGTGTGTGTGTGTGGCCTTCGGGCCCTCTGCCCTGCCGTGTGTGTGTGGCCTTCGGGCTCTCTGCCTTACTGCTAGGTACCTTGACCCAGCCTGGACTCTGACACTGTTGCCTACTGCCTGCCCTGATCCAGCCTGCACTCTGACACTGTTGCCTGCTGCCTGCCCTGACCCAGCCTGGACTCTGACACTGTTGCCTGCCGTCTGCCCTGACCCAGCCTGGAATTTGACACTGCTTCCAGCCTTACTCTGCTCCACTGTCACCATCATCAGAGACTTTCCAGCCATCCCTATCTCTCTCTACCTGGAGTCACTCCAGAAGGTGGTGTTCACAACACCAGAACACAGCCCGAGCGTAACAAATAGGTATAGTTTAATGGGACAAAGCCAATATGGATTTAGCCAAGGGAATCCTTGCTTCACCAATCTGCTACACTTTTTTGAGGATGTAAATAAACATGTGGATAATAGTGAACCTGTGGATATAGTGTATTTGGAATTCCAGAAAGCATTTGATAAAGTCCCTTATGAGAGACTTCTTAGGAAATTAAAAAGTCATGAGATAGGGAAAAGTATCCTATCGTGGACTGGGAACTGGTTAAAAAATAGAAGATAGAATGTAGGGCTAAATGGTAAATTTTTTCAGTGGAGAAAGGTGAATTCTGGAGTGCCCCAATGATCTGTTCTGGGAACACTGCTTTTTTTTTAAATTTATACTTTATTGATATTTCAAATGCATAACAATATCCAACAGGAATTTGAATACATAAACAATAAAACAGTGATTATAACATCTGTCTGTGTGTCAGGGAGTGAAAAGGAGAAGGGATGGGTAGAGGATGCGGAAGGGGAATACATTGACTTGTCACTTTGGAACACTGCGTTTTAATATATTTAGAAATGACCTGAAAATGGGAACAACGAGTTTGGTGATCAAATTTGCAGATGATACAAAATTAATCAAAGTTGTGAAATCACAAGAGGACTGTGTGAAATTGCAACAGGACCCTACAAAATTTGGAGACTGGGCATGCAAATGGCAAATGAAATTTAATGTGGACAAGTGCAAAGTGATGCACTTAGGGAAACATAACCCATATTATTGCTACAATGCAAGGTTCCACATTAAGAGTCTCCATTCAGGAAAATGATCTCAGTGTCATCATTAAGTTGAAATCTTCTGCTCAGTGTGCAACAACAGTCAAGAAAGCAAATATAATGCTAGAAATTATTCACTCTATGATGTGAGCTTATCTTCAGTAGTAAGTGCTATTCTGATCACCATTTCTCAAAAACAATATAGGAAAAATAGAAAATGTACAGAGAAGGGCAACAAAAGTGATAAAGAGGATGGAATGATTCCCCTATGAGAAAAGACTAAAGAGGTTACGTCTCTTCAGCTTGGAGAAGAGATGGCTGAGGGAGATATGATAGAGGTCTATCAAATAAAAATTTGAATGGAATGAGTAAATGTTAATCGGTTACTTTCTCTTTCAAAGAGTACAAAGACTAAGGGACCACAGTGAAGTTACTAGGCAACACATTTAAAACTTATAAGAGAAAATATTTTTTTTCTCAATGCATAATTAAGCTCTGGAATTTGTTGCCAGAGGATGTGGTGAAAGCTATTATTGTAGTTACATTTAATAAATGTTTGGACAAGTTCCTGGATGAAAAGTCCATAAACAGAAATCCACTGCTTATCTCTGGGATAAGTAGCTTGGAATCTGACTATCCCATGGGATCCTGCAGGTATTTGCGACCTGAATTGGCCACTGTTGGAAATAGGGTATGGGGCTTGATGGATCTTTGGTCTGACCCAGTATGGAAAGTTTTATGTTCTTATTTTGTAATGGCAATGGCATAAACCTCTCAAGAGTGCACAAGAGAGGCAAAGTAGCACCTAGTGTGTCATGAACAGCAGAAGGCACCATGAGGGGGAACAAAACACCCAAAGAGGCAGGAAAACCCCACGGCAGATACAGAGGGTCAAAGCAGCAAAAGGAGTGGCATGAAGATTCCTATGGGAGTGCCTTGGGGGGGGGGGGGTCTCTTTGGAACAGAATTTTTAGTGATTGTGAAGATGCAGAAGGATAATGTCAGTAAAATTAAAGCTGAAGCTGCTCAGACCTATAAATATCATGTTAGGCTTAAAGCTGAAATATACCAAAGGTCAGTGCCTGCATTCCATCTATGCTCCAGTAATCAATTCACAAGAATATAGTATTTGGCATATTACATAAGATATAGTACTAATGAATTGAAAGAATTTATGTTAATGAAGTAACTAACTCATTGGTGACTAACAGGGTTATTCATTAAAATGTGATGGGCCATTATTGCATGCATTAGTGCGATATCGCATGCGATAACGCCCTAACGCATGTTTTAACTACCGCATTGCGACGTTAAGATTTATATAGAGGAAAGGGAAGGGGGATAGAGCAGGGTCTGGGTAGGGTTAATAACATTTTGATGCCGATACCGCTGCGGGCAATAATGTTTTACACATTATTGCCGATATTAGCACTGGAAATACAACACCTTTTGCTGTGGCGCTATGGGGGCGATAGTGGGCAGCACGGCCTCAACTGCGGTGGTCGAAAATGCACCGCCGCAATGCAGCCACCGGCTCAGTATCACCCCCCACCCCTTTTTTTTTGTGACTCATCATTCCACTGTGTGTAATTATAGCAGAATGATGAATCCCGGGGTAAGTTTGAAGGGTGGGAGGACATTGATATATATATATATATATATATATATATATATAACCCATTGTATGATGTCATGAACTCTGAGTTCTGCATTTGCTTTACCTTTCTATGGTGATCTGCAGTTCTCCTAAGATATCTTACTAACAAAGATTAATTTATTTTGCTGACTTGTTGGTATTAAGTGTTTCTTATAGCCCAAAACACCCCAAAACATCATAAGAGATGCAAAGTAGTGATAAACACAGTGGCAAGAACACCCCATGATTCTAAATGAAGGGGAAAAGGACATCAACTAAATTGGTACAAAGCCCTAGGCAGGGAGAAGCCAGAAGAAATCCTTGGAGCTAGACTCATGCTGTTTCCATAGGGCATCATTAGGGAAAGGAACTGGCAATTCAGGCTTTGAGTTGGTCTTCTGCTTTGCTTTGTATAATCTCAGCCTTGTCAGTATCATCTGCCTCCTCTACTTCCTCACTGAAGACTAAGATTCTACTGACTAGAGGATCTAAATTCTCTTCATCATCCTCTAGCTATTCAATAGGGATGTGAATCGTTTTAGGACGATTAAAATTATCGTCCGATAATTTTAATATCGTCTTAAACCGTTATGGAACACAATACAATAGAGATTCTAACGATTTATCGTTATAAATCGTTAGAATCGTGAGCCGGCACACTAAAACCCCTTAAAACCCACCCCCGACCCTTTAAATTAAATCCCCCACCCTCCCGAACCCCCCCCCAAATGACTTAAATAACCTGTGGGTCCAGCGGTGGTCCGGAACGGCAGCGGTCCGGAACGGGCTCCTGCTACTGAATCTTGTTGTCTTCAGCCGGCGCCATTTTCCAAAATGGCGCCGAAAAATGGCGGCGGCCATAGACGAACACGATTGGAAGGCAGGAGGTCCTTCCGGACCCCCGCTGGACTTTTGGCAAGTCTTGTGGGGGTCAGGAGGCCCCCCCCAAGCTGGCCAAAAGTTCCTGGAGGTCCAGCGGGGGTCAGGGAGCGATTTCCCGCCGCGAATCGTTTTTGTACGGAAAATGGCGCCGGCAGGAGATCGACTGCAGGAGGTCATTCAGCGAGGCGCCGGAACCCTCGCTGAATGACCTCCTGCAGTCGATCTCCTGCCGGCGCCATTTTCCGTACGAAAACGATTTGCGGCGGGAAATCGCTCCCTGACCCCCGCTGGACCTCCAGGAACTTTTGGCCAGCTGAAGACAACAAGATTCAGTAGCAGGAGCCCGTTCCAGACCGCTGCCGTTCCGGACCGCCGCTGGACCCGCAGGTTATTTAAGTCATTTGGGTGGGGGATTTAATTTAAAGGGCCGGGGGTGGGTTTTTAGGGGGTTTTAATGTGCCGGTTTTGCGATTTTACGTTTTTTCGATTTTTCACGATATTTTACCCCCCCAAACGGCAACAATACGATTCCCTCCCCCTCCCAGCCGAAATCGATCGTTAAGACGATCGAGGACACGATTCACATCTCTACTATTCAATATCCTGTGATTCAAGGAATCCAGGGTCTGATTCTTCTTTGTATTCAGTTTTTGCAAATATTGCCTCCATTTCATGAGAAGCATTAATAATAATGGAGGAGAGCGGTCTTGACACTTCTACACATGATGATTCCTGTATCCTTGTGGAGTATGTGTGGAGTGTAGCAGGGATTTGTCTACCATTGAGAGTGTACGCCAATTGTCCATCTTGCTAACGTAGCTTTGGGTGCTGCTTCACCCTTTTGGAATCCTCCAAACAGCACAATCTGTCTGACTTCCTGAAGAGATTTGTCATCTTTAGGTATCATAACAGAATGTGACACACATCCAGGAGATGGGGGTCTTTTATCCTGCCCCTTATATTCTTTTCTTCTAAGGGCTGGTAGAAACATCATCTGAATCATGTGGAAAGGAGACACAACCTTTGAAATACTTTGAGGATACTGGTTGGAAAGTGGCTGAATGAGACCAAAATAACAAGTAGGGTTCTCTATAAAAGACAGTCTATAAATCTGAAATGTGCCAAATGGAGAAAATTGCCACCAAAAAGGAAGCTGTTAATGAAAGATCCTTCAGGAATGCTTGCCTTAAGGGATAAAAGGGTGCCCCTAATAGTGTTTTGAACGCCAGGTTGAGAATGATCAGCTGTAGGATGATCGTATATACTTCACATCTTTTAAGATGTGCACTACACCCAGATGTGCAACTTTAATATGGCTCTGTAATGGGTTATGAACGCCACATGGAAATTCAGCAAATTGATTACTAAACCTTTGCCTAGCCCTTCTGCAAGAAGTCTAATATTTGTGAGTTATCAGATCCTCTGGGGAGGCTTTATGCTCTCTGCAGAATAGGGGTGTACAGGGATAAACATTTTGTTTCATTTTTCATTGTATTTTGTTTGGGGAAGGTCCTCATACATTTCATTTAGCTTAAGGTTTTTTTTAGTTAAAAAAAAAAACCATAAATGCAAAAACAAAAATGGAAACAAAAGAAATAGGGTCTTCCGAGGCCTCTCATGCACACCTCCCATCCCTCCCACCCGTAAAAATGCAGGGACCAGGACCCTTCCGGGTCTCCATTTACACAGTCCGGGAAGATCTATAGATGAGGACTAGGCCCAGGCTGAAGCCTCAGCCTTGCATAGGCCTAGGCCATGGTAGGTCACCATGACCTCAGCCTAGGCCCTATGCAAGGCCTAAGCCTGGAGGCCTGGTCCTGGAGCTTGGCCTTGGTTTAGGCCAGGGCCCAGGCCCAGTTCTAATGCCAGGACCTCATCTCAGAGTCAAGTCCAGGCCCAGAGTAAATTAACTCCTCCTAAGCAGAGGACACCATTTTAATTCATAGCAGTTCAATTAACTACTGCACATCAAAATGGCACCCTCTGCTTGGAAGAAGGCACTGGAGTTAAAGTTAATTAACCCCAGTGCATCCTGAGCAGATGCTGTCATTTGAAAAGTGAAGAAATAAGATGTCAGAAGAGAACATCTGAGGCCTGGGCCTGAACCTAGGCCTAGATATCGAGAACCAGTCTCTGGGCGGAACTTTGGTGTTGACCTATACTTGAGTCCTGGCCTAGGCTGAGGCACAAGCATTGAGTTTGGGCCTGGGATTGGGTGAAAACCAACCATCGGGAGCTGCCCTCTGGACTGGGTCCCGGCAATGAGCATAAGCCAATACCAAGGTATCAAAACCCAGCCTCCAGGACAGGCCCTAGTGTCAGGACTGAGCCCGGACTGAAGCCTAGGCATTGGGAACCTTTCTTTAGACTGGGCCCCACAATTAGGTCTGGGTCTGGGCCAGGGCCCTGACCGTGGCCTAGGCCCAATCATAAGGGGAGTATCCCTGGGCTGGGCCCCAGTGTCTGGCCTGGGCTTGGGCTAAGACTCAGACATCGAGACCATGCATCAGGGTCAGGATCTTGCATCAAGCCTGGGCCCAAGCTGAGGCCCAGGTGTTAGATTCTCGTCTCTGGACTGGGCCCCAATGTCACGTCTAGGCCTGCGTCATGGTGTCAGATCCCCGATAGAGAAAGTAAATGGGGGTCGGGAAATTTCCCAACCCTGGCAAAACCTTTTAGGTCTGGGTCTGTGCTCGGGTCTTAGCCAAGGCCCCAGCATTGAGCCAAGGCCTATGCAGAGACCCCCTGGTGTTGCACCAAGATGTAGTCCACTGTCCCTGCTTTGGATTTTGACCTAATCCCTAGGCAAGGCTCAATGGATTACTGTTTTTTTTCTTTTAAGATTTTCCATATGAAATGAGATTCCAACAAAATTTCTTTGGAATTGTTTCATTTAAAAAATGACCTGAAATGAAATAGGAAATTTCATTGTCATATCCTATTTTGATTCTCCCAAATGCATATTTCTACTGCAGAATGCTTCAAATACCCTCCACACTCAAATATAGGCTAGCGATATAACAGCCTGTGAATAACCTCTGCCTTTCAGACATGCCCTTTCACGAGCCAAGCCAAAATGAAGATGGGTCTTCCATTGGTATTTTCCATAGCAGACCATGTTCTCTGGGAGTTGTGGGAGGGGGGTCTCCCCTAGAAGCCTTATTAGGTCTGCATACCAAGGTCTCCTTGGCCAGTCCAGGGGTGATCCTCTATCATATTTATTACCTTGCCAAACAAGAGATAAGATAGAAACACATACAGAAGCATGCCTTTTGGCCAAGTTTGCATTAGGACAGCTACCCTGCTGGATCCCGCCTCAGTCCGCCAGCTAAAGGACTCACCTTCTTTGGCATTCATTCAGGGTGTCATTAGGTCCATGGCCCAAGGTCTCCTTTGTTCCATTATCATCTGGAAAGCCTCTTGGCTGAGCTCCCATTCCCTTGCTGAGAAAGTCTAATTGAACATTTTCTTTTTCCACAATATGAGATGCTGACAACAGGAGCTGGTTCCTCTCTGCCTAAATGAGTATTCTGTTTGCTTACTCTGCAAGTATGGAGCCACGTGAAACCCCTTGCTTGTTCATGAATGCTGCTGCTATGACACTGTCTAAGAGCACAAAATTGTTCTGTATATGAGTTGATGTGGACAGTATGTATGAAAGATTGAAACATCTACTATGGACAGTGTTTCTATATAGGTTTGATGTATGCTAAGCGTTTTTTCTGAGCTATCTGCCATTTTGTGAGTCCTAGCAGTATGTAGGAGGGAGTGGAACTTTGGTGTGCCTATTGAGAGAATTACATTCCCCTATTTTCATGCTATTATGCTTTTAATTTTAAGAGTTATTTTCCTCTTTTAATTTTAGATTTATTAACCCCTGAGGCAGGTAGTTTGGTCCATTGAAACATGGGCCTATGTCAGGTTGTGCTATATGGGGTAGATTTAATAATTTTGCGCGAGTGCGTACTTTTGTTCGCGCACCAGTTGCGAACAAAAGTACGCTGGATTTTATAAGATATGTGCGTAGCTGTGCGTATCTTATAAAATCCGGGGTCGGCGCGCGCGAGGGGGTGCACATTTGTGCAACCTGCGCGCGCCGAGCCCGGCGTGCGCATCCTGTTCCCTCCAAGGCCGCTCCGAAATTGGAGCAGCCTCGGAGGGAACTTTCTTTCCACCCCCCCGCACCTTCCCCTCCCTTCCCCTACCTAACCCACCCACCCGGCCCTATCTAAACCCCCCCTACCTTTTGTTGGCAGATTTACGCCTGCTAAAAGCAGGCGTAAATCTGCGCGCGCCAGCAGGCTGCTGGCGCGCCATCACCCGACCCGGGGGCTGGTCTGGAGGCCTCGACCATGCCTCCAGGCCGGCGCCACGCCCCCCGGTCCTGCCCCGAACCGCCCCCTGACCCTGGACACACCCCCGGACATGCCCCCTCCCCGCCCCTTTTACGAAGCCCCGGGACTTATGCGCGTCCCGGGGCTGTGCGCGCGCCAGTGGCCTATGCAAAATAGGCTCGCCGGTGCGCAAGGGCCCTGCGTGCGTAAATCCGGCCGGATTTACGTGCGCAGGGCATTTAAAATCCGGCCCTATGAGTATAAAGTCAGCAGTGGGACCCTGAGAAGTTTACAAATTGAGATAAATTCTTTGTTCATTTTTTAGGTTTTTTTTTTATTTAGTCTCTTTGAAATTATTAAAATGAGCAAGTTTTTGATAAAAAATTGTCTTCACAATTTTTTCATAAATTATCAGATCTGTGAACCAGCAAATGAATGAATCAAGGGTGCTAAACTCCGATACTACTTGCAGCCCATTGCTTAGACTTGTCAGCACTATTTAAGAAATCTGATGCTTTATTCAATGAATGGTGATGGAAGTATAGTGTAGTTTGAATAAAACAAATTTTTACTGATATGCCTCTTTTTCTGTAT
Organism: Rhinatrema bivittatum; assembly: GCF_901001135.1. Taxonomy (NCBI): domain Eukaryota; kingdom Metazoa; phylum Chordata; class Amphibia; order Gymnophiona; family Rhinatrematidae; genus Rhinatrema; species Rhinatrema bivittatum. The sequence goes on along the minus strand of NC_042616.1, from coordinate 540,004,014 downwards.
ATTGAGATTTATGAGGTACCTGTTTTTTTTGTTTTATTTTTTATATTCTTAAAAAGTTTAACTTTCCAAAGCAGGGTATCTCTGTTCAGGCTAGAGGCAGCATCAAAATTTCCCTAAAAAAAAAAAAAAAAAGCAGAGTTCAACCACTTAGTAGATTAAAACTAGGTCTGAATCAGCCTAAATTGTAAAAATGTCACAAGTTCAGGGATACAGTGATCAGGTAAGGTCTGACCAGCTATCTTCATACCTGTATCTATGGAAGAAACCCTCAAACCATCAATTACTTTCTGGGATTCTGTCTGTTAAAGGTAATTCTTGGCGATCTGGCAAAGTGCAGTCATCAAGTACATAAATGTGATATTAGAAAACAAGACCAGAAATACAAGATCAATTTGAAGTCAAACTTTCAAGATTTCCTGTGGTTTGCTGTGGGAATTAATCAAAATTGATGGATAGATTTTTCTACAGATTCAATGAATTTCACAGAATTTCAATACTTGAGTTTAGCAAAAAATTGTGGTTGCCATGTTAGTCCATTTGGATACATGGGATTCAGGATCAACAAACAAATTTGTAGGTGATACATTTTTATTGCACTAACAATGCATCTGTGAAGAAAAAGCACAGCTACACTTGATTTAAATAGTACAGTCATCTTGATATTATGCTGTCTGCATATGCCAAAGTAGAGTGGAGAGGAGGATATTAGAGAAGATGAGGCAGTCATACTTTACAGTTATAGGACCTTTGAACTGTAAAGTTCTTATGTCTTATTACCTTAATCCTCCAACCCCTTTACTGAGCTGTAATGGTATTATGCAGGCATCCTAAGACCTATATAATCCAGTGTAACTGTACTGGTTCTTCATTCACCTGATGAAGAGAGGATAACTCTCAAAAGCTAATCACAGATGTGTTAAGTTATTCCAATAAAAATATATCACATGCTGCTTGTTTATTGACAATTCATTTTACAATACATTGGTTTACAAGATTCACATTCCAAAAAGTTGTGTATGCATGTGAAGCTGTGCTATTACCTTCCTGTTACTATTGTTGCTGTTACCAGGTTGTGCATGTGTGTGTGATTCTAATGCACAGTAGCTCTCTTGGTATTTCTTTAGAGAAAGGTATCTCTAATGCCAGTGGCATCCCAATATATTAACAGGGGTGGAAAATTCTGATTTTCAAGAGTCATAAACAGGTCTTGTTTTCAAGATATTGTGATGCAGTACAGCACAGCCAGGGGCAGAAGCAGCCTAGATATAGAAAAACTGAGCCAGGCAGTACTAAAAACATACACCAGAGGGCGATCAGGAAGGCAGCAAGAACTACAGCTCCCAGGTTCCCAGAACTGTCACCTGACTCCTGGGTTGAGGAAGAGCAGGATCAGGTGTGGGAAGTAAAGAGTAATGATTTGGACTCAGCTGAGTCTATGGAGCTGGAAGAAGAGGGCGTGCCGGCTTGGTGGCATTGGACACAAAAGTGTAGCTCCTCAGAATCAGAGTGGGAGGAGATGGAGGTAGGATCGGAAGGGGAGAGATCCACCAGCTCTGTTATGGAAGTGGAATAACCGTGAGGTTGGGGAATGGTAAAGGAATGATACTTTAAAAAAGAATGTTTTGGATAAAATGTGTGAAAGAAATGTTTTGTTTAAAAACTTTCCAAACCTGCTTAGCTGAAGTGAGGTGAAAAGAATATTTGTACTAGAATGGCAGCACTCCTCAGGCACAAGCAGCTTGGCAGAGGAAGGCCCTAACCACGCACAATGAGGGGAGTTAGGGGAGAGTTGTGTGTTTCCCTAACTGGGAGCGGTAGTGGCTGGCTAAGGATAGCCTAGTGCTTGGGACTGGTGCTATCAAAACGGCCAGGTCATCCCATACAGCCAAAAGAGAGCAAGGTTGTTGAAAGTACATTAAAACCTTGTTGTCATAAAGACTTTGTGCTAGGTCCGGCACTCTGACTAAAGGAACTTGCGAATCCAGAGAGGCAGTGCAAAGTGCCGGAGGAGAGGGACCGAAAGAGGTGCATGCTCGAAGCAGTACCCGAAAACCAGGGCGAGTGGACGAGGAGAGCAATGGTGGTGGCGTACCTGTGACAATATCCACAATGAATATACATGAGATAGATTTACATACAATAGAGTCAGTGCATGCAAATCTATCTCATGCATATTCATTGAGGATATCCTGAAAAACAGGCCTGTTTGTGGATCCTGAGGACTTGAGTTAGCCACCTCTGATATAGTGTTTGTAAAATGTATGTGGTACTGGTGTGTGCTCCCCTGAAAGACATTATACATGTACTGCAGCATGGGCTCCACTTGCCTGATACTGACTGAACTATTACCTCCTGCTGATACTCAGATTCAATAAGTAGTTTTTGTGACTCTAATTCATATTCAGTTAGAACTTATCCGACTGAGTCCCTTCAGCAACATCAGGATTGGTGAAATGAGGAGGTTTTGTCTTCCCTTGATTATATTCAGATGGGTAGCAAGTGTGGAACTGTAGCACTAGAGTATTTAGATCAGAATATAGTAGATGGCTCAGCCCAACTCATTCCCACACAACATGCAGAACACCCTAGTTCTTCCACAGAACTACTTCTAAACATTAGGGGGCAGATTTTAAAAGCCTTGCTCGCGTAAATCCGCCCGGATTTATGCGAGCAGGGCCTTGCGCACCGGCGCGCCTATTTTCCATAGGCCTGCCGGCGCGCGCAGAGCCCCGGGACTCGCGTAAGTCCCGGGGTTTTTTGTCGGGGGCGGGGCCGATCGATGCGGCATTTTGGGGGCGCGCCCGGCGGTGTGGTTTCGGCCCAGGGCGGGCCGGGGGTGTGGCCACGCCTTCCGGAATCGCCCCCGGGTTGCGTCTTGGCGCACCAGCGACCCGCTGGCACACGTGGATTTACTTCTCCCTCCGGGAGGCGTAAATCCGTGGACAAAGGTAGGGGGGGGGGTTTAGATAGGACCGGGGGGTGGGTTAGGTAGAGGAAGGGAGGGGAAGGTGAGGGGAGGGCGAAAGAGAGTTCCCTCCGAGGCCGCTCTGATTTCGGAGCGGCCTAGGAGGGAACGGAGGCAGGCTGCGCAGCTCGGCGCGCGCCGGCTGCCCAAAATCGGCAGCCTTGCGCGAGCCAATCCTGGATTTTAGAAGATACGCGTGGCTACGTGCGTATCTACTAAAATCCAGCGTACATTTGTTTGCGACTGGTGCGCCAACAAAAGTGCGCGAACGCACATTTTTTTAAAAATCTACCCCTAGGGTTCCTGCTGGATGCCACTACACTCCTATCACCTACACAGCTATTCATGCTAGGTATAGTAGCAGTGGATGCTGTACTGGGGTTAGTGGATCAGCAGCATCACAAGCTTTGATTCAACTGATACATGCACAGAACTTGTGCCTATCATTGGCAGGGCTGGCAGTAACCTAAGGTGAAGTTGCCTGATAAAGGTAAATGCCCTTTTTTCCTCAACAGATGGCAATATCACACTCTGCAGCAAACTACAACAGAGCATGTACTCGCTCTAAAATAGTATCCAAATTAGCCATCTCCTCTTTCTCTTCCCTAGCCTTTGTTTACCATGTTCTCTACCCTTTTCAACTACTCCTGGGATATCAATGCCACTGTTTGGGTTTGCTGACTAGGCTCAGAAGCCACTTCCTCCTAACCAGCAGCTTCAGACACTGATAGGGCAGACCAAGTAGAGGTTGTGATGACTTTCTGACAGTGATAAAGATAAGTTAATCGAGGGGAAACAGCCACAAACCCTCTTACTTCTCACCACCACTGGCAATCAAACCACCGATTTCCAGACCTACTAAGTCTCCTGCAATTGCCTGGAGTATCTTACATAGGGGCATCTATTTGCTGCCATGGAGCAGGAAATGTCCACTAGATGGGGTAGACTTAGGGCAATTAATAGTTCAATACAGTAGTAAAGACCTGAATACTTTGTGCTGTCTTCTTCTATCCTGCTGGTCAACAGCAGCATGCAGTGGTAGCAGTAATGTAGTCTAAGAATTCAGAGCATGCTCAGCACTGCCTGCCTTTCTTGCCTCTTTCTCTTCCAGCTGCTCCTTTCTCGGTAGAGGGAACAGGGAACCATGGACACAGGCATTGCTTAGTAGAGATGTGAATCGTGTGCCAGATCATCTTAACGATCTGGGGGGGGGGGGAAATCTGATCGTTAAGATATGTGAATTGGAATCGTTTCCGATTCCAATTCACATCGCTAATTTTTTTTTTAGGGAGGCCCGTGCCGCTAAAAAAAAAAAAACCCACCCGACCCTTTAAATCGACCCCCCCCACCCCCCCCCAAAACCTTTTAAAATTACCTCGTGGTCCAGGGGGGCCTCGGGGAGAGGAGAGATCCAGGAGGGCCTCGGGGAGAGATTTCCCGTTCCCAGGCATCAGCTGTTCTAAAAAAATATGGCGCCGATGCCCCTTTGTCCTTACCATGTGACAGGGTATCCATGCCATTGGCCGGCCCCTGTCACATGATAGGAGCACTGGATGACCGGCGCCATCTTTAAAGATGGTGCCGGCCATCTTTACTCATCAGCCCCTATAGGGCGCCGGCCATCCAGTGCTCCTACCATGTGACAGGGGCCGGCCAATGGCACGGATACCCTGTCACATGGTAAGGGCAAAAGGGCATCAGCGCCATTTTTTTTTTACTAGGGGCTGATGAGTAATATTATTATACTAGGGGCTGATGAGTAAAGATGGCCAGCGCCATCTTTAAAGATGGCGCCGGCCATCCAGTGCTCCTACCATGTGACAGGGGCTGGCCAATGGCACGGATACCCTGTCACATGGTAAGGGCAAAGGGGCATCGGCGCCATTTTTTTTTAGAACAGCTGATGCCTGGGAACGGGAAATCTCTCCCCGAGGCCCCCCTGGATCTCTCTTCTCCCCGAGGCCCCCCTGGATCTCTTCCCAAGGCCCCCCGAGGCCCCCCTGGACCACCAGGTAATTTTAAAAGGTTTTGGGGGGGTGGGGGTTGATTTAAAGGGTCGGGTGGGTTTTTGTTTTTAGCGGCGCGGGCCTCCCTAAAAAAAAAGGGTCGGGAGGGTGGGGGAGGCTAAGGGGGGTCGATTTAAAGGGTCAGGTGGGTTTTTTTTTTATCGGGCCATTGGCGCCATTTTAATTAGTAGCAGCCAAAATGGCGCCGATGGCCCGAGAGCGGGAGATCATGCCGGGACACCCCCCCCCCCCCCACTGGACCACCAGGTATTTTAACATTTTGGGGGGGGTTCGGGAGGGTGGGGGAGGGTAAGGAATTGGTTTTAAAGGGTCGGGGTGGGTTTAGGGGTTGTTTTGGTGTGCCGGTTTTCCCGCCCTCCCCCAAATAATTCCCGTGCCCTATTTAACGATACAATACAAATGCCCCTGACGATAAATCGGGGGCATTTGTATTGTATCGTGCACTCTAATGATTTAGGACAATTTTAAAATTATCTGATGATAATTTTAATTGTTCAAAAATGATTCACATCCCTGTTGCTTAGAGTTCCTATGACCCATGATTCCAACAACTCAAATGAACCATTTGTGAGATAAGAGGGGGAGTGCAGAAATCAGAAAGAAAGGATGTCAAGGTGGAGGAAGAGAGGTAAGAAAGAACTTGAGAAAGAAAGATCAGGGAAGGAGGGAAGAAGAGAGATGAGGGAGGGCTGGAGGAGGGAAAGATGAGGGAGGGAAAAAAAGAGTAAAAGATAAAGATAAGAAATTGAGGAGAAAGATTTGGCATGGACAGGGCAGGGAGTTGAGGGAGATGTGAAGGATAGAGACTGATAGGGTTGGAGGTGAAAGAGATGAAAGAATATATAGGGGAATAGGAGTGGAAGAGACATAGATAAAGGAGAAGGAAGAAACAATATGTGAGACTGATAGGAGCAGGAAGAGAGTAGTGTGTCAAAGGGGGTGAATTTGTTGTAGGAGGATATGAAAAAGGAAGAAAACCGGTCCAAAAAAAGGAGTGAAAATATAATATCAATAGAAAAAGAAAAAAACTCCTATATGTGTTATAAAGTCAAAATATATTCCAGCATATTTAGGGCACAAATATGATTTCAGCATTTGAGTCCAACAAAATATAAGGACTTTATTATTTAATTGATTAGCATAAAAAATACATTACAATAAAAAAAAATTGGAACAGTTAAAGAATGTCAGTTTTGGGTCCAATGATTAAATAAGAGGGCCTCTAACTGCCATTTACATTGAAAGCTTGTGACAATGTGCCTAGCCCATTTCTATGAGGGTGCCATAACAATTATTAATTTGTTGACAATGGTACATGGTTGATAGTATCATGTTACAATTTTCATGTTTTGATATTAAAATTTTGGCATTATATTGCATATAGGAATTTTTTTCTTTTTCTTTTGCTGTATGGAAAGGTGACATGCATGTGTCTGAGGAAGAGAATGTATGTGTGAGAGGAGGGAGTGAGGAGTAATTGTAAAAAAGGAGAGAAGGGGATCATAGAAAAGTCTCTGTCCAGTAAATAGCAGAAGATAGAACGAAGAGAAACAAAAGGAAGCAGAACAACAAAATATAAAACAGAAAAGTGATGGATCTAAGAATGAAATCAGCAAGAGAAGAAAGGTGGCAGCAGGATGGAAAAATATAAAAGACCGTGTAAGAGAAAATAATGATTATGAGAATGAAACACCTTCAAAATCAGAAGGAAAAAGAAACAGAGAAAAGGAAATATTAAATAAATAAGAAAAAAAATAAGACATCTAAATAAAAGAATGAAGAAAACACATGCATGAAAGTGAGGGATCGAGCACAAGGAACAAGGCAGAAACATAAAGGAAAACAAGAATAAGTGAATAAAAGATCAAGAAATACAATGTGTGTGTGTGTGTGTGTGTGTATGAATATATCTAGATTGATATCTATCTATATAGATAAAATCAGTTATCCGAGATAGAATAATAAACAATTGAATTCTTAAATAATAGAATTTTAAAAAATATTACATTCGCTGTTTCCTGTTGCTTTGCTTTTCCGAGATGTCAGGACCAAAAGGCATGCAGAAGCCCTCTGCCAGGCACTGGGGATCTGAGCAAGAGACTGACTTATATCAGTGTCATACACAAATAGGAATCAAAATAAAGGAAAGAATTTCTTGACAAGCATTAAGCTCCAGATCAGCTGACATTCTCAAACTGACCCTGAGTATAGCCAATCTAAGACATGGTTGATTGCCCAAAGACATTTTAAAAAATTATCAAATCGTTCATCTATCCTAGGGGTGTAATCAGATAGAGAGTAAAGATGTTATCTGTCTATAACAAATTAGTGATAATATTTCTATAGCTTCTCTGTTTTAATTGTTCGGCCTGCAAGTTATTGTAGTTTCAAATTGCATCATTTTGAATATCTGCAATTTGTTTTATAGTTCTATATTTTTTAACTTTATTTTCATAGGGTTCAATGCAAACTTGTTAGACTAATGTCAAACTGCAATAAAATGACTGTTAGAAGAATGGACTACACGGCACTAAATATAAGACAGATTCAACAAACTGAACATATAAAAAGTATATAATTTCCTTCACTAAGAAGTTTGCATATAAAGAACAAGTAGATCATGTTATCCCCTTTGGCATTGTATATTTTAGTGTTCTTCAGGTAGAAGTAGACCTATATCTCCATATGATCTCCTCCTGGTGCAGATGCTTTTCCTCCCCCCTACCTTGAGAAGGTGATATTCCTGCTTAATCTGCTCTCTCCTGATGATTTCATGAGTTGTCAAGCTCTCCACATCTTCAGTGACACATCTACGCCCCCATATCCCGTGCTAATGCTCGTGCTACCCTATTTCCAACAAGTGGCTCCTTCCAAGGAAATTAATCCTGAACCCACTGAGAGTGAAAATTTCCAGGTTACCTTTAAAAATTTTACATGTGCCAAAGCCAAGGTGATGAACAGAAGTGTTGGCACCAAATGTGTGAAGGAGAAGACAGACAGATGAACTATGGTACAAGGTGAGGATGGAAAAAGAGATGAGAGAAGAAGGGCGACTGACATTGGGAGAGAGAGAGGAGGAGGAGAAGAAATACTACAGAAAGAGGGGAAGAAGGAGTTTCACCAAAGAAAAACAGGAATAGAACAATGAATGGGGTGAAAATGTGAAGGAAGAGAGGTGAGAGTGAGGCATCACCAGAGAAAGGGGTTAAAGCGAAAGGTCGAAATGTCACTGAGGGAGGTTCGGCAGGGTGAGGATATTGAAGCATCAGAGAGTCAGAGGGAGAAACAACTCTTGAATCTGCAAGGTTGTTTCATCAACATCGCTAACATGGGGCAGACTCAGCAGCTGCACTGGGCAGAGATAAAATAGTGGTACTTTCGTCAGCAGAGGGTGAGATGGAAGGGATGTATGGATTTTGGCATCAGAAAAAGCAGGGCTTTTGGCATTAGTAGGGTAAACAGAGGAAAACATATTTTTGTTCCTGAACTTATATTGCTGGCCAGCAGCTGTCCCTGGAAGAAAAACTGTATTCCTTCGCAGCCCTCCATGGCAGCAGCTCAGAACCTGCAGCAGTGAAAGGAGGCTGCTAACATGGAGCATAGTGCTCCTACTAAAGGGTTCTGGTAGAAAACAGCAACAAGTACAATCGGTTCCTCTCTGGGTGTTGCAGAAAGGATTGTTTTAGCTGTGATACTATCTAACACAGAGAAAAAGAAACAGAGGAGCAATAAGATATGAGAAAGGCCCACAGAAAGGAGCAGAGCGCAGAGATGGAAAAGTAGCAGATGATCCCGTGTGGTGTGAGAGACAGAACTGAGGCCAGCTCTAGGCTAATCAGCACCCTTTACAAACTGAAATTGGCATCCCAGTTCCCCCTCCTGAAACTTGCAAATATTTAGGTATAAATTAATAAAATATATTCAAGATAAACATCGTTAATGGAAAATTAAATGTGGTGAAAGCATAAAAGAAAATTACCTCTAACAACCTACCCCTCCACATACACACACATGAATTTTGAGGGTTCAGTGGCCCTCAAATAACATCTCCTCCCACAAGAATAACGATGAGTACTCAGTGGCCGCAACATAGCACCTTCCACCCCTCACCCCCTGAAGAATGATGACAGCCAACACCACACCTCTCACTCTGACAAAAACAATGATGAGAGCTCGGTAACCCCAACATAACACCCCAATTCACCATTTGCGTGGCTTTGCCCCTCTCTCTTCCTACCCTCTGAGCAGCACTAGTATCTCTCCTGACTCCTGCTATCTCTCCTCTCTCTGTCTCCATTTCCTTCTCTGCCTTACCCCACTCTCTCTCTCCCTCCTCCTCCTCTTCTTTCTTCTCTTTGATACCACCCCTCCTTTTTCTCTTCCCTTACTCCCTCATCTGTCAGTTTCATGATAAGTGTGGGGGGGGGGGGGGGAGAAGTTGCGAACAAAAGGAGGAGAAATGCCTCCCATCCCCTTTCTTTCCCCCTCGATCTCTGCCATGTTGCAAAGTCACTGTTTCTCTTCCATGATAACAAGTGCCCCTTACCTGTGGTCTGCGACCCAAGTCTTTCTGGCAGTGACGATCTATCCACCTATTGTCCTGCTTTAACCAACAGTGGTTCCCATAACTTCAGCTGCAGTGGTGGGGCAGCAGCACAGAGCAGCAGTGGGGATGGCAGTAGAGAATGGTGACAGCAGTGCAGAATAGCTGTACCTGCTGCATGATCCTCCCATGTTCTTCAGCGGGTGCCGTGTTCTGCACTGCTGCCACTGTTCTTACCCGAGAGAGAGGCATTGCAGAAGAGTGCCATCGGGGAGGGGAGGGGACCATCACATTGTCTCCTTGGGGATGCCATTCTGTGTGGCTGCACAGGTCACACACCTCAAAATCTGGCCCAGGTAATGCTGAAAAGACAGATGGAAAAAAGATCAAAGAGAAAGTGAATGCTGGCATTATTTCTGGGGACCAGTGATTATAAGATTTTTTTTGTGAGTGGAAAACCAAATAGAGAAGATGGCAGGGAGGCTTTTGAGATTTCCCTGTGCCCCTGTGTGTGTGTACGAAATAAAAAAAAATAAACTGAAAGAAGGAAGACAGTATGGGGAAAAGTGACTGAAACTCAGTGCATGGATGAATGCTGTAAGTGATGGAAAGGAGACCTAGAGGAACATATAGAAAAAACATATTGAATGCTTAAGTGTTCTAAGCAAAATACAGGTTAAGAGAGCGTGAGAGTGAACTGAACCTGCTTTTATGTGAAGGTGTGCCATTTTTACTATCTCTAAAAGGGAGTGTTGACTTCTGCAATTTACAGGTAAAGGATTTGTCTGAAATTCTCTGAAGAGAAGACAGGGTTCCCTTTTGTCTGTGAAAGTAGAAATTTCTGTTAGAAACCCTGAGCATGAGAGGGAATCTCTGTTCCAGTGTGTGTGTGTGTGTGTGTGTGTGTGTGTGTGTGTGTGTGTGTGTGTGTGTATATGTATGTATGTGTGACTGGTTGCTGTATTACTCTGCTCCTTTCTGCTCAAAATGTTAGCCAGGAAAATACATATTTTTTTCTATATTGCAATTCCAATGAGTTATCCAGTTGAGATAGGGAATATACTAACTTTAGATAGCAAAAGGGTGAAGAAAGATATAGGTATGTTTACATTCATTTGCTTAAAATATAGGATGTAAGGACCAGCTAGACACGTTCAGAAGCGTGTGCCATGAAAACTAGAAAACAGGTGTAAAGTAGGGCCCACACCTCATCTTCCAGAGTAACCTGTGGGGATGACAGAGACAGCCTACTCCAACATTTATAGTGCCTCATCAGCCAATGAGATCACCAGCATCACAAATTCTCAGAAATTCTGATGATAGCTTTAGTAAATTAAAATAATTGCAACAAATCTTTGACAACCTGAAAGTCCGATATACCTACATTGAACAAAGACCTCCAGGATAGAACCTGAAAGACATAAAGCATAAGAGATTTCATGGAAAGAACTGTATTCATAAGTAGAAATGCATGTGTAATTGAAGATTAATTTTGGCTGAGCCCCCTAGACAACCAAATCAAATATACAAATCCTTATTGAAGTTCATTGTACATATAGTATCCACAACACCCAGACCAAAATCACAATCATCCAACTATCATACACACACAAGTACACATTCACCCCCTCACTCGTATTCCCAATCATAAAAATCGTCTTATTAAACCACTGACATTCTCCCTCTATCTGTCTGCTCCAAGGAACCACTAACCCCATTTCCTTCCTCTGCTTTTAGGGGTTGTGTCCTGTTGTGTCTCCCCTAAATACTCAGTAAAGCTTCACCGATACGATATTTGATCCCTATATAAGTACAATAACATAATACTGTCAACAACTGAGAAGTAAAAAAGTAATATATATTCCAGCAAAACATGTGAAACAATGAACCCAACAAAAAATGATTATTCACAGGCCATACTAAAACAGCCCTTACTAGATGTAATAACAGTGTAGATAATGCCCTCAAATTCTTTATATCTTTAACTGTGTTTCTTATAGTAGCTGATTGATTGTCCAATTATAGTACTTGCACTGTTTACTTCATTTTGGACTCCTCCATAGGGCCGGAACTGGAACATTTGCATGCCCTATTATAAGTCATCCATGTAAAATGTGTTTCTCAGCACAGCAAGCAACAAAAAACTTTAAATGAACAGCTATCAGGAATCACTATCTAACAGTGGAACAGAATGTTTGAGCTTTCTGCACTAGTTGAGCAGGTTCAAAGAAAATGGCTGCCTATTGCTGTGGGTGTATACACTCCACCAGTGATTCATAACACACTAATCACCATCTGACACTGGCAGGGAGGCCAGGAAATCCACCCCCTCAGACTTTTTTGAGAAATAAAGCACGCATTTCTGTGTTGAACAAGACATTTAGCTAGAAATTGGAATGAGAAGTGAATGTCCCTGCAATATAATTCTGAGTAAAGCTCAGACATTTCCTTACATTGAGAGGCCATGTATGCCGAAACATTGTTAAACAGGAGAATCATTTGACCATTGTACTCGACATGCTCTTGCTGCCAAAATGCATGCAAGATTTTGGTTTTGTATCTACGCCATCACCGGTTGCAGCTTACCTTTTGCATCCCGAGGTGCACCCAAATGATGCACAAACTCATAGCGCAAATAGTTCCCAAGAAATGAAAGGCCCAAATGCTCTGGGGATCATTGTTCCACACATTTATAGAGCTCTTCTTCTCAGAGCATTTCAGGTAACCAAAATATTTTTATATTATTTCGCCTGCTCTGATTCTCTTGGTCATCTATCTATTCTAACAGTGCAATGTGCCTCTCAACATCCATTAAGTGATCTTCTGGCAGGGAACTGCGTTGCTCTCTATGGTCTAGGCACTTCGATTGCCCTTCAAGTCCATCTTTCATATCCTCCACTACTGCTTAGATTTTAATCAGACATTCATCTAGCGCCATATGTACACTCTTGGTAATCTGTTACAGAGTCTCCTCAGAGAAACTGGCCAGAGTTTCTTCATAGCCATCATTCCCCAACATTTTGATCGCTGCTTGTTTTCTATTTCGGCCGAAGTGCATCAGTTTTGTGCTCATACCTGCAGGAAATCACCGCGAGCAACAACTCTCTGGCTTTGCTTTGCTTTAAGAATCACTATTTGTCTCACTCAACGGTGAAAAGAGTGCTCAAAAGTAGCAATTAAACCATTTTGTAGGGGAGACACTCAGGAGCTTTAACCCCTGATGACACAGACACAACGTCATAGATGGAAGTCCCCACTCTTGATTATGTAAATAAACATATCCCTAATCAGTCATCACTTTTCCAAGCTAAAGAGCTCTAATCTGCTTAGCCTTTCTCCATAAAGGAACTTTTCCATCCCCTTAACACGTTTGTTACCCTTCTCCTTACCTTTTCTATGTCTTTTATTTATTTATTTGGAGATTTTTTTATATACCACGGCAGGTTCAGAACATCATCTCGGTTTACAGGAGAGAGAGAGAGAGAGAGAGAGAGAGAGAGAGAGAGAGAGAACCTAGCTGTGATGCCCTCACACCAGTTAGGTATTTATATCTCTATGGGAGGCCCACCTAATAACTCAAGGTGAGGTTTAGGTAGTAGTGTAGGGGTTAGGGGCCACTTTGATATTCAAAGTGAGACGTACAAAGAGAGTAGTGCTCTCTTGTGAAGATTTGATGACCTTCAGAGTGAGGAAACTCACCCAAAGATGAGATTTGTGCAATGATCTCTCAACCTAGCTTGAGATGAGATTTGTGCAATGTTCTCTCAACCTAGCTTGATAGATGCTCTACATGGGTAACATCAAGCTAGGTTGAGAGAACATTGCACAAATCTCATCTTTGGGTGAGTTTCCTCACTCCGAGGGTCATCAAATCTTCACAAGAGAGCACTGTTTGTTCATACGTCTCACATTGAATACAACCCCAGGTAGTTTACCCTAACTTGACTTGTATCATTAGCAAGAAAAAGGCAGGAGGGAGGGAGCATTGCTCAGCTCTATTAGTGGTTGAGGGGGAGGGGGTGAGAGGAAGGAGGCACATGATTCAATGATAAGAATTGAATGCAAGAATGGGGTTCTTGGCATCGTAAACTAATCAAAAATGTGATGTCCAATGAATCAATAAAACTGAAAAAGTTGCAAAAAAGTTAAGCAATAATATAAAGGGACAGTAATATAGGAGCAAATAAAGTCTCAAGGAAGAAAGGTGTCTATATTCTCTGTATTAGAATCGTATGTCTCAAATTTCATTTTAAATGTCAAAAATGTCTACAAAAATAAAGTGCTAAGAGGAAATAATGTCTTATTGACAATTCAATACAAACACACACAAGAAAATAGGAAAGAAAAATAAACTTCTGTTAGGAAAAGATGCTGTTATAACTGCATTTGACAATACAATGTCCTGATGAAGCATGCATCAATGTCAGGTGTTTTAGTCACTGGGACTTTGTGAATCATCTTATTGGCTTGGCTTTTTGGAGATACACTGACTGGACTTCTGATTTGGGAAATATGATTTTTTATTATGTGAGTTTACTGCATACAATTTGCATAAGTTACAAAATAGGTGCATATTTTGAGGTACCAAAGTTGCCACACTCTCTGCTGCCTCTCCTCTCCCCTAATTTTCAAAGAAAAACTCTGCAAGGAGTTTTCCTTTGTAAATGAGCTTGTGGGACCCACACGCTCCCTAAATATTTTAAAAGTTATACCTTTATCATAAGTGAAGTATTCATTGTTTCCATCACTTGTTCAGTAGAACTCAGTCTCCTGAACCCCAGTCAGACATGTACTAATGCAGGGAGTTCTGTCCTACTATATGAACTTCATGGCGGGACTCAACAAATTGCACCACAAATATATCGTAAGTATGGAACAACTGTATTGCTATATAGATTTTCTAAAAGAAAAAAGAAAACAAAATTTTAATAGTATGATTGTATGTATGAATGTGTTTTTATGGTGAACATTTGTTATTTACTCTTTGTATCCAACACTGAATAGAAATTAAATGTATTTTTGAAGATTTTTGATAAAATGTTTTGTATACAACAATAAAGATTTTTTCTAATGAACTTATATGTCACTATGTGATATGGCGTGAGTATAGTCACAGCATTCCAGAATGTTCAGATTGTAATAATGGTTATAGATGCAGCTTTCTGGAGCCTTGGAAAAATCAAGTCCACATGAAGCAATTGACATCCCATAATATATCATGCAAATGTGAGATCTTGTAGGAGCCCTATTTGCTTCTCTTTCCTTTCCTTCTCAGAATATGAATACAGGATGTAGTGGATTCTGAATGTAGACAGGCATGTAGGAGAGCATGGCTTCCAGACAAAATGCAGGCATGTCTGGAGAGAAAGGGCTATGTAATGTCATATTTCCTGCTACAATATGGAAGGAGCAATTTGCCATCACATTCACCTCGGCAGACATGAGAATGGTGGATACTGATGACCAGGCATCCAAGAGATATCACACAGTTGGGAGATTAAATCTTTGGTTAGTTTCATTCTACTCAGACATGGTCTCAGTCAAATCCTTCAGATTTAGTCCAGGCCAAAACATTCTATTATGGGAGGATCTATGACTCCTACAATATGCTTAAAAAAATATACACATTCTAGGACAGTGGTTCTCAACCCAGTCCTTGGGACAACCCAGCCAGTCTGCTTGTCAGGATATGCATAATGAATATGCATGAGATAAATTTGCAATCAATGGAGGCAGTGCATGCAAATCTATCTCATGCAAATTCATTGTGGATATCTGAAAACCCATCTGTCTGGGTGTATCCCTAGGACGGGGCTGATAACCCCTGCTCTAGGAGCCACTGAGGTATACCTCAATTATATATCCACCTTAATTAGACCAAGCAGAAGGAAATTACAACTTCTTCCTACCCTTTGTTTAAATATTGCTTTAATTATGAGAAATGATCACAAAACATATGCGGTCCCATGAAATAGCTCTAAGGCACTGCCTTTGATGAGATACTACAAGCTATAACACTGAGCATGCGTTGTTGCTCATTAGTGACTGAGGAGAGAGATACCAACAATGACCAGTACAACCATAGCTGTATCTCCTTTCCTACAGCTTTTCCTTTCAGAACAATGTTGTGATCCCTGGGAAGTCCTCGGGAGGGCCTTCCTCCCATCTCTGGTAGGAATCAATATGTTTTGCAAAGTGAAATGTATGTGTAAATTTTAGTGTTCTCACGGGATTGTTGATGGGTCCAATATGTATTGGTAGAGTGAGAGTGGGCCAGGTGCTAAATGTTAATTTTTCTTTTATGTTTTTCAGATTGACAGGATACAGTCAACACTCTGGTTCTAGCTTGCAGTTTGGAGAAAGGCACCCTTCCTTCTAGATACTAGAAGGGGCCCCAGTTGGTCCCAGAAGGTATAAGGAGCAGATAAAACAGCGCTAAATGATTCTCAGTGGTTTCGCTGTGGGTATTTTTGTTGGCAGGTGTCTGTTTTGTTGCATAGTAGATGAAGAGTGTGTAATAGAAAGATTTTCTTCATGCGCTATCTGTATCTCTCTGAAATGCTTATGTGGCAGGAGTATTTTCTGTTTGTATGTGCCTTAGTTTAACCTTTTATACATTGCATGTCCAGTGGTTATTCCTCTGCCCTTATGTGCAAAGGAAAGGAACATGTTGTCTGTGTGCAGCATGAGTGCCATATCTGCTAGATCTACTGTACAATCTGCTTGTTTTTTAGCTTCTACCTTTACAGTTTCAGTGCTTCCATCTTTTTTCAAATTTTTATTTTACTCTTTTTCTATTGAAAACAGTTATGTAGCTCTTTCATGTTAGACCTGACTCCTCCAGTCTAGATGTGCTTTCTATGGGTGCAGGCATGTCTTGGAGTGGAAGGTATGATCTTTTGGAATGTAAATCTATATCCACTGTATCCAGTGTTTCTTACCACTTTCTGGGTTCTGATAAAAATCTGTGGAACATTATTTCTGAATTGCCTTTTTAACATTCCTGATTTTGTCTTCACATGCTGGCTCCATGGTAAGAGCAGAAGCTGGAAGAGGAGATGGCGTTGGAGGAAAAGAAAGGTCTCTGCCCAGCTCTCAACAAGGAACAATACCCCCAGAATTTCAAAAAAAAAAAAAATTAGTTTTAACTAAAGGATTTCAGTAAATGGTTTAGCATAGATATCCTGGTGTCAATCCATGTAGATGTACTTGTGTGTGAGTATAAATGATGGATGTGAGTGAGAGGATACCTGTGTGTATTACTACTTGAAATATATGAGAAAAAAATGTTTTGGTGAGGTATGATAGGAAGGGAGGGACCGATGTGGTAAGTGAGAATATTAAGTTAGTATAGAATGTAAAGTCTGGTCAAGTGCCCTTAAGGAAACACATGCCAGACCAGAATGGGTTTGACTCCCAGAAACAGGAGAGGAATAAAAGAGAAACATATCCTAGTGACACTACGGGCCACTGGATATCAAGGCTGGAACCAGCAGGCTACAATTACCAGGAAACCAATCAGTTCTATGTAGGAATGTTGGTAGTATCTGGGTATTATCCAGCACTGCAGTTCCTCATACTAGAGCTAATGAATGAACAGTTTAGTATATGAGTGTGAGTGCTATAGTTTTCCCTATTGATTCCTATGGATCTAGGGCACATAAGCATTGCACAGAGCATGCAAATATGTTGGTGTGGAGATTGAAATGTGGGCAGCTATTTTTGACTTATTGCCCTGAATTCACACTAATATAGTCTGCACACTTAGGATCCTTAGAGATGTTTTTCATGTATTGAAAGTAGGTGAGATGGGGATCAGAAGGCTGGGGGATACATCTTTTGTAGGGATGTGCAGAGCAAAAGTTTAAGTTCATATGTCCATATGTCCAAAGGGGGTCCCATTTGCGGTCAATATGGACATAAACAGAATTCAATGAGTTGAGTATATGTCCATATGTGCAAATAAAAATTTAAACCCCTCACCCTCCTTAATCCCCCCCCCCAAGACTTACCACAACTCCATGGTGGTCCAGCGGGGTCAGGACGCCATTTCTGACCAACTTTGCAAGGAGCACGTGACGTCGGCGTCACGTCGGAGTGACGCAGCGTCACGTGATTCCCCGCGAGTTCCCTCCGGCACCCTCGTTCGGCCCAAAAGGAACTTTTGGCCAGCTTGGGGGGGCCTCCTGACACCCCCAAGCTGGCCAAAAGTTCCTTTTGGGCCGAACGAGGATCCCGGAAGCGACCCCGCGGGGAATCACGTGACGTTGGCGCCACGTCGCAGTGACGCGGCGTCACGTGATTCCCCGCGAGTTCCCTCCGGCACCCTCGTTCGGCCCAAAAGGAACTTTTGGCCAGCTTGGGGGGGCCTCCTGACCCCCCAAGCTGGCCAAAAGTTCCTTTTGGGCCGAACGAGCATTCCGGCGCGAACCCGCGGGGAATCACGTGACGCCGCGTCACTCCGACGTGGCGCCGACGTCACGTGCTCCTCGGAAAGGCTTTCAGAAATGGCGTCCTCACTCCTCGCTGGATCACCAGGGAGTTGTGGTAAGTCTTTGGGGGGGGGATTAAGGAAGGTGAGGGGTTTAAATTTTTATTTTGGATCAACAATCGCGATTTCCAACTTATTCAACATAGCTATGTTGAATAAGTTGGAAATCCGATCGTTTATGTCTTATCACGTTTTTAAGTTAAAAAAAAAAAATAAGTAGCGTTTTACATTTATGTTCAATACGAATGCACACCCCTAATCTTTTGTATTGGGGAGTAGGTGGGAAGGAGGATTAGAGGATGAAGGAGCTTCTCTTGTGCTGGGTAGGTATGAGGCCGCCATAGCACTTCAAGCAGGTTAGCACAGGGGATTAAGAGATGAACATCATGTATATTCAGAAAGGCCCACCCTCTCTTTAGCATGGGCCTTTTATCATGTATTGCAGTTCATCTCATTAGCTTTGTGAATTAGCCACTATTATCAATTCAGTATACATACTAAACAGATTTTCAGCGTTCCATGTGAGGAAGCGCAGCATTGTTCATTTATGATAAAATAAGCTAAAGTAGAAAAGTAGTCTACTGACGGAATTCATTTTCAACACAGTTCCTTTCGAATTTTCATATTAGTAACATCACCGAGCCTCCCAAAAAAGCTTACAACTTGCATTGCAGTACTTCTTACATACTCGACTTGAAGAAATGAAACAGGTTTTAGAGCACATTTAAAATATGCCATAAAATAGTTTTGTTCTGCAAATAAATAAAACATATAATAACCATATTTCATTGTATGACATTTATTATTAGCTATTACTACAACCTGAAAGAAACAGCAGCTTTATAAGGTGGATTTCGCTTGTATGTTCCCTGCATATAAAATGTTAAAATGCAAACCATCTTATTGCACAACTCTAGTTATGTTTTAATAATAGTTAATAGAGAATCACAAATGTATCATGTTTAATTAAAAGATCAGTGATGCAAAAACAGTGGGTTTTCTGAAGGGATATGTATTTTTTTTAGATTACACAGAGGATTTGCTTTCTATTAGACCCAACAACTGTAGAATTCCCGTTTGTCTTCTTTTTTTTTCTGACACTCAGGTGGAAAATAGGCTGTTACAGTGAAAGTAATCCAACTCAGTATCTTCAAAATCTTAATAGGCAAAGTGGATTGACCTGAGTTCATCTTCATGGAGCTTAGGACAAATTGATCAATTTACTTTCTAAATAATTACCATTTGAATGTTGATTTTGCCTTCCCAAGATTAGCACATTAAAAAAGTCTACATTCAGGAATGTTAATGCAATTCAGATAAACTCTTTCTCTCTCTCTCTCTCTCTCTCAGAGATAGACACACACACACACACACACAAACACAAAGAAAAAGAATTATTAACACACTTTGTGCAAACATAAAGCTTTCTGTATAATGATAATGATTTACTGATTGTTTTGTCAAAGAACAAAAAAATAAAAATACATAGACAGCGATAGTTGCAGGATGTCAAGTCTTCTCTTCATAGCCAATTCTTGAAGCATTTGCTTACCTGGAGCTATATTTTAGCACCCTAAAAGCATGTCTTTTGGATCAGTTTTGCTCTGATTAATCATTTTTCTAAATAAACAATGCACACAGGAAGATTTTACTTTCAGAAACACAGTTTTCACCTTTCCTTGCTACTTGTTTATTGAATATTTGTCCAATCTTCTTAAATACAGACTAGTTTGAAGCACAGGCTTTGCTAAACTTATCCGACTCCATACTATCCTTTCAGGAAAAAAACTATGGATACTTTATTTATCATCTGAATTTTAGTGACACCAAAAGCTGTGTATGACCAAACACCGAAATGCAGAGTTCAGAGGTCAGTCAGGAATGCACCAAAATCACTGCCATTTTCTCCCTGCAGGATATCAATAGGTCTCAAAAGAGCTACTGGGAGCCTTTGACCTCTAGGTCACTAGATCAGATTCAGTTCAGGGCAAAAAAGATCAAAAGTCATTACCATCTGAAAACCATTTGGCTGTTTCTTTGAAATTATTTAGTGATCTTTATCCCATTCAAAGTGTAGTGGTGTCCTCAAACAACAAATATCATTGTTGCCACTAATTGGCACCGTTGTTAGCAGTCTCAGCAGAAGGAGTGAGAGCTAATTAAGCAGGGTAACTGAATTACCCTTTCACCTCCTGAGGATGGTCCTCTCCAGAGCACAGCAGTTTGGGAAAGTGCACATTGCCTCTGCTTGTGATGGAGCTGTACAATGGATGAATGGAGAACTGTGGTTACTAGTGCTACCAATCTGGTAGCTTTAAAACACATTCAGTTAAAAAAAAAACAAAAACAAAGCATGGTTAGATTATAATATCATTGTCAGATAACACACATATACTCAGATCATCTGAAAAACCTAACATTAAAATAGGAAAAATCAGATGTGTCTCAATTTCTTTATTCCATTTTTATAATAGGGGTTCTCTATATGAATTGTTGGCCAAAATAAAGACAATTTGTCACGCAAGCTAGAAAGTGATTTCTTTTTGCAGGAAATATAACTTTTGCAAAAAGAGCAAATTTCAAAAGGCATTTCTGCAGTAAAGTAGTGCTTTACCTGCATCAAAGGCACCTTTAAAAATCTCCTTGTGTGCGTGTGCACACATTTAAATACATACATTGATTATGTGCATAAACACATGCATCGGAAGAGGAGTTACAGGGTCAGAGTGAGGATGGAGTCAAGATGTATGCTAATACTTTTAACTTTCAAGAAGGTAAATGTGCAGATTCCATCAGGCATAGTGTCCACACTAATAGCAGGTGCAAGTCTGTGCCACTGCTTTCTCAGTCAGTTTTGAAAGGGAAAGCATTCCCTTTTAAAATTGCTGTAAAGACAATGGGTGAAAAGTACCTGCAGTAGGGGTGTGCATTCATTTGCAACGTATTGGCAATCCGCAACATATATGCCATATTCGTTGTATTCATGGGGGTCACGAAACGTATGGCGAACCCCCACGAATACAACGTATCACTAATGTATAAACCCCCACCCTCCTAACCCCCTGCCCCAAGACTTACCAAACATCCCTGGTGGTCCAGCGGGGGTCCTGCAGTGATCTCTTGCACACGGGCTGTCGGATGCCGGTATTCAAAATGGCGCCGATAGCCCCTGTGACATAGTAAGGGCAAAGGCTATCGGCACCATTTTGAATACTGGCAGCCAACTGCCTGAATGAAGGAGATCACTCCAGGACCCCTTCTGGACCACCAGGGACTTTTGGCAAGTCTTGGGGGGGTGGGGGTTTATTCGTTAGTGATATGTTGTATTCATGAGGGTTCGCCATATGTTTTGTGACCCCCACGAGTCCCCCCCCAAGATTTTCCAAAAGTCCCTGGTGGTCCAGCGGGGGTCCTGGAGCGATCTCCTTCACTTGGGCCGTCGGCTGCCGGTATTCAAAATGGCACCCATAGCCTTTGCCCTTACTATGTCACAGGGGCCAACCAATGGAACCGGTAGCCCCTGTGACATAGTAAGGGCAAAGGCTATCGGCACAATTTTGAATATCAGCAGCTGACAGCCCAAGTGCAGGAGATTGCTCCAGGGCCCCCGCTGGACCACCAGGGACTTTTGGCAAGTCTTGGGGGGGGGCAGGAGGGGGGGGGGTTGTAGTAAATTAAATTTAATGGGTTGGGATGGGTTTTTGTTTGGGAAAGAAATACATATGTAACTAATGAACAGATCGGGGTCCCCCGAGAATGGATGCATCGGATTTGGGTCCCAACGAATACGAATACCGAATGGGACGAATCCGTCCCTGCTGCACATCCCTAACCTGCAGGCTTTACATCTCCCTGAACTGTTTGAATATGCCTCTCCCCTCCCCCCAACTCCCCAAACTATGTATATCCATATTCTGGGGAATCATCCTCAAATATGAAGAAAAACCAGAACCTCATAAAACCTAATCAGAAGTTTTTCAGTGAAATGTACATTTTATTTGGGTTAGTCAGAAAGATCCTACACTGATCAAGTAAGTTAAAAATTATTATTTACTATGAAATATAATCATATAATAGAGCAAAGTATACTTGAAAAGCTAGCCAATAATTCAAAGGAGTTATAGATACAATTCTGTCCAACTGATTTCCTTGGGGTTTGACAATATATTTTCTTTCATGTTCACAATAAAATGCTTAGTAGGAATTTCCCTCTTGTTGATTTTTCCTTCATCTGTAAAACACTGGATAGGAGTAAGGAAAAGGAAAACATTTATCACACATTTTAAATATTTCTATGTAATCTGTCATTTTGTTGACTTGCCCTAGTTGCACATGGTCACACAAACTTTTATTCTGGGATGAATTGTGACTCAAAAACCTGATTGCCCTATGTAGAATTCAATGTACCCTTTTAACATCAAATAAATCAGATTCTGTACAAGTGATTGTTTTCAAGAACTTGCTTTTATTTTGAAGTGGATATGTTATAAACCTTTATATTATTATACAGTTTAATTATTTAAACCATGAATCTTAATTAGTCTCTGCTCTATCTTGCATATTTGGTACAGAACCAATGGGAAATATGTTTTTAAGCTAAATGGTTCCCAATGACATTCACACCAGTTAATTAAGTCAGCAGATTATCATTACCTGACCACTAACCCAGGGCACAAGAGTTATCACTCTCTTTCTATATCATCATAATTGCAGGTTGGTCAGGAACTCATAAATGGAATCTACTTACTGATCCCATATTGAAGTAGTCTTGGATGTGAGCAGATGAAGAGCTAACATAAACCATCACAAAACCTAACAATTTTCAAATATGATAAAATCCAAGAATGTTATTGTATATCTTTCACACTCATATCATAGGTAGAATATCTTTCTCCTAATGCAATTCAAGGAAACAAGCAACAAAAAGACTATTTCCTCTTAGCAACTTACAGATCCAGCTCAGATCTGGATACAATCTCCATTTATTTCCAGAAAGAGTACACAGAAGTCACTCTTTTACCTTCAGGGTCTTCTCATAGCTCCAAAAGGCAGAGCACTATTGGAATCTGTGGGAAAGAGTGCTAGGGAGCGCTCCCGATTCCAGGGAGATGTGTGGCCTTGGACAACAACATGACTGCAGAGAGGAGCTCCGTGGAAGCACCACGGCAGGCAAGACGTGTCCCAGCATGGGAGGAGCAGGCTGACCACTGCCCTAACCTCTGCCGAACCTGCACGCACCGGTAGAGACCCAACAACACAATGCTGGTCTCTGGGGTAGCCCTCGGGCCACTCAATAGCCCTTTTGGACCTGCCACTGGGGAGCTGCAGATGCGTCAAGATGGACTGAGGTCAAGGAACTTGGAACAAGATGAGACCTCAGCCTTAAACTAGGCTGACGGCTTGGAGAAGGCAAGGAAGCTTGGGGGCTCAGAAGAAATGAAGGCACGTGGAGGTTAGGACTCAGATGAAACGAGGACCCTTGAAGACTCAGAAGAGATGAGGATGCTTGAAGACTCAGACGAGACGAGAACTTGAGGTGGCTTGGAACTCAGACACAAGACATTCAGGCATAGGTGGAGATCAGAAGTGGATTCTAGAGAGTCAGGCAAGGATTCCGGATACTGCAATGAGGATTTGGAACTGGGGAAGACTCTGATGAGGATAAGGACTCAGGGTACTCAGATGAAGAAAGAGGCTTAGAAACTAGGAGGAATCCGGGCAGTGCTTGAAGACAGATCCTGCCGGAAGAGGGCTCCAGTCACCAAACTCAGACACCGGACGGAAACGGATTTACTCCCAGGAAGGTCAGTTGAAGATGAGGTCTGGGGCAAGCGAGCTGAACCCTTAACTTAAGGACTGACGGTACTTCTGGATCGGAACCTGACAAAGGACATCAGAAGCGAGACTTGGAACATCAGGGTTGGAATGTAGGACATTGGATATGAATGGACACCAGTACATCAGGACATCTATGGCATCTGGGCAGCAGGGGACTTCTAGAGAGGAGGACCACAGGGACGACTGGAACATGGCGGATGAAGACATCAGGAGACTGGAACGTCTGGACATCCAAAGACAAGGGGACGTCAAGACATCCGGAGATAGGGAGACATCAGGACACCTGAGGACGAGAAGACATCTGGAGACACGGTGACATCTGGACATCTGAAGACACACTTTTTAAGATGGCGCCAGCTGTCCATGTGACAGGGGCCGGCCAATGGCAGCGATAGCCCCTGTCACATGGTAAGGACAAAGAGCCATCGGCGCATTTTGATTAGTGGCAGCCGACGGCCCGAGAGGGGGAGATCGCTCCTGGGACCCCGCTGGACCACCAGGGACTTTGGGTATGTCTTGGGGGGAGGTCGGGCAAGTCTTGGTGGGGGGGTGTTCCAATTTATTACATTTGAAGGATTGGGGTGGGTTTAGGTTTGTTTATTTGTTTTTACAACCTCTCATTAGAATTCATTAAATCTGAAGGGTTGGGGCAGGTTTCAGGCTTCGTTTTAGGGGACAGACAAAATAAAATCGGCCCAAACCGCGGGAAAATGAAATTTCGTGCGGTGGGCCAATAATGAATGCCAAACCAAAAGCTTTGGCCAAATCACATCTCTATTAACTGTAGAGATTGCAGTAAACAAAAAGGCAGCTTGAGCCCTTAGCCTTGAACATTTTTTCCTCTGAAAGGTTTTGTGTGTGTGCAAAATGAGTCAGCAGTACACATAAGAACATAAGAAATTGCCATGCTGGGTCAGACCAAGGGTCCATCAAGCCCAGCATCCTGTTTCCAACAGAGGCCAAACCAGGCCACAAGAACCTGGCAATTACCCAAACACTAAGAAGATCCCATGCTACTGATACAATTAATAGCAGTGGCTATTCCCTAAGTAAACTTGATTAATAGCAGCTAATGGACTTCTCCTCCAAGAACTTATCCAAACCTTTTTTGAACCCAGATACACTAACTGCATTAACCACATCCTCTGATAACAAATTCCAGAGCTTTATTGTGCATTGAGTGAAAAATAATTTTCTCTGATTAGTCTTAAATGTGCTCCTTGCTAACTTCATGGAGTGCCCTCTAGTCCTTCTATTATTCGAAAGTGTAAATAACCGAGTCACATCTACTCATTCAAGACTGCTCATGATCTTAAAGACCTCTATCATATCCCCCCTCAGCCATCTCTTCTCCAAGCTGAATTTTTTTGCACACATTGTGATGTTACTGGATCTTTGTCCTATATGTCAGAGCCAATTGAGGACATGGCCAGAGATTTGTTGATATATTGGTACACAAGTCTGAAATCTGGCCAAGATCACCCATCATTAATTCATTAATTTATTTAATGCATTTATTACCTGCTGTTCCATAGTTTGTAGTGGGATACAATCTCCATTCATCAAATAGGTCACATAATACCAAGAAAGAAAACATGATGATATAAATAAAATAGAGATATCCTATAATCATGGAATTATCTTTCCTGCCCACCAGTGTGCCTAGCGAATGTGTATTCTCATTGGCATAGGACATTGTGTGTCCTCATCATTCATAGCTGGTACCAGGGTTGTTGGGAAAAGTTGATCTTCCTGAAAGTCAATCTAATTTTGCTGAGTTTCCCCAAATTTCCATGTGAGTGGAAAGGGAACTGAAAGCACAGCTATGCTGAACCAATATCCATGGTTTTTGCCATCATGAACCTTGCTGTGTTGTTGCCAATTGCCTCTCTTGCCACTGCTGCTTCTCTGCCTGCTCCTTGAGTCTTGATTTTCTCCTGATAAAGTCAAAGCTTTGCTACTGTACGTTACTGCTCATCCTGTTCTTCTACCCTGCTTCTCCATTTTTTATATTAGGGTGTTTTGTCCTCAAACAGAAAACAATTAACAAAATTTAAAAAAGAGAAAAAATAAATCTACTTCCATCACACCTCTTTCCTGCTTTAATGCCTTGTTCTCCTATTCTTACTATATAGCCTATTCTTCACCCTATCCTGCTTTTCTCTTAGTTATAGAAAGATGTTTTGTTCCCTAAAATAAAATATTTTTTAAAAGAGAGAAAATTAAACCATTCTCCTCTCACCCTACCTCTTTCCTGTTTCAGTGCCTTGCTATTTTTTTCTGCTATTGTTAATGCCCAGCCTATACCTGGATTTCTCATGGTACCTAGAAGAACTTCTGTCACTTTCATTTTGGATTTTGCCATTGCTTGCTGTTATACCCCTGACCTTTCACCTTGGAGGTTTTGATACCATTCTGCCTTGTATACATACTCCTGAATCTATACTTTGTAGGCTTCATGCATTCATGCTGTTTGTGACATACTTCACTTTATACCTTAGAGGTTTTGATGCCTCTGTGCTATATGCTATACCACACACACTATCTCTTCTGGATTTTGAAGCCTCCATGCTGTTTTTGATATCCCATATTCTATATCTTGATGTTTTGATATTTCTGTGCTGTCTTCCATATTCCACACTATTAGTTTTGGGATTTTGATGCATCCATGCTGGTTATCATACCATGCACTCTATACTTTTGGGGATTTTGATGCCTCTGTGTTGTTTGTAAAACTATACACTTTACCTCTTAGGTGTTTTGATGACTCTGTGCTATTTGTATGTGTGTATATGTATGTATTAGGGGGTGCCTATTTTTGCCCCCAAAATTTCAGCACAGTCTTCAGCTAGTCTAAGTGTCCTCAGAGTAACAGAGATCCAATTAGACCTTGCCTTCATGTAATGTTATTGTGGTGTCAGTTTGATAAAGAGAATAAGAATCCTCATTGGAAGGTGCTCTAAGAGGGTTGGCATTGGGTCTATTTCTTCACAGAGAAGGATCAGGAGAGGAGAAGAGATCTTGCTCAAAGGAGGTGGCTTGGATCTAGGAAGGGGTTGTTCAAGCCTCATTTGAGAGGGAGGACTACAGGAAAAGAAAATTCCTTGGAATCCAGAGAGTAGAAGCATGAAATATTACTGAAAAAGCAGAAGATTCTGAGGATCTCTGAAGAGAAAGGGATTCCCTAGAAGCTGAGGGAAATCGGAACTTGGATGTGCTATAAGAGAGGCAACTTGCCTAGAAAAGTCATCAGAATCAAAGACTTATCAAACTCAAATCAGCAAGAGACTCCAGAAACAGAAATAGGAATGTGAAATTCAAACTTCCTATTATGGATTGTATGGCAACCAACGTCAGCTTATTGCTTGACAATGCCTGCCTGAGCATGCTCCGCAATTTGTGCAACTTCTCGAGTGGCAGTCGTGATGTCATGGCCTGTGGGTCCAATTCGATCCCTAAAAAGGATAGCGTCATCACTGGGCCCTCCCTTTTTTCCCCTGCCAGAGGAACCCCAAATTCCTCGGCAATCTCTTGGAATGCCGACAGTGTTTTAGCACATGTGTCTGCATGGGCTGGCCCCTCAAATAAAAAATCATCGAGGTAATGTGCCACATTCCTATTCCCCGCCCTTTGTTGTAAAGACCAGTGCAACAATGTACTAAACATTTCAAAATATGCACAAGAAACGGAGCACCCCATCGGCAAAGTAGTACGAAACCCTGGAAGTGGAAACCCAACATGGGAAAGCTGTCTGGGTGTACTAGGAGCAATCTAAATGCCGATTTGATATCTGACTTTGCCATTAGTGCACCTTCCCTGCAACTTCTCACCAATGCTACAGCCTCGTCAACTGAGGCGTATTGGACCGTACATGCCTCCTTCGGGAGGCCGTCATTCACCGAACCCCCTGGTGGGTAAGATAGGTTCTGTATTAACCTAAACTCCCCTTTTCCTTTTTAGTCACTACTGCCAGCGGTGACAACATCATGTTTTCAAATGGGGGGTTCGCAAAGGGTCCCGCCATTCTGCCCAGTTCGATCTCCCTGTCTACCTTTTGCTGCACTATATCTGCGTGCCTAACTGTCGAAGATGAATTCTTGTAACCTCTGCCCGTAATCTCGCCCTGGAAAGGTATTCTAAAACCATGCTCAAAACCGTCCCTTATCTGTTTTGCCTCCCTTCGCCTTGGTTATCTAGCCAACCATTCCACCATGACCGATAACCGCACCGGGGGCGGTGCCTTGTCCTTAAAATCACTGCTTTCCTTTCCCATTACTCTTGGCCATCTGCCCCTGACCTTTCTTTGTACATTTTGATGCAGGGTGTGGGGCCGCACATACCGAACAAATATGTTTAAACTTACAATCCTGGAATGTGCACCCAGCCTTGTTAAAATGCCAGCACACCCTGCTGTTACCAGTATCCCCACCCTCAGTGTTAACCACACCGGCCTGTCCATTAAATTATCTCATAGGTTTTCGCTCAGTTCTCGACTCCATTACCTTGCTGGTCATTTGATGCAACCACAATCCCACATCTTGTGCTACCCAGGACAGGTTCCTATTCTCCTCCATTCTATCCCTGACCTTTTTTTTATCATAATTTAACCAACACCAACCCTGATACTCCTTGTATGCCTCTAGAATGGAATCCGCATAACTCAGCATAGGGGTGTATTGTGACGGATCCTCTCTCCCGATGACACTGATCATTCTTAAAAATGCCCTGGTCCAGTTGGTTATGTTCCTGGATACCTTTACCTCCGCCCCTTTCTGTTCCTCCTTCTTTTTGCCTTTCTTCTTTTCCGCTGCCCCTTTCCTGCCCTCCAAGATTGTGAATATATCAATGTATTCACGTTTTCTAATCTTACTTCGCAATGCCTTGGGCACACTCTCCCACAGGTCGTCTAAGTTGGGAAGGGCTACCGCAGCCGCATTGGCTGATACAATATCACATGGTGCCTTAATCATAGTGTCCATCAAATCCTCACTCCCCTCCGATTCCTACCCCGATCCCACTCTTCCTCCATGGTTTCCGACCTCCTCCGCACGCTCTTCTCGTGTGTCCTCCGACTCCTGGGATGACCCTGCTTGCTTGCTGGGAGAGTTGCTGACCTCGCCAATGTTCAGTTCCCTCTCTGGCGTAGCATGTGCCCGCTCCTCCGTGACCTGCGCCGTATCCTCTCTTGACCCTGCTTCCGACGGCTGCCCGCTTCTCCTGGCTGAGCTGCTTGTCAGTGCTGTGTACCACGGTGGCAGAACCTGCCACCAAGGGGGGTACATTGACGCTTGCCATGTGGCGGGAGCATACTGGTTTCCTTCCTGTCCTTGCCGCACTTGCAATGGACCTGCTGCTCCGTTCAGTCCCATCGGGGACCACATGGGACAACCCCACGGTGGCATACTGACGGCCCGGCCCCCGGCTGTGTTCCTGCCAGTTCTCCACCACTGCCGCACCCTGTAGCGTTATCTGCGCCCATGGCCGCTGTTGACCTTTTTGCAGTCCTCCTAGCCTGTGCCATGCTTCCTTTCGGGATCTATCCTTTTCCAGTGGCCAGTGTCTTAGCTCCGCCTGGTCTGGTAGCTCTACCATGTCCTCGTCCTCCCTCCCCCACATGCTCGGATATCTTCACCTGCTTTGCTCGGGGCTCCGCCTCGTTCTGTTTCCGGCTCTGTCCCCTGGTCTGCCTTGCTCCCCCAAGTGCTTTTGCTCTTTCCCCGGCCATCTCCGTGCCAACACAGAAAACAAACTTATTACTCACAGTTCCGTTGTGGGGAGGGAGTCCAGCGAGGTCTTTTGTGGCCCTTCCTTCTTCCTGGCTCCTCCTGTTGCCATTGCTGCCTTTTGCCTCCAGGTCCCTTTTGTAGAAACAGTGCCTGGCCCTTTAATTCCTGCCAGTAAGGCCTCCAGACCTTTTCAGTCTTCTGCTCAGCCCAAAGCAGCTAAGGACAGCTTTTTTCCTTAACCCAGGTAGGAGGGACCGAATCGGCTCCACCGGACACCGATGGCCTGCATCAAACAAAGGAGTCACCCACATGTTGTACCACAATGTCCCGCGGTGAAAACTGCTGTCTGCCCCTTTAATTCCCTTCCTCCGGTCCTGGGGTCCTCTTTCTTCCGTCTTCGAAATTGCCGCAATTTTTTTTTTTTTGTGCGCGGCCTCAATTGGCCCTCGAACGGTCCAAAAACTCTAGCCTCCATGATCCCTCGACCCTTGACTCCTGCCGCAATGCGAGCGCCGGCCAGCGAAAAGAGGCCTGGCCTGGCGCTCGCCCCGGATTTAAAGCCCGGGGTCTCGCGAGACCCCAGGACTGGGATTGCCACGTCGATGCGCGCTGACGTGATGATGTCATCGCGCATCGAGGTGGCGATCTGGATGACATCGCCTCGCCAGGTCGGGCCGCCTCAGCTCACCACCCTGGCGACCCCCGCACCCCTTCCGAGGTAAGGCGAGGCAGGGGAAAGGGGGTGCCCGCTCCGGCAAGCGCCATGTTAAGGTGGACCTCCTCACAGGCGCTTGTCGGTCTTTCATTATCCAATTAATTCATGGATGCACAACTTTTACCTCTACAGAGAAAAAAATAATATATTATTATTATATTTATTGTTATTCTGCCTTTCTTTTTAAAATTAGTGGTTCATTAAATTCTATTTATAAATCAGTGATAAAAGTAACTGTTATTGTGATACACAGGTATTATATAACTATGTAAATCACAAATATTAAGCAAAATGTTATTAAAATCACTCATTTTTAACTTTTGAAATAGAAAAAAAAAAAACATTCTACATACAAAATAGTAAAATGAATTAACTCTTATTTAATTAGACATATACTGAGGGAAATCAAAGGTAAAATTAATAGAAAATAGTAAAGAAAGTCATTTATTACAAACTCTGGGGACTATATACTTAATACATGTTACACTTTTTGGGGTAGATTTTCAAAAAGCGCGCCTTCGCGTACTTTTGTTGGCGCATCAGGCGCAAACAAAAGTACGCTAAAATCCTGGATCGGCGCGCGCAAGGCTACCGATTTCGTGTAGCCGGCGTGCGCCAAGCCGCGCAGCCTGCCGCCGTTCCCTCCAAGGCCGCTCTGAAATCGGAGCGGCCTCGGAGGGAACTCGCTTTCACCCTCCCCTCACCTTCCCCTCCCTTCCTCTATCTAACCCACCCCCCCCCCGGCCCTATCTAGACCCCCCCCCCCTACCTTTGTCGGGGGATTTACGCCTCCCGGAGGGAGAAGTAAATCCCCGCGCGCCAGTGGGCCTCTAGCGCGCCGAGATGGGACCTGGGGGCGGTTCCGGAGGGCGCGGCCACGCCCCCGGACCGCCCCGGGCCAAAACCACGCCCCCGGGCCCGCCCCCAAAATGCCACGTCCCGCCCCCAAAACGCCGCACCGATCCAACACGCCCCCGACATGCCCCCCTCGAAAAACCCCGGGACTTACGCGAGTCCCGGGGCTCTGCACGCGCCGGTAGGCCTATGGAACATAGGCGCACCGGCGCGCAAGGCCCTGCTCGCGTAAATCCGGGCGGATTTATGCGAGCAGGGCTCTTAAAATCCACCCCTTAGTTTGCACTAATCACTGTTAGTGCATTTGTAAATTAACATGCTATTTACTAAGCCCTTAACAGGGCAAAATGTTGCTTATTTAGCACATATAAAAGCATGCTAAACTTTTATGCAACCTCATCTGCAAATCATTAAAATACATTACATTACATTTTATTTGATTACACACTTTTCCAACACATGTTCAGAGTAACATACAACATACTCAAATATATACATACTATAACAATAATAGATATTCACTATACTATAACTAATACTGTAAATAGCCTGATGTATACCATAATTAGTAGAAGAAAATTAGAACAAAAGAACTGATTAAGTTATGGTAGCAACTGTAAACCAGTGAAAAAAAGTCATACATTTCAGAACTTACAAAAATGCCAAAATAAAAGAAATGTTCATAATCAATTATTTTGGCTAAGTGAAAAATCATTTATGCATGGTTATTTCAGGAGGATGACATTTTCATGGCCAAATTAATATCCATGTTAAACAAGTGATCAACAGATTTGATGTTGCTTATTGTAG
Source organism: Rhinatrema bivittatum (assembly GCF_901001135.1). Classification (NCBI taxonomy): domain Eukaryota; kingdom Metazoa; phylum Chordata; class Amphibia; order Gymnophiona; family Rhinatrematidae; genus Rhinatrema; species Rhinatrema bivittatum. The sequence goes on along the minus strand of NC_042616.1, from coordinate 539,972,044 downwards.
AGCATACAAATGATCAATTATTGATACTAACAACAAAATTGAAGAATTTGCTACACATTTCAAAGAAATTTTTTCTCTAGAAAATTTTCAAAATATGGTTGATGAACATAAGAAAATGCAAGATGACTTTAAAATCTCATTGAAGCAATTAAATATAAAAAAAAATTTAAAAAATGGATGAAAATGACTATGTTTTCAATAATGTTTTGTCATTGGCTTAGTACAAATAGACATACAGAAAAAATCAATAAAATGAGTTACGTTTGAGTATTCAAATGGAGATGATTCTAGTGGCTCAGATGAGTCTGACCCTGGCCATTTTAAACCATATACACATGGAATTACCTCCTTTTTAACGAGCAACAAAAGAGGCAGATGGCAATGGCAATCATACCAATCAGCACAAGGATCTAATATCCCAAGCTTATGCAAAATGAGACAGTCCTCAGAGCAGATCAAGGACATGGCAGGATCTGCAGTAATTAATTTATCAAAATTTCCATTAACTTCAGCACTAGAAAAAGTTCTTAATTTTTTACTTTCTAAGAAACATGAGCTATTTGAAGCCCAGGGGCCAGATTTTCAAAGGGGTATGCGCGTAAGATACGCACGTACCCCCTGAAAACATGCCCGAAGTTCCCCCTATGCGCACCGAGCCTATGTTCAGTAGGCTCGGCGGCGTGCGCAAGCCCCTGGATGCGTGTAAGTCCCGGGGCTTTCCTGGGGGGGCATGTCGGGGGACGTGTCGTGGTGGCGCATCATTTGGGGGTGGGGCCACGGACACGGTTCCGGCCCAGGGGCATTTCGGGGGTGTGGCTGAGGCTTCCGAAATGGCTCCCGGGCCTGAGAATCGCGTGCCGGTGGCCGGCCTGGCGCTCGCAAGTTACGCCTGCCTCGGGCAGGTGTAACTTGTGCAACAAAGGTAAGGGGGGGTTCGGTAGGGCTGGGGGGTGGGTTAGGTAGGGGAAGGGAGGGGAAGGTGTGGGGGGGTGGAAGGAAAGTTCCCTCCGAGGCCGCTCAGATTTCGGAGCAGCCTCGGAGGGAACGGAGGAAGGCTGCGCGGCTCAGCACGCGCAGGCTGCCAATTTTGCACAGCCTTGCACGCGCCGATCCCGGATTTTAACAGATACATGCGGCTACGTGCGTATCTATTAAAATCCCGCGTACTCTTGTTTGCGCCTGGTGCGCGAACAACAGTACTCGTGTGCGCAAATTTGTAAAATCTACCCCTAGGTTTCTATATATCCATTTATCAGAAAATTACAGGTTAAACTTTATTATTTTCTCCAAGGAGTTTTGGATGATGGAATATCAATAGTTTGTGTAAAATCCAAGTGGGTTCCTCCTGGACTGATGGATCCATAAATAACTTCATTTAAAGATCTTGTATTAAAAGACATTGCAACCATGGAAAATTGTCAACTAAAACTTATTTCAGTTTGTCATCTGAATTGTCCCAAGTGCTGAAAAGTCTGGCAGCTGATGTCAGAATTATCATTAAGCCAGCAGATAAGGGAGGCAGCATAGTCATTCAAGATTGAACAACCTAAATATCAGTTTATCTAGGCATGTTTCAGGCATTAATTTTTATGTACATGTTGATACAGATCCTACATCAAATTTGAAAACAATCATTAAAGATTTACTTTCAATTGAAAAGGCTTCATTCCTTACATCAAAAGAGAGACAATTTCTTTGCAGGATACCAAAAATACAAAAATCTCTGATAAACCTACCACTGTGTCTGACAGTTTCAAGTAATGGTTCAATTTTGGAACCATTAGCTTTTTTTCTTGATAAGTTTTGCAACCATTTGTCAAGAAAATGAAATCATATATTTAAGACACTACTCATATGTTGAACAAATTACAAACTGTATCAACTAGTTCTACACATACTATTTTAGTATCAATGGATGTAGTTTCTCCTTACACTGTGTCACATTTACTATTTTTCAAACCATTGAATCTATATTTTTGGAATTACAAAAGATGCATCATTTTCCTTCTACTTTTCTTTGAGATATTGCTATTTGGTGTCGAAGAAACAATTATTTAAATTTAATGGGGAATTTTTTATTCAAACCCATGAGATTGCCATGTGATCATCCATGGCACCCTCCATAGCTAATCTGGTTATGGACTTTCTGGAAGAGAAATATATTTATACATCAACAGTTTTACAAATATTTTCTTTTGGGCTAGGTAGAGTGATGACCTTTATTTATTTATAGCATTCAATTGAGCAAGAATTTGATGTCTTTTTTGGTTGGTTAAACACTACAGATCCTTTTCATTTATTTACAATTCATTCATATTTACATCAAATTTGTTTTTTGGACATTAATATTTTTAAGGAGAACAATGGCTTGATCACATCTGTTTATCGCAAGGAGATACATCTTAACAATCTTTTGAGGTACCATAGTTTTAATCTAAGAGCTTTTCAGAATTCATTGCATCTGTTCATCAATAAGTAAATTTAAATTTCAGGCATATCATTTAGCCCTACATTTTTTTGAAAGAAGTTATCCTTTATCTGTTATCAAAGTGGATTATTATAGAGCTCTTTACTCACATCATTCATTACTCTTAGAATATCATGACAAGAAAATTGTAACACAAAAGGTTTGTGTCTTACAACATTCTGATAGCAGCATCAATTGCCCAAAGTATTTGACGTCATTGGCATGTTCATCAATTTCATCCGATCTTTTCAGAAGGCAAGAAGCCTCTTTTTCTTTTAAAAGGGAATTAAATATGAAAAATGAGGTAGTACATGGTGCCTTAACTACAGTTTCCACTTTTTCAGGATCATCATATCAAAGGGGTAATCATCCATGTGGGAGTTGTGATATGTGCCCCAAAACTCTTCAAGGAACTTTTTGGCAAGATCCAGTTTCATTGGTAATTTTTCAAAGGCAAACATATTCTGATTGCAATTCACTTAGAGGTAGATCTTTAATAGGTACACGCGTAGGGGGTTAGGGCCCACTTTCACATTCAACATGAGACGTACGAACAGAACAGTGGTCTCTTGTGAAGATTTGCTGGCCTTCGGAGTGAGGAAACTCACTCCAAGATGAGATTTGTGCAATGTTCTCTCAACCTAGCTTGTTGTTACCCAGGTAGAGAGTCCATCAAGCTAGGTTGAGAGAACATTGCACAAATCTCATCTTGGAGTGAGTTTCCTCACTCCGTAGGTCATCAAATCCCCCAAGAACCTATCAAAACCTTTTTTAAACACAGCTATACTAACTGCACTAACCATATCCTCTGGCAACAAATTCCAGAGTTTAATTGTGCGTTGAGTAAAAAAGAACTTTCTCCGATTAGTTTTAAATGTGCCCCATGTTAACTTCATGGAGTGCCCCCTAGTCTTTCTATTATCCGAAAGAGTAAATAACCGATTCACATCTACCCGTTCTAGACCTCTCATAATTTTAAACATCTCTATCATATCCCCCCTCAGCCGTCTCTTCTCCAAGCTGAAAAGTCCTAACCTCTTTAGTCTTTCCTCATAGGGGAGCTGTTCCATTCCCCTTATCATTTTGGTAGCCCTTCTCTGTACCTTCTCCATCGCAATTATATCTTTTTTGAGATGCGGCGACCAGAATTGTACACAGTATTCAAGGTGCGGTCTCACCAGGGAGCGATACAGAGACATTATGACATTTTCCGTTTTATTCACCATTCCCTTTCTAATAATTCCCAACATTCTGTTTGCTTTTTTGACTGCCGCAGCACACTGAACTGACGATTTCAATGTGTTATCCACTATGACGCCTAGATCTCTTTCTTGGGTTGTAGCACCTAATATGGAACCCAACATTGTGTAATTATAGCATGGGTTATTTTTCCCTATATGCATCACCTTGCACTTATCCACATTAAATTTCATCTGCCATTTGGATGCCCAATTTTCCAGTCTCACAAGGTCTTCCTGCAATTTATCACAATCTGCTTGTGATTTAACTACTCTGAACAATTTTGTATCATCTGCAAATTTGATTATCTCACTCGTCGTATTTCTTTCCAGATCATTTATAAATATATTGAAAAGTAAGGGTCCCAATACAAATCCCTGAGGCACTCCACTGTCCACTCCCTTCCACTGAGAAAACTGTCCATTTAATCCTACTCTCTGTTTCCTGTCTTTTAGCCAGTTTGCAATCCACGAAAGGACATCGCCACCTATCCCATGACTTTTTACTTTTCCTAGAATCCTCTCATGAGGAACTTTGTCAAATGCCTTCTGAAAAGTATACTACACCTACCGGTTCACCTTTATCCACATGTTTATTAACTCCTTCAAAAAAGTGAAGCAGATTTGTGAGGCAAGACTTGCCTTGGGTAAAGCCATGCTGACTTTGTTCCATTAAACCATGTCTTTCTATGTGTTCTGTGATTTTGATGTTTAGAACACTTTCCACTATTTTTCCTGGCACTGAAGTCAGGCTAACCGGTCTGTAGTTTCCCGGATTGCCCCTGAAAAATATGATTGATCAGATACACAATATTAAGAGGAAAAATACCCAGACGCCTCTGCTGTACTGTGGCCTGTCAGAGGTGAATGAACTCTGAGAGACTTTCTGACTATCACAGATTCGAAGGATGTAGAAGATTTAGGAAACTTGTAAGCTCTGCACAGCATATAATTAAAGGCCAGAAAGGCTTCAATGACAATATCTGCACCACAATACAGGGAAACTTGTTTTGCAGGAACCCAGCATGCAGGCTTTTGTCTTACAAATGCATAATCTCAACGGACAGAAACCAGTTGAAAAGAAGATCCTGTGAGGTGACAGTTTTAAGTAAATCCTGGTGCCAACCGACGGAATTCAAGCCTAACTCCTATTGAAGCCACAGACTTGCGATTTGTTTACACAACAAAGAATATCAAAAGAAGAACAGAAGAATACAGTGCATCAAAGCCAGGGTGATACAGGAACTTTTATCATGGAAGGGTGGTTTCAGGAAAGACTAGTAAATGAATGATTTTTACAACTGAATGGAGGATGTCCTCACAAGCATTTCCTATACATGATAGATTGTCATGACAACAGCATAATGTATCTTTGTAAAGAAGTCTTTGGGCAGTCACGTCATTCATTCTGGAAGCTTCGGGAGTGTTGTATTTTGATTATATAAGTCAGGGCATGTCAAATATTCACGGAGATGCTAGTTATTACTGATAGAGGGCATTTATATCGCATCTCCCAGGAACACTTGTCTTGGACTCTCTTTTAAACAGCTGAATAAATTATATTTTAAAACCTCTTGCTGAGTAAGAAGTGTTCTTGTTGCCCTGGCTTTGAGTCCAGAAATTATACACCCCTGGAGCACTTTTTAAATATTGGGGTTAC